>NC_089865.1:3190027-3513777 GCF_036373705.1 Amia ocellicauda | reverse complement strand
CAGTGCATATCAAATGCTGATATGCGTGGTCAACATCAACCACAAGCAAAGTAACAAAACGGACGATTTGTATAGCAAGGCAACTGTCGAGTGCATTTAATTTGTTACTGGATGTACTAAATGAGGTCCTTAAAGTCTTCGGTGTAATTTCTCATCTCATCGATGGAGTCAAACATTCTCCCCTCAGATCATGGTTTCCAAGCCCTGGTCTCTGGGACTCCCGTGTCTTCTGTTTTTTCCTCAACAGACCTCCCAGTTCCATAATTAAATCCTGCTTTAATAATCCTTTTCCTAATTAGACTTTAATTATTGTCTTCAGATTCTTAAAAGATGGATAGTCAAAGATACTTGTGAATGTGTATAAGTAGTGTGAAAATGTCAAAGTATCTGACAGTTCAGCGCAAACAAAACCCATACAATAGTGGCTTTCTGAGGATATGGAGAGCATAGTACTGTTTAGACTGGTGATGTTTTTGACAATACTGATGCCAATACTGTGTGATCAATGTATTTGGCCTCCTTTAAACTTCAGATACCAATAAGATGGGTTATGTCTAGAGGCCAGCCCTCAGAAGCACTGTAAAGTTGTGAGAAATCAAAAACCAAACACCCAAAACACAATGATATAAATATTAAATACAAACGTGTACATGTAATTATATCAGCCTGTAGCTAACTGCATTTGCACATCCCGATATGTGAAAATCTACTGGCACATAACTGGATGTGGGATTTAAAAAAACAGCATGAAATCTTAAATGTGAGGGGTAAGTGGAGGCGTGGTGAAGAAAGAGGAGGGTCGAGAACAACCTGAATGAAGCCATCAATCTCCTCCTCCCCGCTGGAGAGAAACACACAAACACACACACAATAAAGTGCAGGCTCAGCCCACAGGACCCAACACACAGACAGCCGATGAGTCAGAGTGAGTCCAAGCACAAGGCGATTGCATTGTACGTCTATTTGTTTGTGTTCTTGCGTTTGAAAATACATAAAGAAAAAGAAGAAGACAGAAAAAGTCAGCATGCAATCTGCAGATAGACACAACCAGGACGCATGCAATCCCACACATCTAGAAGCTTACTTGGTTGAGAACATCTTGCTTCTGCAAAGCATTGAAGGTGGAGAGGGAGAGATGGAGTTAAGCAGCAGCTGGCGGCAGCATTGAGGGGGAGGTGAGCTGGGGGGTGATAGGGTGAGCAGAACATTCACACCTTGGTTTCCCTCAAAGATGGTTTTACTTTTGCACGAGTCCACCGGGGTGTTGACACTTCCTGCACAGTCATTATGATGAACTCTGTGTTTACAAGCATGCTTGTACTGGAAGCGTGCTAACAGTTCTTTCTTAATAAAGCTTTTGAGTTATACTGGGTACACAGTTCTAAAAGGTGATTTGCCACGTACAGTACTGTGTAAAAGTTTTAAGCAGGTGTGAAAAAATGCTGTAAAGTAAGAATGCTTTCAAAAATAGACATGTTAATAGATTATATTTATCAATTAACTAAATGCAAAGTGAGTGAACAGAAGAAAAATCTACATCAAATCCATATTTGGTGTGACTACCCTGTGGTATTTGTCTAGGTACACTTGCACAAAGTCAATGATTTTGTAGGCATATAGTCAGGTGTATGATTAAACAATTATACCTAACATGATCATCAATTCAATATGTAGGTTGAAACACAATCATTAACTGAAACAGAAACAGCTGTGTAGGAGGAATAAAACTGGGTGAGGAACAGCCAAACTTAACTAACAAGGTGAGGTTGCTGAAGACAGTTTACTGTCAAAAGTCATACACCATGGCAAGACTGAGCACAGCAACAAGACACAAGGTAGTTCTACTGCATCAGCAAGGTCTCTCCCAGGCAGACATTTCAAGGCAGACAGGGGATTCCAGATGTGCTGTCCAAGCTCTTTTGAAGAAGCACAAATAAACGGGCAACACTGAGGACCGTAGACGCAGTGGTCAGCCAAGGAAACTTACTGCAGCAAATGAAAGACACATCATGCTTACTTCCCTTCACAATCAGAAGATGTCCAGCAGTGCCATCATCTTGGAATTGGCAGAAAACAGTGGGACCCTGGTACACCCATCTACTGTCCGGAGAAGTCTGATCAGAAGTGGCCTTCATGGAAGACTTGTGACCAAAAAGCCATACCTCCGACGTGGCATCAAGGCCAAGAGACTCAACTATGCATGAAAACATAGGAACTGGGGTGCAAAAAAATGGCAGGAGGTTCTGTGGACTGATTAGTCAAAATTTGAAATATTAGGCTGTAGCAGAAGGCAGTTTGTTCGCCAAAGGGCTGGAGAGCGGTACACGAATGAGTGTCTGCAGGCAACAGTGAAGCATGGTGGAGGTTCCTTGCAAGTTTGGGGCTGCATTTCTGCAAATGGAGTTGGGGATTTTGGTCAGAATGAATGGTCTCCTCAATGCTGAGAAGTACAGGCAGATACTTATCCATCATGCAGTACCATCAGGGAGGCATCTGATTGGCCCTGAATTTATTCTGCAGCATGACAACAACCCCTAACATACAGCGACAGTCATTAGGAACTATCTTCAGTGTAAAGAAGAACAAGGAGTCCTGGAAGTGATGGTATGGCCCCCAAAAAAGCCCTGATCTCAACATCATCGAGTCTGTCTGGGATTACATGAAGAGATAGAAGCAACTGAGGCTGCCTAAATCCACAGAAGAACTGTGGTTAGTTCTCCAACATGTTTGGGCCAACCTACCTGCTGAGTTCCTTCACAAACTGTGTGCAAGTGTACCTAGAAGAGTTGATGCTGTTTGAAGGCAAAGGGTGGTCACCCTTGATGTAGATCTTTCTTCTGTTCACTCCCTCTGCATTTAGTTAATTGATCAATATAATCTCATAACATGTGGATTTTTGAAAGCATTCTTACTTTACAGCATTACTTTACCTGCCTAAAACTTTTACACAGTACTGTATGTAACAGCCAACCACGTCAGAGATTTCGGTCGCTGTTTTCTTGAGCACTCCCCACATATCTTTTGCCTCAAATTCATGTAATACATCCAGACAGTTGGGAGTGAGGTCAAAGTCATAGTGCATGTCAAAGGGGGCAGCAGGCAAGTCTGGTAAATTGGTTTGTTTATAAAGTTTCCCCCAGAGCAACAAAGCAGAGCTTAGCACCTTAGTACTCTACTTCCTGTTAGACCCTCTGTCTGAAAGATACATATTAACATTTTAAAGATTATTATTTAAATATAACTGAAGGTAGAATTGATATTGTTTGTTTGGAAACCTAAATAAAAAAGATGAATTTGTAAAACTGTTATTAGTATTAGTAGTGTTTCTCATGGTCTTGCAAGAAATAATAATAATTTCATAAGATTCCTTTATTGTTTTGGTCTAGTAGGCACCAAGAGGTGTCAAAAGCAAAACGTGCTTTTTGTGTCCCACTGAAGGGTTCATTTACATGTATGTGTTTCATAAAAGCAATAAGAACAGCAGTGAGCCTCACAACGCTGCAATTCGAGACAATGATAATAATGATGGCACCTCAGGTTTTGATGATATTCCAGGACTAAGAGATTTATGGGCTCTGAATAATAGATGTAGGGAGTATGCTGTCTCCAACAGTAATTTCACTGCAGTGTCAATGTAATAAGGGGACATGACAGTAATTTCAACGTGATGTAGTACTTGGCCCGAGCCCTGTCCTGTGACATCAGCATGATGTCATTATTTATGTCGGTGATCTCACTGTGACACCAGTCCTCAAAGTGACACTGATGTGCACAGCTCTTTGCTCTAATGACACTATTCACATATTTTATTTAACATCTCAAACTAAAAGGTTGATAAATCTTTGTCACATTACTAATATAATTGTCATGGTTTACTGAGTAGACATTAGAAAGTGTAGATGATGTCACTGTTGACAGATGCACAGGACAATGCCATTGAAGGCCAGCAAGAATGGCACCACTGTCTACCTCTGACTACAGAACGATGCCATTATCGAATGAGAGGAGCCCTCAGCAAGCACACGAAAGTCACTACCTGCTCAGGGTTATATTTGGACAGAACTCCATCACCGTGAAACTCCTCCAACACATCCTTCAGCTTCTTAGTTGAATCTGAAAAAAATAAAACATAAAATAAAGTCTCGTATTGTGTCAGACTGTAGACTCCTGGATTCGATCCCAGTGTTTGTGTTGCCAATGTTTGCAGTCATGGCTGTGTTTTTTCCCTGCCATTGTTTGCTTGGGGAATACCCTACTGCCAGCCCGCCAACCTGCCCGCCCTCTCAGTGGAGAGAGCACGATCCAAGCCCAGACAACTCAGTGATGGATAGGTACTGGAGAGACACAGAGGAACCCTAACCTAAGTGGGTCCAACAAGACAGAGGGAGGGAGGCAGGCCAAGTCAAGCATCTTACGAATAGTTGCAAGAGTGAGGCTTTGGGGTGAGAATGCAAGGACCTACTGCAGCAGGAGGGAGATATTGTTGGCCAGACAAAGAGCCAGAGGACCTGGGAGGCAGTGGAGCCTACTGGTAGACTAGTCTGTGAATCTGCACAGGGACCTGAAGGCAGTGTGTCTCTGGCACTAGGGCGGGGAAGGTATTTTGGCAGCATATTTTGTACACTTGACGATTGTAAGTGGAGAATACAGCCAAATACTTATCACACCTTAATTAGCTGCATAAATGATTGTGCTTGCTCGAAGAACAAATCATTTCGGAGTCATTTCAGTGCCAACAGCCCTCTGTTCAGTTGGGCTTGGAACATTGTGTTTGTACACTGAAGGTGATAATCCTCATGTATTAATTCCTCACCCTGGTGTCTGTCTCCGTCTCCGGGACACAGAGTCCTGCAGGAGCCCGTGTTCAGCTCTGTTATGACACACACGACTGTGCGAAAGTGATGGGGAAGGTAATTCAGATGCAATGTGACCTTCAAACAGACAGGGCCCCTGGGACCAGGGCACAGGGGTCAAAACAGCAGCGGTGGTCTGTCTCCGCTTCCTCCAAGCCCCCCATCCCCTCCGAGTCTCTTCTAATCAAACCAAGAGTAGTACAGTAGTGCGTCTAACAGCCTAACTATATGTTTACAGCTTTCAGAGACACTTCAGTGACAAGGATTGGTTTCACAGCACAGTGTCACAGTAGAGAGTCTCTAAATGATAATTATAAATCGTTGCCTATATCTGCCTATAATTATTAGCAATGAAGATAAATCAGAAAAGCAGGAGTGTGCCATGTGTTTGTGTGCACAACACTGTCTAAATGACTGAAACAGCACGGCACATCCCACACAGAGGAAAACACTGATTAATAGATCGGGAGAAAGAAACAATCAAGATCATCTTGTTAGACACCATCCTGTTCATACCTCAGCTGAGCTCAGCAGGGTGTAACAGCAATTTTGTTTTCAAAGACACTTCTACTCTGTTCCTGAAAAGTTGCAATGTATCACCAGTAAGACACGAAAAGGTGGGATCTTGCTCTACAAACGAATCCCAAACAGGGCCCTACAATCGGTCTAACCCACACGTACATCTGTAGTCATCTTAAACACTAGCTATAAAAAAGGGGAAGGTTTTTGCAAACTCGGAGGCACACACACGCACAAAAAACGAAACCGACAAAGATCCCGTCTGGCTGGTGTTTTAAGTTCTATGAAGGAGGAGAAGAAAAAAAAAAAGGGAACGAAAATCCAAATATCTTGTGCAGCTACGAAAACAAGAACATTATCAAACAAAAACATTCAGCGTTATTTTTAGCAGCACTACGTAATAAATCACACTCGAAATATGCAGCGGAAGGCCCCCGTGTGCTGTTCAGCCTGTGTATGCTCAGCCAGTGCTTGTCGTTTTATTAACAGACATCAGCGGCTGTGCTTGCAGTGTGTCCAAAGCTACGCACTTGTGATTTGCGTCAGTTACACAAAAATAACAATTGATAAAGTCTGTCTTTCAGTCGATTCTCCTTCTTGCCAAGAGGAAGCTCGTTGGAGCTGGGTTGACATCATTGCTGTCAAACCTGTGACATCACTGCTTTAAGGTTTCATTGTGACATTCATGAAACTATGAGTCACATTTGTATTTGGTGCCAAACCACTCCTAAGCATCAGACTTGGGGTGAAATATAATTAGCAACACTCTTCTGATACTAAGTTTCTGTTCACTTCTATTCATCGAGGTGAGACCTTTTCACTGCTCCACCAATCACTCTCCCTTAATCCCAATTCAGATTCGCCTGTCCCCGATCTTCTCCTCCGCTTCGAGAACGGCCATCTTCATAGATGGAGAGAATTAAGAACAGGTGAATCTGAACTGAGTTTGAGGGAGAGTGATTGGTAGAGCCGTGAAAAGGTGCAGGCGGCGGTACTCACATTCGGTGTACTGCTGCAGCTGGGCGAACTCCGCCGGGCTCAGACACACCCAGCTCCTGTCGCCCATCTTGGTGGCTTCCCGGTGCCTCTGCGCTGGTTCTCGGTTATCCCCGGGGAGGGGTGATGCAGGCCGTGCTGCTCGGGGCTCTCATCCTCCTCTCTGGACACGGCACGCGGGCTGAGGGGCGGGGGAGGGGGGAGACAGAGGATAGGGAATGGAGGGATTGGAGAAAGGGTGGGGTTGTGAGTGCGTCCGCACCTAAGTCCGTTTTTGGAGACACCGGGGAGCGGTCCTCTGCTGGGTCACAGCTCCTTTTCGTGTGCAGGAGAGGTTAGGCAGTAAGAGATTCCTCTCTCTCTCTCTCATCCACAGTGGTCTTGACACAGCTATCCTGTGGATAGGCGGGGTGAGAGAAAGAGAGAGAGAAACAGAGTGATGATGCAGTTAAGTTGGTCACAGGTGACGTCTTCTTTCAGGAGTTAATTCACAGTAACGTACTCCATTGCAGGGAATCTACTTACACCTGCCTCGCCCTGGGATGCAGAACAGCAAGGTCAAAGTTCAGGGAAACAGCTCCCTTTAAGCAGACTACCCCGCACAACAACTCTTCAGTGTATGCGTGGTACTGAAAGAGCTAGCACAGTGTGCAGCTAGGAGTTTAGATCATTCTCTGTGAATAGTCCATGCATTTTTTCTTTGTTCTTTTACTGTAAACTAGCTGCAGACTAATTATGAACATGAAGTGCAATTTGAAGATGCGGGCGAACATTTGTATACATTATGGTTTAGGAAAAAACATTAGCTGCGGCAATTCATTATACTTATTCAATACAAACATCAATTAAATAACTTTTGTAACAAATGTCAATAATAAATAATAGACATCCTTAATGGGATAAAAAGTGTCAGTTGGCAACCACATTGGAAGGGTGATACCGAAATGAAATGGACCTGTGATTATCTCATTTCCTGTGGTCTCAGTGAAGTTTCTGAGATTGAGAAGGATAGCAACATCTCCTACCAGACTATCGATCATGAGCTCTGAGGGTCCGTCAGTCAAACCAGAAACCAGAGTTTAATTGCTTTCAATATCTGAAAACCATTTCTTGTGATGAAATATAATTTGGCATAAAATGGCACTTTCATTTTGCAGATAATGACTTCTCTTGTAGCATCCTCTAATTGAAATCTCTCTCAAAATGATCTTGTCTGTAATTATACAATAAGCTTTTACCCATAGATTGTTCACTTGATCCTTTGAGCATCTCCGGGTCAAACTGAATTTGGATCTAAATGGACTTGATGAAGTTGCTCAATCAACCCCCCACTCTTTCTCAGAAACCAGCTCTCTGGCTTTAATAGGTGATGAGAGGGAGCGTGTTGCACAGTGGTATGTCGGGGCTTGACCTAGAACAATGACCTCTGCAAACGTAGAGTTCTCATTAAGCTCAAATCTGAAGTAAAAGCTCTGCCAAGAAAACAGGCCTTATCGCAATCTGCACTAGCTCTGTGCGGGGAATGCTTTGTCGCATAATGACATCTAGGCCATCTAAATCAATGCAATATGGACCCTAAATGGGATAATTGGAAGTTGGGCTGTGAGAAAAAACATCCTTAGATTTAACACTGTCCCCACCATCACAACTACAAGTACAGAGGTGGAAGGTTTTGCTCCTCATTCCTGGTTGACAAACAAGGAAGTCCATATCGTATTCTCTCCCAATTATTTCCATTCTATACCAATATCCAACACCTATTATAATATAATGCCAATAAGGGACCAGACGGACACACTAGTGGGAAGATGTTATGTTTCCATATCATGTTGGCACATTTTTGTAAATGTTTGAAATTTACCAAGAGTGTGATTAACACACCGTGAGAGAGGATAAACAAACTGCGCTCCAATTTTAATATTTTAATCTCAAGGTACTTGGCAGTAGGCCACTGTTTTGTCACAATGTAATCAAATCTGCCAGTGTGTTTTATACCGACAGCGAAACGCCTAATTCAGTCAAGCAACCAAAGAACACCAAACACGAAGGGTTCTCTCACCATCGTAAGAAACACATACGGCAGTAATGTATACAGCAGCTGCTTACAGAAACAACGATACACTTCTCCGAACAAACACCAGTTCTCTGTAAGAATCTAATCTGAAAACATTGTGCCTGTACTTTTTTTGAGAGGCTCCTAAAGAAACAACCAAGGCAAGTCCAACAGCAGTACAACGTTTTCAATTCCTCTCTCATAACTAGTTCATAAAGTCCCTCCTGCAGTCATTTATACTGGTCACACTTTACTGCAATGGGCACCAATTGAGAACGAATTGATGTATGTATACCACAGAAAGCACACATGAATACCTTATGCACGTCAACTGAGTTAACAAAAAAGTGTCAGGGTTAGGGATAGGGTGACAGACTAGGTTTGGGGTGAGGGCTGATACACGTGATCAAAATCCGAACTCAGTGGAAGAGCGTGAGGCATTCATATGTTATTCCTGTGGGATGTGTACATTAATTCAGAACTGATACCCAATATTGTAAAGCGTTACCATTTAAAAAAATAAAAACAGAAACCCACTGTCACCAGACTTGCCTCCCCTCCTGGGTGAGGCTGGCTCATTCAAAATGGGTCTCATGGTCACACACCTACAACTCTAACCTCAAAACACCACTTCACAATCACATAACTTTGAGATGTGGTGCTGACCACCCAGTTAAATGTAATCTAACTATTTACATCTACAATCAATAAAAATAAAATGAACTTTACAAAATCCAGTTTGCCTTCAGGCAGCACACAGGCCTCTCCCTCACAGCAGTTCAGAGAGACGCTTCCCTGCCCATCTGTAGAGTGTAAAGCACTGAATACCCTGAGGACTGGAGAGACGTGGTCTGGAGAAAAAACCTGTGACTCTGAGATGTAATCAGTAGGGTGAGGGTGACCAGATCGCTCTGTGATGTAAGAGCCTGTTGGGGAGGTGTTTGTGATTCAATGGCAGGGGTTGCTGGAAGGTTTGCTGGAGATCTGCTTTGCGAGATGCGAGTGGCTTCTGAACACTGCAGTGCCAAGGTGTCAATGCGAGGGCTTCACCCCGGTGTCATCTCTCTACTCCTCTGTTCCTCCGATAGTGCTCGACACTTACCCCACGAAAGGGAACAGCAAGGTATCTTACCAGCATCTAATACAAGAATATATAAGAGGTAGTGCATGATGCATTAGGAGGCAGGGCCTCTTCACTGTGGCTCCAGCTGGCTCAGAGCAGGAGGGGGAGGGTGGCAGTGGTGACGCAGGTGGTGTGGGCCCGGACGGGTCTCCCCTCTCCACAGCGAGGGATTCTGTTTGCCCGAGTGGTTGCCTGGCAATGTGACAGGGAGGCGGAGCCGTGCCGGACGCTCTGCCCTGGCTCAGCCTGCGCGTCTACGTGTTGACAGGGAAATCGGGGGTAAATCCACTGTGACTCACCTTTTTTCTCAGAGAGCTGCAGCAACACATCCTATAACCCCTCCCCCACCCACCGGAGAAGCACCGAGCATCCTGTCTTTTACAAGCCATCAGGGAAGACAGGCAGCTCGCCGAACCGTAACCTCTTTACACGTGCCTGTGGGTCTTGCTAACACGGTTCGAACTCGTTTACTGTGCGTCTCTTCAAAGACCCCCTTCAGCAAACATAATGAAAGACAATGGCAGAGGTTTTCCCGATAGCTGTTACAGAAAGTCAGGGGAAGCCATCGAGACAAGGACATGTTTAAAGACTCTGAGATTGCTTTATGTTTTATTCACGAGATCAGATGAAGAGAGTGTGTGGGAGGAAGGGGTGTATGGGGAGGGGGAGGGGGTGTAGTAGGGGGAGTCTTGGGAAGCCAAAAGTTAAAGGTGTGGAGAGCGCTGGCAGGTTTGTGATGCTCGGCAGCAATCGGGCCCTGAAGTATTTCTGTGCCTTTTAAATATGATAATTGTGCACTTGAAAAACACTGCTTCCGTGATATCAGAGACTGGTGACGAGGCTGAAGCGGGAAGAGCAACGAGACGCGGGAACGCCAGTCACTGGACACACCCCACTGTCCATAGGGGGACTGGCCATTGGGCAATTCTGGCAAATGCCAGAAGGGCCGGTCCATTTTTTAGTTCGGTGGGCCGGTCGATTCCCATGTGGGCCAGTCGCCCCGTGTAGACACCCGTAGTACGGACTGACACTTCATCATGCAGGAGAAAGTGTGCTATAGGAGGCAGTCTGGCAATCAGAATATAAATGCAAATAACAATGTTTGTAGACTGACTCACACCCTGGCCTTTGTATATAACCCACAGCTGGTGTTAAAACAGAGCAATTTTTTTCAGCTCTGCAATGGAGTGTGGTGCAAAATTGCAGCATGTTATTCGTTCCCCTATCCCAGCCGTTCTCTCCGGAGCTGCGATCCTCATCTCAGCGAGTTCCTTGGCATGCACACGCATAATTAGCAAAACTGTGTTAGTCATTGTTTACTTTTCCTCCGTAAAAGGGAATCCAATCATCAATCCACATTATTAGCAAATGTAACCTCTTTCTCAGAGTGCCGGTATTTTCCACACCGATTTTCAAATCACACCGTGTGTTTGCTTTTATGAAATGTTGCATGTGGAGTTAGCATTTACTTCCACGGTTCAGATTTATTTATTTGTTGTTTATGCAAGAGTGACAGTTTAAGATTGCACCTTGCCTTGTTCAGTACACTATATTTTGGCTAATATATTATGAGGCATATGCAGGCAATAGCTGATTCATTATGGGTCATTGTGAGTCCAGAGGTTGTTGTATCTGAGTTTTTAAAAATATATTTTAAAAACAGCTAGGATTTTTAAATGGCACATAATAAGCTTTGTATAAATATATACTAAAACAAACCGAAACATTTTAGTTTTTAAACAAGAATTGGCATGGTTTGTACACTGAGCGTATTACAACTGACTAAAGACTAACTGTTAAGAAAGAAGAAACACTGCCAAAATAAACATATAACACATCCAACAAACAGCATGTTAATATCTTCCCAGCAATGGTCTTCTCAGATTCTTGTCGGAAATCGTCTCCCTTTGTGTAATGATCAATGCATACAGATCATTAGTATTTGAATCATCACACCTGCAAGTTCATACCTGCAATCGCTTTCCTGTCAATATCACTGTGCTGAAGTTTGAGATAACAGCAAAGCTTGAACAGTAAGCACAGCAACCAGCCAGCAAGCAATCCACACTCTGGCTCGACCCCAGTCTTCGGCAGGGTTACATTTATCTTTGAACAAAATACAGGAATACGAACAAACCATAGGAGACCGCGTTTGTGGTTATATCAGACACTTCAAGATTTTGTAACAAAGTAACTAAAGCTTTCAAACACATACTGTTGCCCTCAAAGAACTGGATGAAACGGCAAGATCGGGATGAATATAAATATCACCAAAAATGTTATATAAACAGGGTCAGGCAATTTTGTTATCGTCTGTTATTGTTACTATAACATGAATAGCTGTTCTGTGTCCGTACATATGTGCATGTGTGTATGTGGTCATCCTCGTTCATTTTCTGCATTCATTGCTGTATTAAACTACAGGCCCCGATCGTGTATATGTAGGGATTTGGGCTATTTTAATTTAAAAAACAGAATCCCAATACAGTATTTAGCGAAGCAAAACCTGCACGAGAGTCGTACGAAATGTGGCTGCAGGAGACGTGTGACTCTAGTTAGCCTCTTGCCCTCTCTAACTGTGAATGAGCCAGAGATTTATTGCAATAATTAGAGCATCCGTTGTCCGATACCACAGAGTGCATGACATAATATACTTCTGTGAACCACAAAGAAGTCAGCTCGATATCCTGTTTGTCTTTCAGGGCTTTTGCTTTACTTTTGCAAAGTAGTGTTACGTATCACCCAGAGTTTTTTAAGAATAAAAGAGCTACAACTTGTTAGTTAGATACAGCTTCAGACTTTGCTTTGAAGCAACACAGGACCCTCCAGCGACCATGGAGATCAGACAGATAGACAGACAGACGCTCTGCCCTTTCACACACTCCCCCCTGCGTTACACTCTGTGTTTGTGGAAAGAATTAAAACATAACACAAAAAACAAATAAACAAGCAAGCCAAACATAGCACTTCGTTTAGCTTAGGCAACAAACAAGAAATGTAAATACAGGAAGATTCACATAAACTCCCGCTTTAAAGACACAGTCCTGTACTGTAAGGCCCTGGTCCAACAGCAGCGGCCAAAGTAAATAAATACCTAAATGCAAAAAGAAAATCCATCTGGATGCGACATACTCTCTGTTCAGTCAGTGTGTTTTAGAGACGGAGGGGGGGGAGGCTCTGGCACCGTGCGGGTTTCTACCCTCCCTGCGCCCATCTCTCCGCTGGTGCTGCGAGGAGGCACTGATGGCAGCTCTGCCAGCCGTGCATTAACTGCACTATAATTAACAGCTGCCCTTCCCCTCCGGGACAGCGTGGTAAAGAGGCTCCCTGGAGGCGTCCTGCTGCAGGAATTTATAATTGCACCAAACTTGCTTCTTGTAATTATATCTACAAATGGGGCTGATACCATGATATGATGTCGCCGAGTGTCGAGACATGGAGAAGATGCCATGCCTGTGTTCACGGGCCACGTATGAGCTTCTAGTTTGAGCAGCCTAAAATAAAAACTAAATAAAATAGGGCCTATCTTTCATTCCCATTGGGCAGTTGCTATCTAGGCCATAACAAATCTGAACCACTCAGGAAAAAGCTATTTTAGATCATTTCACTGTCCCTCCCTTGGGGTCGGTGCCAGAACATGATCTGTCATTACTGGTCCACAACTGAAACATTCTGACTCCACCACCAGAGAGGCTTTGATCACGTCTGATGAGAAAATAACACAGCGCATCCCTGCCAAAAAATAAGTAAAACACACAGAGCACAAACAAGAAATGCTAATCGACTCTGGTCTTCCCAGATCCAGTAAACCGTGGAGCAGCTCTCAAACCCTTGTTGACTTGTGTGCACTCTGACACGCCTGCCAAAGCCTCTCCAGCTGCCTTACTGAGCGACAGAAACATGAGCCGGTGAGCCCGGTGCCTCGGCGGCCTCCGAGGCGGGTGGCGTCTGGAGCCGGCGGCGGAGAGAAGAGTCGGTGCCCCGGCTGTCACCGGCCTTTCCACCCCCCCCCCCCCAGCTTATTAATGGAAGCCCTAATAGAGCACAGGCTGGCGGGAGAGAGAGAGAGAGAGAGAGAGAGAGAGAGAGAGAGAGAGAGAGAGAGAGAGACACCTATTGATTAGGCCGTCATTTAGTGAGGGCTGATTTATAGCACTGCCTTGTTCCTCTCCAGATAAACAGTTACAGTGATTTCTGAAGACTTAAGCCCTCCCCTCTTTCTCGACGCTGCCCACACATATACACACGGACACACTCAGACCACACGCACCTCACCACTGCCTGAACGCACACACATTATGACCAAGCACAAACACACACACACACTTGTAAGGCACATTCATTGCCAGTTTGCAAGTGACATGTGCTGACCTAATTGAAACACAAGGCCTTTCATGTGTAATTGACTGTTTTGCTTGATAGCAATCAGCCTCAAAGTGTGCTGATCAGCTGGTACTCTGTGAGAATGTGCTTTGTGTGTGTAGGGGGGTGGGGGTGCAGGCAGTGAGTTTTACCACAGAGGAACAATATAAAAGCTGTACCAGCGTGCTGAGGCCCAGCTGACACAATGCAAACAAAAAAACGCAGTGATCGATCTGTCACCTAAGTCTCTCAGCCCCCTCCCCCCAGCTCCTATTTTTAAGAAGAACAAAAAACACAAAGCAAACAAAAAAAAATCTCTGACTCAATGCCCCCACCATGATGCTATCAAGAGCACAGTGTCACTGACAGCAGCTTCCCTTTTAAAGTCAGTGTCTGGGCATGGGGGGGAGTGTTCATTGTCAGTCTCAGATCCACCCCGGGAGCATGCAGCTCCTCACTCCTTGCACCTCTGCTCTCTTCCCAGCGCAGATAGGACGTCCACTAAAGCCATTATAACCCGACATGCAGAGACGGGCCAAGCTTCTAAAGCCTGGCATACATTCACGTGAGAGCCAAGCACGACGGCATGATTGATCGGTTCGCTCCTCGCCAAGAGAAGCTGACTGGATTCTGTCTACCAATCACAATCTGCAACCGGCAGATTACTTCAATTTATGATTAGGAAAAAGTCTGCGCCAGTTAGGGTGATGTATAAATTCGCAAAAAAGCCACAAGGAAATCCCTAATATAGGCACTTACTTCAACATCGAGGGTGCTATTGTTTTTCACATCAGACTGCTGTACATTAATAGTAACTCGCTGTAATTAAGCAACAATATCCTAGAGGCATCTTGAAAAGCTTGTCCCATCTTAAATGTCATGTTATTATGTGCGCAGTTGGCAAACCCAACTATAACACCCTCTTACTGTCTCTCTAGTCATAAACATTGTATTCGCTCCCTGCACACACACATACACACATATATATAGACATAGACATGGACTGGATAGGATCACTGTCATTTCTGAACGGATCAAATGCATCGGAACATTTGATCTGAATCAGTGCAGTCGCATCTACACTTTCATTTGATCAGGATCAACCGTCACCAGCCCCAGAGGTCTTCTGCAACCGAAGAATGTGATCCGCTGAGCGTTTACACTGCCATTTCTGAACAGAATCAAATACTACTGAAGCCAAAACACGCACATCCATTCTCAGCTGCTTTTCTCTCTAGCAATTAGCACCAGTCTCCCTCAATCCATTCCCTTCTTTCCTTTCACTGAAGAAAAAGGTACTAAGTTTCTATTTTCAGCTCTCCCCATCCCTCCATCCAATACTGAAACACTGCACTTTCATCCCTCACTTCCTCACTAAGAATAAAAACCCAGTTCTCTGTGCGCTCTCAGCAGTCATTCCTTTCTCTTCTGTTGCTGTAGCCCTTAATACTTCATTCCCATCTTCTCATTCCCTCTGAGACACTCCCACCTCCGCTCTACATAACACTTCCATTCAATAACCTTGAATGACCCGATTCTGGAATCCCCCTGCAATTTTTCATAGCAAATTAGTCTGTGTGTTTTCCTCAGCATCAAATGAAAGCATGACGGAATTCATTAGCCCGGTGCTGCAAATGTCTTCAGTTTCCAGGAGTAAGTACTGGTCCGTGTTGTGTGCGTCTCTGGCACTACAGGGAGCCCCCTGATTGAATTAACAATGAGCCAGGGACTTGTTCAGCTACTGTATTTCCTGATTTCATTATGTCACACTAATACAAGTTCCTAAAACGGTTCCTCGTCAACAGTGTGCGTGTACGTGGTGGACATTAAATATGCCTCAAGATGCAATTGACACACTGCAGGGGAAAATATCACCAGCCCTTATTTTCCGTTCCACATCTTTAAGACATAGCTTCAGACATTTACGTCATAGGCCCGCAGCCAAACTACGAGACTGCGAAAGGAACACAACACATCTTCGGCGTAATAAGGAAGCTCAAAGCGACAGGAGGCAATTAAACTGATATCTCCTGTTTCATCCAGGTTCCTGCGTGCCCGGCGGTCAGTCTGCGCTGAGACGAGCAGAGTCGTGCTCACGCCTTTGCAGCTGGCTCTGACACACGCCACAGCGTCATGCACCAGTCAGAACAGAGGGACATGCGTGACAAGACCACGTTCAGATCTGGAGCCACGTTTCAGATTATCCCAATATTATGGCAAACGATTTTGGCATCGGTGAAGCAGCAGCTCGTTACGGATCAAAAGTAGGTGTATGTTAGACTGAAATGTGTGTTTCTGACTGCAGTTAAAGCTTTTACAAGGTGCTGACTTGGCAGATTCACAGACAGGCACTTTCTACACGCTTCTGCGGTTTAAAATGAGCAGCAAGCGAGACTGCTGAGACACACGCAGATGGTATAACGGGCAACACCTCAGGATCGTGATCGATGAGACTCCTGTTCCTTCTCCACCAACCGCACTAATCACAGCTGGGTTATTAATGAGCCCCCATCTCACCTCCGTCTGTGGCTCATCACTTCGTCAGCCCCGGGGGAAGGAGGTCAGTCTTATGCCAAGCAAGAACACGTTCCATAAACCAATTGGAAATGCATTTGATTTGGGCTTCAGACCCCCAAATCATGGCACCTTGTATTGCCACATGCGTGACAAGGTGTCTGGTCTAGGCTTGTGTCTGATCCAGCTAAGTAGACCAGTGGAGAGTCCCGTTACAGAGACTGGCCGCCTTCATTGATCTCCAATTGCAGTTACGAAGCATTAACCTCACAGCTGGAGTGTCAAATGTCATGACACCTGGAGACATGGGACTGGATTTCAGGACTCAGATTAAAGACTTACCACCTGCAATTCACATTTAGGGTGCTGAAGTATTTTACAGAACAGTGTAGCAGACTGATTTTTGGTCGTATTACAATCTAAATGTCTTTAAAAGCCTCCCCTGGATTATCTAAATCCCACAAACCCCAAACACCAATCGAACTGTGATTGCATAAATGATTTAAAATGCTGCATGGTTAGGAAACAGTAGCCATTTATTGACCATGTAAGTCATTAGGTTATTTAAAGTTGTGAGGAGCTCAGATGGAGTTTATGGCCCTGTGGCACTTCAAGCCCAGGTATCTAATCCAAAACTACCACAACCCTAACTTCAACGCACACCCTGACCCTAACCCAGAAATAGCGTTCATGTACGCAGACTTCAGAACCAGTGGTAGTTCAGATCTGCCCTGAGAGTTTCTCCGTCGACCGATTAGCAAACTGCGGGGGTGAAACTGGGCAGGCTTTAAAGTCCAAAACACTTGTCAGGCTTCGTCTAGGCAAAGCCAAAATGTGCAGAAGGGCTGAAGTCTGAAGAAAGGCAGACTAAGAGGAGGAAAATTAAGACTGTCAGTTTTTGGTTAACCTGCTCAAGGGTTGGGCAGGTCAGACATCAAGGGACCTTCACAGGGGCCACGGAACAGACTGAGCCTTGACTTAACAAGATATCATTAAGATAGGAGTCCTGACAGCACGGCAACTCCACTACTACATTACCGATTTTTTATTGTCTCAAGGGGGAGACTGCCGTGTGTCTGGTTTAGTTACACTGCAGTACCCAATTACCCGAACAGGCATCTTTTCAAAACCCCCAGAACAGTGTCCCTGGAAGCGCCGCGGCTTTTATAATTTCTGTCGATACTCTCTAAGGATTATATACAGATTATGAAATTGGTGGCGTTTATTTGCAAGAAACAGACGAGGCAAAACCAAACAAACAGACAAAGAAAACAAGACACAAATGTTTGAATATTCTTGTAATGCTGTGATCACGAGAGAACAAAAGGCAACACTTCCAATTTAGGCTTAAAATGTAAACAGCGGTGGCCTTTTCAGAAGCATTGTTGTGCGAGTGACATCATTCGGTTGGAAGGTGCTGAGTGCGAGAGAGAGAGGGGTGGGGGGTGGGAGGAGAGAAAGCTGTTGAAGTAACCCAGGACCCATCATAGCCAGGGGAAGACCACACTGCTGCGTAATGGGATATATAACACAAGCCAGGCTCAGCGGCAGATTCACTAACTGATGTTTAGGCACCTTATTTCGTGTGTTTGAAAAATCATATCTGAGTTTTATTGTTATTTATAAATCCTATTCCACAAAGCGTTACTCTAATGACTCCCCTGGAAATACGAGCAGCAGCGGTGGTAGTCAAGGCTGTACGGCCCAGTATTTTCAACACAAGATAATGAAAATGTCCAAAAAATGTATGACTGTCAGTCTTGGTATATCTATAGTACAGCTGTTAAGCATATTTTCACATTTACTATAAATTTGAAGAAGGCATGTTCACCCACAGCAAAATGATGGCAGAACCACAGTAAAACCGTGTTAACAATGCAAAACAATCCCAAAGAACATAAAGAAAGTCACAGAGATTACTACCATAAATAAAACACAGCATCTAAAAAGCATTTTTTTCTTTCCAACCATAAAACACGATGATTCTCAAACCTCTTTGCAATGGACACTACATTTGAAATTGAGACGATCATCCCGTTTCCTGAGATCTTCAGACAAATGATCTGACTTCCCCCACATTGATACATAGTACAGAGCGGATTGTATCTGTGCGCGTATTTCTTTTGTACCAAGTGGCAAACAAGGCTTCTATTAACCTCGGGAGGTTTTGTGATAGTACCGAATCACAAAGAAGCCGTGCAGCTTTAGATCAGTAGTGCCATGTTTTTTCAGATTTCTCTGATACCTTTGCTTTCTTACTTATTAATCAGATTTCATATAATAGTGTCAATTTGTCAAATAACTCTGTGGAGAAGATTCTAATAAACGGTTCGCTTTTTCAGCATTTCTGTTACGTTTCTGTCGAGCGGATTCGAGTAAGGGACCGGCCTATTCCAGCATCCAAGAGAAGGCACTCCTCTTTGGCAATTAAAACAATACTCTTTTTAACTGCTGGCAAGTCCCAAGGTTGTCCTGGCAGGGTGATTTGTAGAGATTAAGGATAAATGTGTGCCTTTACTTCCTCGGATCGTTTTTCTCAATTAGACAGTTTAGCCCAGGCAGTGTGGTTCTGAATCCATCTTGAGATTCAGTAAGAGTGATGTATCGCTAGGCCCAAAGCGCACACCGCTGGATAAGGCTCTTGCCATCCTTCCCGTGCCCTTTTCGACAGATGCACCATCGATAACACTCATCACAAACCCATGGTCACACTACTGACTCACCTCACTACTCACTTGCACGTAATCGGTCTGAAAAACACTATAATGACTCTCCAACGACATGAGAAACAAAAACAGACATCTTGTCAGTTTTCCAGAGGGTGACGAGGCACACGAACATCACCAACATGAGCTCGAGGCCATGTCACCAATACAGCTCACTAGACAAACATTAACCACCTCTTAACACAATCACTCCCACCAGACTGACTCACTGCCAGTGTGCCAGGATGAAACCAGTGAAAATCCCTGTCCACTCACTCCTAGAACTCTGACATAGCGAATCTACATGAGGCACTTGTACTTGACCCTTCAAGTATGAAGAATCCTTTATGATATTACACATAAGTATCCCTACATTTACAGCCTCTGTTATATTATTGATAATACCTCGTCAGAAATATAATGAGAGCAATAGACAGTTATACGTATTTCTATTATGCTGGCTACATGATGTGTCATCAGAATAAAGTGTTATTGATACGACTCGGTCAGAAGGAAATGAGCGCGCAGCCTCCTCCAGATTCAATAACGCACTCATCAGCACAGTTTAGAGACACACACCCTAACACCCTAAGAGACACACATAAACCACTATCTTCCTGGTGCTTTCACTGTCCTGTCATGCGATTTGTACATAGCAGAGAGGGGAGGAGGTTTAAACTCCTTTCAGCTAAAATAAGGAGATATCATTTCTCTTGTTGGGGGTTATGAAACCCTGGTGAAGGTGTTTAATGAAAAAGCCCTGTTGTTGTTAAAAATAACAGACAGGTCTATGCTCTAACCCTGACAGAATTAGAGGTTGCTTACCCAGAATACACGGGCACAGATTTGATAAGAAGAAAAAGTGCAACCACAATGGTAATGGGCAGAGCACTTTGAATGAAGCTTTGAGTGAATGACGACTGCTTTCCCTTTTACGGGGTCAGCCTGCAGGTGAAAGTGTGACTTGATGTAATCTTGATGTAATGGGGGGGGGGAGGGGGATCATTAAGCTACAACTTTAAATTGCAGATTTATAAATTTGTTTATTACTGCATTCATGAAATACTTTAAAACATACAATATGTGTACTATATGAGAGGGTGAAGGCGTTCTGCTTTGACCGGCAGTGGGGTTTCTAGTCTCCTGGGGCACGTGTTAGAAAAATACTGAACTGCAGGTATTTATAGATGTTCAATGTCATGGAAACAATTTGTGTTTAAAATCGCAGCACAGCAATGAAGCAAAACCAACTTATTAACATCAACAACCAATGTCGAGTCACATTAATTTTCCACTTCTTCTTGGGTTACAAACGCGCAACGTAAACTAAAATCTCTATAATTGGAGCTGGATATTGTAAAGTTTCCTGGCCCGGTGTTCTAGAATAAGAGTTTAATCAGATTAAGAAAACTTTCTTACATGCAACTCCATGACCTGTGGGCAATCAAAAAGAGAACAGCAAAGCAGCATTACGAGGAATTAATTGTGTAACATACTGTCAAAAACGACACTCTCCGAAGAACATCTACACATGCAAAGTGGAGATGATATGGCACAGTCAATACAAACGCAGGCAAAAATAAAGTGAATACTACCCAGACAAACATTTCTAGGGTTTTTCAGATCTGGCAAAGGACCTTATAAAGTGTAAAGATGCAGACCAGTAAAAATGTATTGCAGGAAATGTGTCATATGACCAAAGATCCAGACATGCTAAAAGTAAAGAAATAAAATGATGGGGATTGAAACATATTTTGGCAATTGTCTTATCTATGCCGTGGCAAAAACCTTCTTCTACACATGCAAAACCACGTTCCAGGTCTCTCCACACACCGCACAAATGCATTTCTTGTCCTCAGTGAGTCAAACTAATGCTGTCTGATGAGGGACCCAACCCTTAACACTGTGGAAACTACCGCTGATATTTCTGAATTCACCAAAATCACCTGTTACTGGCAAGGGCATTAAAATCAGCTCTGCTAAAGCCACTACGTCTCCATCTTAATAAAAAGGGTCTCCTCGAAGAAGACATCCGGACCAACTCTAACAATCTCAGCTGTGTAATGTACTTACCGACACACCCCAATTCGGGTTGCCTGGAGTTAGTCGTGTTGATGTTTTCTGGATTGCGTGTACTGATTTATATAAAATCACTTTCATTAGGTCAGAAAGTGTTCACTTGTTGATTCACACAAAGCACTCAAATTGGCGATGTTGCTGTTATCTTGCTACAATTGAGTTGAGGGTGGGGAGGGACAAAATAAGCTTCTGCAACTGTTACTATTATTGTATCAAAGTATTATTCTTGAGGACATAAGATGACAATAGAAAATGCTGCTGAACTATATGTATGTATACATAGAAATAATGAATAAATAACTACAATCTAATACACTTAATAAAGGTATAGTTACAGATGAAGGAAGTTAATATTGGTTGGGAAACAATAGCTTTCTGCAGGGCTAGTTCAATATTGTATGTAACTAACTAACACTTTATAAACCTCCTTATCTTCGAGGGCAGGGATAGGTTTCTTCTGTGGACTGTAATTGTACTTTTGTTCGTTTTTCTGGTTGTCCTGTCATTTCACAAAGTTCAAAGCCAGAATAAAATGAACCCGTATTCTAAATCGAATTAGAAACTGTAACGGAACAGAACAGAGCAAAAATTAATTTTCGAAATCTCGCTATATTATACTATACAATTACTAATAAAATAATGTTCTTGATTATAACATGCCTGGCGTGACAATTATTTCAGGCGGAAGGGTGAGTCACAGTAATAGATGTAATGTGCTCTGTGCTCTTACTTTCAGGCTTCACAGTGCATTTGGTAATGAGAATTGTTATAAACTGTGCCTGTCAACCCAGTATACACAAAAATACATTTTTGGGGTTTATAATAATAGCATTAACACCCCATACAATGATACATTACAAAGGTACTCTTTAAGTGAAGCTCAAGGTGCCTAATTATAATGCACATAATGTTCTGCAATAATGTATTTTTTGTATACGTTATGTAACCTGAAGTATTATTCTGCTATACACCTATGTTGGGTTTAATTATATTTTTACTGTCTGTTTAAATAATACATTATTTATGACATCATTTTACTGGACAAACCAGCCGATGATCACATTTTCATGTGTAAAGAAACAGCAAATAGGATTTAAGCTTTACTTCTCTCATTGCTGATCAGATTTCCAAAATGTCAAGGTTCCCACTACGAGGGGAAGTAGTTGGAAACATCATCCCACTACTTCCCTTCCAAAGCTTACCATAATTAAACCTTACGGCCCACAACAGTTTTGTTCATTTCCCCATTTTTCTGCTCTGGTTGTGCAAGCCAGTCCTGCACCCAATATAGACTTGATTAACGAAACTGTGATTCAAACCTATTCCAATAAGACTGAGAAGCCAATATCCACAATTTCCTCCCAAGAAACTGTTGTGCAACATCAGCATCCTCACCTGTACTCTTGACATAACCACCGCTCTCACAGGGTGAGGATTATTCAGTGTGCTCCGGGGACATGGACCGAAAAAGTTCCCAAAATGCAAACAACGTCCACAGTGCTTGCAGAGCTCAATGTACATTGCAATTGAGTGGATGTGCTATATATACTGTCTATACTTCTGTCTAAATAGAAGAGTTAGTCTCATCCTCATTGAGTCTTAATTTTGTGGGGGGATTTGTTTTGGACTGATTGTCAATTCCTGACTCAGTCTGTGATGCCTGTAACTTCTCCAGGGGTAAAACGGCCAGTCATGCCATGAAGGGTGTTAAACTATTATAACTTACTGTTCTTGTGTGTGTGTTTGAGTCAGCTCCTGTGACATTCACACCGTCCTTTCGGAGGTATGAAGATACTCTGCGAGAGCTGCACCATGTGGCGCCCAGCTTATTGAAAATCATTGGGTTTGTGGTGGTTTTCAATTAAAAATGAATCATATAAATGTAAAATGTTTCTCTATTGCTCACCATGCATACAATTACTTAGTGAGTATCATCCAAATACAGCTAATGAGTTGTGCATAAATACAAGACAACACTTGAAGCTAACTTTTGAAGTTCACAGGAATTAAGAGAAAAAAACAACAACCTCTAATCTAGAACCTGTGAAAATAATATTAAGAAAACGACAAAGACAGAATTAGAAAATATAACTCTGGGTAAAGAAATGTAAAGAAACGTCAATCTCTATAATTATTTTTTGCATAAATTAACAAATAGATATAGATTCAGATTGAGTATTTGTGTGACAGACACAGGAGCCATCAGAGAGACGGATCATCATGATTTAAAACAATTCAAATCATGGCAGATTGACTTTAATTTAATGCCACTACTGTGTCTCATTCACTGCCAGGCAGACTACAGACATACAATGTATTTCAATGAACTTTGCAAGGCGGAAGAAAAAGCAAATAATGTATGCATTTGTTTGTTAAAGTTAATTGAATTGAACTATATGTGTCATTAGGGAGAGGTGAAGTGTCTGGGGCTCTTGCTGGGTGTGTTTGAGAAACACAATGCTTTCATTCTCTTTTCTTTTCTTTTCTTCCATGACTCAAATTGAGTTTCCTCTGATAAACCACAATAAGTAAAAAAGAGAAAGAAAGGCAAAAGATTAAAACCAATTAAAACACAGCAATGCACCCAAAGTCGCTGTCAGCGCACACAGCCGGGCTGCCGGCGGCCGTGCGGGGGGATGCTGAGGGCGCAGGCATGGGCTCCTCAGGTCTGATCAACGGCTCAGCGCTGCATGCAGGGTCCTTACCTCCGCGATGCCGGTGATGAGGAGCTGCTGTCTGCCTGTCTGTCGTCCGCTACATCCCCCGATCCAGCTGAACAAACATCACAGTGAGCGCTGGCCACCCCTCCTCACCACGACAAACAGGGCGCCGGGAAGCAGGAGGTGTCTTCCTTAGAGAGGAGACCTCATTGATGAGGATCATAAAAACAACAAGTAGTAGTAGTAGCACAGGCAGCTGGAACAGAGGAAACTGATCTGCTTGTGTCAGTGGTGGTAATATATCCCCTCCAGCATGAATTAATGGAGGCGTTTCTTGTTTTCTTTTTTTTGTGTGTGTTTCCCCTTGATTATTCCTCTCCAGAATTCCTGGTGTGTTTTTTTCCTTTCTCTCTTTTTGTTGTTGCTCACTCTGCAAGGCTAAATGCCCGTACACTTTCTTTCTGACAGCCTGTTTGCACAGAGATCTCTCTCTCTGGTATCTCCCCCCTCTCTCTCTCTCTCCCTCTCTCTCTCTCTCTCCCTCTTCCCCTCTCTCATCAACACTGCTATGTCACAGTACTCTTCTTAGAGCCGGCCCTCCCCTCATAAACCACCCGTGCCTGTCTGTTTCTCTTTCACTCCCCCCCCCCCTCGGCTCTCTCTGCATCCTGTGCGTTTGGAGCAGCTCTGCTATTCCGCCGCCCGAGAACCACAGAGCGATTCCGCTGCTTTCCAACAGTCACTGTGAGATCTGCAAACAAGCTATGAAAAGAGGGAAACTGCTCAGCTTGCTGTTCTTAGCTTTTTTTTTCCCATGCTTCGAGTAGAACAAAGAAAAGAAAATACGAATTTGCAGGAGGGGGTGTTGTGTTTTTTTTCTTACACTCCCAGTAAAACCCCAACTTCTCCGAATAAAACCATGTGCACCTGGACCTCCCCCTCACACACCTGCCTGCTCCCCCATCAGCGGCGCTTTGCTCTACATTTATCTGTCACAGACGCTCACAATGCGATTTAAATGTGCTCAGACCGAGGCAACATCGCTTTCTCTAAAGCAAAGAGAAGACAGTTCACGCACAGCCCCGTTATCTCAAGGGGTTTCACCTTACATTCATAGTGTCACGTTGTTGGCGTTTATTTGTTTACTTTTGACTGGCTTGTTTAAAATTCATAACTTTAACAAGCGATGCATTGTCTGAATAATGTCATTCAAGCACATGCATTGTGTACAAGTGGGTTACACTGATGCAGAAGAGCAGCTGAAATAAATATTTAAATAAAAGCTCAAGCACCACTCAAGTAAAGCGATAATCAATCAATTATGGAGAACCATTTCGCTAAAGCTAGATTGAAACTATGCTTGGAATGTTTTATATTGAAATATACTTTGAAATAAAAGGGTTATTAGCAAATGTTGAATGTATACATATGATTGTCTTTTATTTCATTTGAAAAAAATAGATATGCTTTGTGCTTATTTTTCCTTTGTCTGACAAAGCGAGCCTTTTCGATGGAAATAATTGTAAAATGTCATCTCAGCGGACTTATCTGCTAAAGTAAAGGTTAGATTGAGTGATAGACAGTGCTGTTTAAATAAAAGAATAACGGTGCAAATAATAGCTGCTTATCAGATACTGGTGTGTTCACTGCTATTGGGCCCTTCTTCATTAAAGAACAGAACAAAGGAAGGAATAAAGGCTTTCATGTTGTTACACATACCTACAGTAGATCTCACAGAGATCTAAAAGCAGACTGGGGTTTTCTGGGTGGGATTTTTTTTATCATCATTTAATTGAATTTATATATATATATATATATATATATATATATATATATATATATATATATATATATATATATTATAAAAATGATATATCTCTGTTGAGAAGATTTTCCATATTTCAGAGGTGGACCTTGGGTTGCATTTGAGGTTGTTTACATATCTGGTCAATGCATTTCAGTCTCTCTACCTCTGAAATCTGGCTCCCGCTGCCGTCAGTGCACAAACCACAATTACCCTGCTAACTGTGGGGGCGCGCAAACGGTCTCACTGCCACGGGAGGAAAATGGAAAAAGCAAGCCGTGCATGCTTGTGCTTCTCACTCTCTCTTTTATTCTCACGCATAGATGCTCCTTCAACGATTATATCATTTCACAGGATAGACCCCTACTCTGCCATTCACCCTACCACAGACTCGCAGCCCTCTGAATCGCAAGCTATTTTTAAAGCTGATTGGCGTGGGCGGGAGGCTGAGTGCGGTGGCGGCTGGTTGATTCCGCCTGTCAGAGCCGCTCTCGTTTGTTCTCAGAATAGAATGCCTTGAAATGTCAAAGGTCACAGGTGAGGCCCCCCGAGAGTCTCCCCTGAGCTGCCCGATCACAAAGGCAGGCTTGGCTGCGCCGCATCATTGTCTTGTCACAATGCCCTTTTGTGTGCCGTCTCTCAGGCACCTCCGCTGTGGAGCAGACTCTCTCTCTCCCCCTGCTGGGCACACGTGTGATCTTACTGCCCAGGGTTTCTCCACAAAGTGCAGTCTGTGGAAGTAGAGATCCCTGTCACTTTCCACCTCACATCCTCACTGTCTTGCTTCTTCTTTTTCTCTGCTTCCCCTTACTCCATCCCTTCTTTCCTTACTCCATCCCTCCCTCTCTCTTTGTAGCCTTCCTTCTGTTTCTTTTTCTTTCACTCTTTTTCTGTGTCCAAGTGTCAGGGCCACTAGAGATGCTGGCTGCAGCACAGCGATAATCCACCCCCCCCCAGTGCGTCCGTCTCCCTGCCTGAACGCACGGAAACGGGGAGGAAATGACAGTGCCGTTTTTCTTGTCTCCTAGACTGTGTCGGAGCAAGATGAGGAAATTGAGCAGAACAGAGGAAGCATTGAGGAGAGGCGGCCTGTCAGGGGCTGCTGAGGGACCCGGGGGGGGCAGAGGCGCGCGGGGAGGCTTCATTTCTAAATGTAGGTCTGAAGGAACTTGCCAGCCCTTGAACTGCTGAACCCACTGCGCCGGCCCTGAGCAGCACTCATGGCCTCAGTCTTGCTATTCAGTCTCACCTGCAGAAACCCCCGCAAAATGCCCTGCAGTGCAATCGCAGGTATGCACACAGAACGGGCGTCATATAGTCTTCCCCACGGTCAGTAAGTGGGCAGTAAGTTAATCTGGTTTTATACGAATATCATAACCGTGCAGTAAACAAGAAGGCAGGCTGGCATTCATCGGAGGGGATGGGCTGAGGGGAGGCTCTGGGGCTGAAGGGGTTAACGCAATGCCTAGGTCTCCCTGGCGGTGCAGCACATTAATAGAAAGTCTTAATCACAGCGTCACGTGGGCTGGCGAGCGGGGCTTCCTCGCAGCATCCGCCCGGGCCCAGCGGTGCGTCGCAGAGACAGAGCAGCCCAGGAGAGCACAGAGAACATCTCAAACGAGCCAAGCCTCCATCAGCCATTCTCTCCATGTCTGTGAGCTTCCTGCATCATGCCTGTTTGCTTTGGGTGAAAATGTGAGCTTATAATTTATGTAGAGCTCCCAATTTCCCGAGACAAACAGAAAGTTCACCTCAGAAGTAGATCAGGGAGCCAACTGACTGCAATTTAATGCAGGTTTTTGTTCAAATTACAGCATCACTCAGCCTTCACACGTTGGTTTGAGTGCCAGGACATTCATCTCTCTTTTGGGTGGTATCCATTTAATCTAGGCTGTATTTGACAGATGCTAAAATTAGTCCCTACGACATTTTATTTCTCCTCTGTCACGAGCAACAACTTGAAATTCAACCAAAAAGTCTAATTCAACCTTGCTTTTTCCCTCTACACACTTGCGATCGATCATTTATGTGCCTGTTCCTGTGTGTCTTCAATAATCACACGGGTTAATCCTTTTGAAAATGCAGATACATTATACTACAGACAATAATTAGATCTATATCCTGCTTATTGAAATAACGCAGACAGTCGTCCTCCTGAGAATGATTCAGTGAGCGACTCAGAGAAGTGAGGGCCTGTAATTATTGTTGTGGAGAATGAGCTGGCAGACAGCGCACCCACACAGAGACTTGCTCTCTGCCACATAAAAGGATACATCTTCATTGCAACCGTGCTCCAGGGAAAAGGTAAAAAGGAAACCCAAAATCCAGGCTCCAAGCTGGAGCTATTGGTGTTGTCGTGTTGCTCATTTCGCTGTGTGATCCGTCTTTCGATCCGTCTTTCTTTCCACTGCCCCTTCGCATCCTCCATCATCTACAGCTCAAAAACAAGAAAGAAGAAAGAACACATGACACGATCGCCTGAATGATTACACAATTTCCAGGAACCAAATGAAATGAATTCAAAGGTATCTTATCGTTTAGTACTTTGGTTGCGACTATCACAACATGATACATTTTTCCACCTACCCGATGTGGCATTTGGTGGCTTTCGCCCACGCTTCATCCATTTTGGCTGGCGCACCGCCTCCACAGCCACGGGCTCTGTGTGTAAGTTTATTAACCGGGGCCCCTGTTCTGCACTGTCTGAAAGCGGGGTGGAAGTTCCAGCTTTGCTTTATAATAATGAGCTGAAGATTATGACAAAGATTACATGATTCATCGAAAAATGATGCCCCATCTTACTATTTTTTTTAGGAAATTTGTGAATTAGATATGTATTTATTTATTGGCAGACAACCTTATCCATGGGGACTTACAGGATACAATAGTACATTTAATTTATTTATTTGCTGATGAAACGGCATAGATATTTTGTCATAGAAAATACACCTTAGGCGCAATAGGTGTCTGTGGGTTTATAATATCAAATACTGCTAGTAGTAATAATAAGTTCATGTACTGCTAAACTGCAATAACACTGAATACTGTTTAGAATTTTGATACTTTTTAGTTTTACAAGTTCAGTAAAAATGTCCGTTTCTGTTTTTCTTAAAAAAGCTCATTGCAGTCTGGGCGTTCAGAGCAAAAACAGCAATTAAAAAAACAAAAGAGATTTTGTACTGAACCGTGATGCTGTAATGCCAGTGTTTTAGGTCATATGATCGTTTGTTTCTCATTCATAAACTTATAATTTTCCTGCTGAGGAGCAGGATTAATGTCATGTGTCACTGCCTCCCCTCCACCCCCTTCTCTCGGGGTCAGAGACGGCAAAACCCTGGATGCACAGCTGAAGGGGGGGGGGGGGACAGCAAGGGAACGGTGTCAGCCAGCAGTGTGAAATAAATGCGCCTTTGCTGAGCTGCAGAGCGTGGGTGGAAAGGACACACTAGATGAGAAGAAACACATTGAGACCTGTGAGAAGCAAGAGATTAAAGTAAGTTAGACAGTTAAAGGAAGAGCCCAGTTTGCGCAGGCAGAGTTACAGTAAGAGCTAGTTTCTGGGCGGCCATTATAGTTAGGCCAAAGAAGGGAGTAGGTTACAACAGCTCTGCTGGCTTTAGAGAACTGCTCAACCATTTTTATTTGAGGGGAAACCCACCACAAGGACTCACCTGCCTCCCGTCACTGCAGTCTAAGCAGAGGAAGCTCCTGTGCGCTCGCTGGTTGTTTAGAAGGCAGGTGGTGCATTGAAGGGAAGGGGCTGGAGCACTTGTGTGGGAGAGAGGGCGCTACATACAGGCATGGAGACCCACGATAGGATTATTAAAAAAATGATGGTTACCCCGAGGGCAGGAACTGCATTCCCCCAACTTTGAAAGGAATTGATAGGCATGAATGACAGGGAAGACTAGATAAGCAAATGGGGAAATGATGAAGCAGGGAAATGCTCTGTTTAAGACTTCGAAACTGATCATTAAAGTGTTGCACAGATCCCCTGTGGTAAGTTTAAAAACGGAAAGTCAGTTTTAGAAGTAGGTTTTTAATTACAAGGCTTGCAGGAAAATAGGCAGGCGGAGGACCTGCAATTTAGCGTGTGATTATACATTTATCAAGGACTGAGAAGAAGTGCTTTTTTGGAACTTAGAGCTAAACCCATTTAAAGTTACAGCGCTGCCATGTCTAACACAGTGAGACAGATAATAAAGATCCATTTAAAACAGGATTGACGAGAGTACCCACTAAAACATGAAAGCCAAAATATTAATGAGAGGGAAGTGCAGTCTGTGTTTGACATTGAGCTACTGCACACACTAACACGAGTACAAAACCAGCAACAGAACCAGTGGTTATGCCATGATTGTAATGATCGAATTTCATGTCTTCTTGTTCTCTTGCAAATCTCACTGGCTATATGTGCTATTAAAGTCTAAAGAATGAGTTGCAGCCTATTTGAATGCAACAAGAATGGCTGAAAGAAGCTTAATTGAAAAATGCATTATATATGATATGTATTATTGTATGCAGGTTAATATTATCAGTCAAAGTTTGCGATTGACGTAGTACTAGTACTGTATAAGAATGCATCAGGAATAGCAGGTAAAATTACGTAGGTTAGTAGCTGTTGTATAATAGTAGGTATGCCCATGTTCATATTCGTATGTCAGTAGTATAAGTATATGTAAGTATTATTATTATTATTAATCATACAATGGAAATCACCCAAAGAGTAATTACACTGTTTTTACATCATAAACCCTCTAATATGCAAATAAAAGCCCAATAAGGAAAGACCAAGTGTGGTAGAAGGCATCTTAAAAGTGTCATAAGGGAACAAGAAGTGTCATATGGGACCACAGGTCAAATCTGAGGCTATGACACTTTAATTCACTGTATTATTGTTATTATTGATAGTAGTATCAGTATTAGATAATATTATAAAGGGAAATTAAATAGGCTAATACGTTTTCAGGACGGAGATATTAAATCACAGCAATGCGGAGAGAACGACAGGGAGGCCTGCTGTATCTCACCCTTAATTTAATCCACCGGCTGTAATTAATACCTCACTGCTGATTGGCTCTCCAACGGCAGGAAATCTTCATGCTGATTGGCTCTCCAACTGGTGGATATCCTCACTGCTGATTGGCTCTCCAACGGGTAGATCTGACTGCTGATTGGCTCTCCAACGGCTGGAAATCTTCATGCTGATTGGCTCTCCAACTGGTAGATATGACTACTGATTGGCTACGAAGTTTGGTGTTTATATAGAAGAATAGTCAATATTTTGCAAGAGAACAAGACTGCATGTTTTCAGATGCAGACTAATAATAATAACAACGACAATACTCATAATAATGATACAAATGTGAGGGAGAAACATCGGCCATCTCAATAAAATGATGCATAATTTCTCCCTCATTATACAGATTAATGCGGTTTTCATTTCTAAATCGGGCTGCCGCAGGAGTTAGAGAGATCACAGACTTTTAATTAATTATTAAATATACAGCGGGAAAAGTTTTAATGAAAGTGTATGGATTATCTTGTCGAAAAAACAACGTATTTATGAAATGCATTTGATATTTAATTGAAAGCATTGAAATTTGGGATTGAATCTGATACTCACAGAAAGGCGCGACTTTATCAGGTTGCGTGTCTTTCATCATAGGGGAGGGGGCGTGGCAATGGTATAGGGGGCGTGGTCACTTCTCCTGCAGGGGATATATGGAAATACAATTCAAAAATATGTGATGGAGTGATTGTGGCTCCTGGGTAGGTAAGGTTATTTATATATTTCTCTGATTGTTGGACATGTGGAATATGTATATATATAGGACCACTTATTTTAATGTCTGGTTTAGCCTGGCGAAGGTCTGGCTGTAAGACTCACTAGGAGGCATCTTGGTTGGTGAGAGGTAGTAAAAGATCCCAGTCTGTTGTATGATTAAGTTATACCTTTAGTTGTTGGAAGGTGATATTCCTTGTTTTGGTTTTTGTTTTCAAATAAACTTTTGATATTTTGTTATTAAAAAAATTGTTGTCTCACTACAGCAACAAAGAGAACCACCACAATAATAAAACAGATCTTGCAAGAGATCCAGACTGTTCACACAATAATAATTGTAATAGTAACTAATAATAGATATATAACCAATACGTTGTTTCATTAATACAATATCAGACACGAAACTGTTGTGTAAGATTATAAACTCCCTTCCTCTTTGTGACAGGTTTTCACCAGGCACGCATTTTTGCTCTTCTTTTCCCAGATATACTATAGTCCTTTTAAATATATTTTTCCCCCAAGTTTGAACCCTAGTAACATTGCTAGTTTTGGGAAGCAGTTTTCTTCCTCCAATAATGTGCACCTGAAGCACTGGAAGGCTTATTGCTGCCATCTACTGTACATGATTAAGCTCTCAATTATATCAAAAATATCAATTATATAAACAAACATTTTTAGGATATGTTTTTTCAGCATGTTTTTCAAAGTTAGTTGTCAGTGTCAAAAACATGTCTTGTTTCTCAAGTTACATGCAATGTACATCAGTCACATTCATTGAAGTTCTTCCAATACTAGATTTAATTATTACATTATTGTTTAATTAAAACAGATTATATATATATATATATATATATATATATATATATATATATATATATATACACTCACCTAAAGGTTTATTAGGAACACCATACTAATACTGTGTTTGACCCCCTTTCGCCTTCAGAACTGCCTTAATTCTATGTGGCATTGATTCAACAAGGTGCTGAAAGCATTCTTTAGAAATGTTGGCCCATATTGATAGGATAGCATCTTGCAGTTGATGGAGATTTGTGGGATGCACATCCAGGGCACGAAGCTCCCGTTCCACCACATCCCAAAGATGCTCTATTGGGTTGAGATCTGGTGACTGTGGGGGCCAGTTTAGTACAGTGAACTCATTGTCATGTTCAAGAAACCAATTTGAAATGATTCGACCTTTGTGACATGGTGCATTATCCTGCTGGAAGTAGCCATCAGAGGATGGGTACATGGTGGTCATAACGGGATGGACATGGTCAGAAACAATGCTCAGGTAGGCCGTGGCATTTAAACGATGCCCAGTTGGCACTAAGGGGCCTAAAGTGTGCCAAGAAAACATCCCCCACACCATTACACCACCACCACCAGCCTGCACAGTGGTAACAAGGCATGATGGATCCATGTTCTCATTCTGTTTACGCCAAATTCTGACTCTACCATCTGAATGTCTCAACAGAAATCGAGACTCATCAGACCAGGCAACATTTTTCCAGTCTTCAACTGTCCAATTTTGGTGAGCTTGTGCAAATTGTAGCCTCTTTTTCCTATTTGTAGTGGAGATGAGTGGTACCCGGTGGGGTCTTCTGCTGTTGTAGCCCATCCGCCTCAAGGTTGTACGTGTTGTGGCTTCACAAATGCTTTGCTGCATACCTCGGTTGTAACGAGTGGTTATTTCAGTCAAAGTTGCTCTTCTATCAGCTTGAATCAGTCGGCCCATTCTCCTCTGACCTCTAGCATCAACAAGGCATTTTCGCCCACAGGACTGCCGCATACTGGATGTTTTTCCCTTTTCACACCATTCTTTGTAAACCCTAGAACTGGTTGTGCGTGAAAATCCCAGTAACTGAGCAGATTGTGAAATACTCAGACCGGCCCGTCTGGCACCAACATCCATGCCACGCTCAAAATTGCTTAAATCACCTTTCTTTCCCATTCAGACATTCAGTTTGGAGTTCAGGAGATTGTCTTGACCAGGACCACACCCCTAAATGCATTGAAGCAACTGCCATGTGATTGGTTGATTAGAAAATTGCATGAATGAGAAATTGAACAGGTGTTCTTAATAATCCTTTAGGTGAGTGTATATATATTAAGTAGCAATCTGCCATTTTTTATATACAGTTTTAATACAATCCAGAATTCCAGAAATATTTTTGTTTATATACATGTTTCCACTTGCTTTGATCTTCAGCTTCTATTCTCCATATGATGCCTGCAAAGGTTATGATTTAATCTTCCCATCTTTTATGTGGTCGTCCTCTGGGTCTTTTTTCATCTCTTGGGATGCATTCGATAGCTTCTTTTGTCCATCTTTGATTTGTTCTTCTTGCAGCGTGTCCGGCCCATTGCCATTTTAGCATTTTCACTCTGTCAGTGATGTCACATCATTTGGTTTGTTCTCAGATACATTCATTTATTTTTCTATCTCTTCTCGCTATTCCAAGCATACATCTTTCCATACTCCATGCTTCTGTATATTTTTTGCATTAAGTGACCAGGTTTCACAGCAATAAGTGGGCACTGGTAGTATGCACTGATCAAATACTTTTCTCTACAGGTAAGTGGGTACATTTCCTATAAACAATGCGCTGTTTCTTACAAATGCACTCCATCCCATTTTTAATCATCTTTTGCGTTCTTCCTTAATATCATATATATATTCTATAACTAATTTATATTCATATAAATAAATCATCAATGGAAAACAGAAAATATATACATGCCATTGTTGGATGTACTGATAGAGAAAATAATCACCAATGCAAATGTCTAGTTGATTAGTTTCCAAATTGTATTATGCTTTATTTATGTAAAATTACATAACTTTCTCCTCACAAAAAAGGAATTGAACAACTAAAATAAAAAAGTAAATACTTTACAAATCGAAGATGTTTCTTTAGCTTTTTCATTTCAGTTACTGATCTGTATTAGCAGCCCCGTATAATATAAATCCTGTACAGCTCAGTTCTGTAGTTCTTTCATGTAAATATGCTTAAAATGTGATTATCTTAGTTCCAGAGGGTTCATAATGGGGATTTAATTACTAATTAGAAGGAGAATTAAGGGGAAATCCACCCCACAGCAATTTCAATTTGAATCTTTCCTATCATTTTAAATTCTGTTTGCCGACGGAGAAACAGTAGACCCAGGTTTCCTAGACAGATATGCTATAATCATCTTCACACGAGTTCAGTCTCAGTCTTTTTTTGTGTGTGCTCTATTTATGTATCTTTCCAGGAGGAGAGCGCAGGAAGCACACTGAATTACCTCGGCCCAACCTGAGAGTGTGGAACGATGACATCAGCAGCTCGTGGTATCCATGGACACGCTAATCTTGCAGGAATACAGGAGCAGTAATAAGGCGTACGCCACCTCCCTCACACAAGCTCAAAGCTTACACAGCCCCAGAGACCCGGTCTGGTGGGTTTCTATCAGAGCAGAGGGAAGGAAGAAGAATTTTAGCCTGACAACAACCACTTCTCTTAATCATTTCACTTGCCCTGATACAAGTAAAAAATGTAATATTTTTTCCCCTCCACCTTTACTCAGAGCTGCAAAGACATTAAAAACATAATGTATTAAAAGATCTTTCCCCCATGGGACTACATTAATTATAGCTTTTGCCAGGGATTTGTCTTGGGCTCAGTAACCCTGTGACTGGTTTTCTCTCTAACTGAGCCTCTGCTTAACCCATTGGACATTTTAATCTTAAAGACTCTGCGTCATTAGTCAAGCTGGTTGGCAAATTGACTTCGAAATTTGCATTAACCCCGTATCAGGAGCTGGATTTTGGAGCTCCTGTTATTTGGGCATTTAGTCTGGAACTTAAAATCCTGCAAAATGAAGGACACGTACTCCGGCACCTGTTTCTGGGCATCACTAACTGGTAAACTATTCAGAGCTGTGTAATGCTGCTTCAAGTAATGAACTACTTAATTAGAAATCAAAGATAATGCCTTGGAGTTGAATGCTTGCTGTCTTCAATGTTGTTGATGGATCATGGCAGTGATACCCTATCATACAGGGGAATTGCCCGAGGAGGCAATCAGTTGAGGGAGAACAAATCCTCCACAAAAAGAAGCTGTGAGTTCCCTCAGTGGCAGGTATTTCAGCTTCATTAGCCCGATCTTTCCTCGATGCTGATGGACTGTGATGGATGGGCAGTGGTGAGCAATCGTGTTGTACAGAGCCCCCCAGCTGGAGTCATAGACACAAGCCTCAATGGGAGTGAGAGAGGGATAAACAGCAGACCGTGCAGATCCTGTCCAGCGCTCGCCCTGCTTCATCTCCGCGCCGTGTTTGTGTATGTGAAAATCCACCACTGCCGAGCCCTTAATAGATTTTCCAGGCTTTTAAAGAGTGAAGTTTCCTTAAAAACATCAGGTGGGTGAGTCTGCCCAGATCGTCGGCACACAAACACAGCTGTCTGCTCACCGGGGAGAGCGGGAGGGAGGGGGGGGGGGAGGTGTCGATCAATGGGAGGAATGGCTCTGATTGAACCAGATAAAGACGTCCCTGTCAGACTCTACTAGAGCAGGAGGCCTAACAGCTATATCTGAGCAAAAAACTGTGAAAACAGCAAAGTTTACTTAACCCTGATTTTTTTTCCATTCAGGAATCCAGTCATAATCCCTCTCTTGGACCAAGGACTGAGTTTCACTCTACTGGGTGCACAACTCCAGTTCAGTTGATAATTTTGTCAATTGGACAGACTGAAAGCTTTACCCAGCATTAGGCTTTTGATGATTTAAAGAGGACTGTAAAACCCTTAGGATTATAGCCCTGAAGGTCTCTAAGCTGCTTGGTCTATTCAAGAGAAGCGGGTGACAGGGTGTGACAATTAACATGTGATATGACAGATTCACACAACTCTCAGCGTATCACATAAAACTGCAATAATGTCCATTCAGGCGCTCACTGTATACTGGCTCTATAATAATGCCCACTGTTCTCATTTCAGATGGTCAGTGGCTCTTCAGTACCACTCTGGTATTGGGTAGGGGATCCAGCCTGGCACACTCAGTAAACAACACCCCCTCTCTCCTTACACGCCCCTGTTCGCCAACATAACGAAGCTCTCAAAAGGAATAAGGACTCTGTATAGTGTACTGTCATGGCGAAAGGGCCACATCAGAACGATTGTTCTAGAATGTGTGTGTCACACATTTTCACACCAAAAACGTGATCTGCTATATATAATAAAATATAACGTAGCGCATGATCGTTATTGTTTGCTTTTGATCTTTCACCTATTGGTCCAGGATCCTGAAAGAGATTTTCTTAAACCAGCAGCAATGGGGTTTAACTGATACTGTAATTAAATATTATTATTATTATTATTATTATTATTATTAAAAAGGTCAACAAAGAAAGGTGTTTCATTGCTGAGAAAGTGAATCCCATCCCAATGTTGTTTATGATAAGAAACAGCAAGGGGTTAACAGAGAGAGAGAGAGAGAGAGAGAGAGAGAGAGAGAGAGAGAGAGAGAGAGAGACAGACAGACATTAACTGTTAGTGGGCTTTGAGAAGAGCCGCGGAAGAGAGGACAACGAGGGATTACAACCCCGGCGAGGAGCATCATTCATGCTGGGGTAGATTTAATGGATGGGGGTCGTCTGAACAAACCTCCAAATTGAACAAATCAATTCAATTTTTAATGGCAACTGCCCGGTGTCTCTAACATGAACAGATGCCCTTGTATTGTCTGAGAGTCCAGGATGGATACATTTTCAAAATCTCCCACCTTGCCAACTCTGATCTTGCCACGTCTTCCCGGCTGCCCTGGGATAGGAGCTGACCCGCCCGAAGGCTCTCCAACTGTCCCAGTAAACAAGCAGTCATCTGGGCTCCACAGGCCCTGTGCGATGACATTCAGAGCCATCTGCGACACCGATGGCTCCACTCCAGACTTCATCACGGACCTGGAGATCTCATGCACAGCCTGGCAAATGCATTCTTTGCCAACAGAGCCAATTGAGTTTCCTCGATAGGTATCATTTTATTGCATGGGGAGGGGAATCCCTCTTTTGATGCTGTGGAGCTCTGGCAGTCCGCCCCCTGGGATCCTCACACAATGTCACATCACCCATACTGTGATAAATTAGCATGCAACTCAAATACATATTTCTCTTGACTCCCACAGGACAATCATTGGCGTATGTCCCATTCTTGGTTTCACATCACAAGGTTTTTCCATAAGACGTGAAATGTTTAAAACCTAAAGCATGTCATCTCCTGTTCCTCGGCATAGTTGCGAAGGACATGAAGGAGAGAAGCACCTTAAAGAGAATGGGGGTTTGATCACAGAGGTAAAGACACTATTGGCTCATCACTCTCTGAACACGTCTGTGAGGGAGACAGTCAATTCAAAGTTAATAATAATAAAAGAAAGAAACACGCTTTTATGTGCCATCTGGAGGAGCAGTAAACTAACTAGCATTTTTGATACTGTATTGTAGGAAATTACTACAAACAGCTTGTGCTCCTTAAAATTGCTTTCATTTTCCCAAACATGTTATTCTGATGTCTGCAAGCAAAGTGAAAATGAATGTTTTGAAAGAGCTCGTTGGGCAGCTTTCTTTGGTAGTGATGTTGTTACAACCGAGACGTGTGTGAAAAGCATCGTGGTGTGGCAGAGGAGAAGTGAAGAGAAACCACTGGCAGTATTATGGGATGATAAAAGGTTACAGAATTCCTGAATTATTAAAATGTTTTGATGAATCACATAGCCATGTGGTTGTGTTTTTATCGTGTATTACATTGAACAAGCATCCACCCAGCACACTGCATCACAGAGTGATTTCCCTCTATCTCAGTCTCTCTTTTAGCACTAAATAATCAGATACCACCAAAACACATCTGAATCTCTCCCAAAGCCAGGAAAACACACTTTCTTATATTTAGCCATCACTAAAATGATCCATTCTCAAGTTCTTATCTCTTTCTCCATATCCACAGCATTTTCACCTTCCATTCCCCCATCCTAAAAACCATCCTCCATTCTCTACTTCTCAAACATAATCCCTCAATCCCAGTACAATTTCTTACAGTTCTGGATTTTCTCTCCTGGGTAAAAATAGTTTTCTTTTCAGAGATGGAAAGACACGAATCCCAGTAGACGAAGAAAATAGCAAAGATACCAGGCCTTTCCCTGCTCTCCTATCTCTGTCATTCAATGCCATAATTGGAGATATATGGAGGTATTATTTTCCAGAGCTCACAGGGATCAAACTTTGTAAAATTGTTTGCCTAATGCAGCACTCAGTTCTGTCACTATAAAGAACAATATTACTGATTAATAGCTGGTAGAGTGGCCTCTTCAACAGAGAATCATACAGTCTGGTAAAGAGGCCATCAGCCTTTGGTGCTGTTGACACGCAGCTGCAATTTCATAATCAAGCCCTCTCAAACGAGCCCAGGCTGGAGCCATGGCAATTTGCAGGCCAACTCCTTGGTGGATTATATGATATTCAAATGGCACTCCTAAAGAGAGGGGTGCGTAAATCAATCTCATGTCCACCTCCTCAGCAAATACACAGTGGAACAAGAGTCTGGAAATGCCTGCATCCATGCCCCCGACAACTCCACTAAGGGAGAAGAGTTTTTCTTGCCTGTGTAACTGGGCTCGTTGTGTAATGAGAGCACAATCCCGCTCTGAATTCACTGGAGTGTACTAGCCAGTCTTTTGGCATGGCGGGTCTGTCACTCTACTGGTGGTGAGATGTGGTGGGGAGGGTGTGTCAGAGACGGTGCTGTCTGCTTTCTCGGGAAATGGGACACCTGGCTGGCTGTGGGTTATCCCCTGTGACACGGCATCACCAGCACCTACAGAATTTACATCTGTAACATAATAGAAACCATTAAATGGGTCTCAATGCCTTTTTCCTTAGAAAATGCTGTGCCTTTAAACCCTTTCACAGAATCCCCGAAAAAAATGAAAAAGAAACGCGGCTTCTCTTTGTCCGTGCCACTCCAGGCTCAATAACACTGACGGTGCTGTTCTATATTTATCAGCAGGCTTCACACTGCTGGTCTCATTGTCTGTACCTGGAGAGAGAGAGCCACAGTCATTATCTACCATTGTAAAGGTCACCGTTTACTTTCATTTCCATGTCATTTTCAATAGAGACAAAGACAGCTGCCTGGGAGCCAGCCTCCACTCTGCCCCCCCACCCCCCACCAGCCAGTATAATTAGAGATGATGCTCGACGGTCCTCAGCAGGATTCGGCAGCAAATGTTTCACACAGTTGCTCTCCAACATGTCTTGTTGGAGCCCCTCGTCACTGCAGGGAGATCTCTCTCCACACTGCAGAGCCTGGTGCCCATTATGTAACATTTAATATATTAAAACTGTCAAACAATGCATGGTTTGGATAAACAATGCTGAAGGCAGCAGAGTTTGCAGTGATCGTGACCCAGCAGCTGGGCCATCACCCACTGGCAGTCACCTTGTATTTCAGAAACTTGGACATGACACGTGACCTACCAATGTTCATCAAATAGTCTCTTGGGGTCCTTGGTAACTGAACAATGCTTATTTAACAACAGCCAGTGAGTCCAGTGAGGCAAAAACAACGGGTTATTTTAAAATTATACAGTCCTTTGGGATTGAGACAGATCTTGCAAATGAACAAAATATATTTTGTGACTTTCCGGTAAACGAAGAAATCGATGGCATGAATCAGTTTATGAATTCATGAGCACTCTACCGAGCCGGCACACATGCACCAGACAGTGACATGAACCCAGTTTCATTTATTTTCATTGTGTTTCATTGCCTGCCATGATTAAGGTCAAGGGAGCGGGATACAAATCTTGTACAAGCACACATTTTTGTATTATTTAACACAAACCCTGTCTATGTTTGCATGAGGTCTTGAACTTGCACCTCTCGGTTTCTCTTTAAACGGAGGGTAAAAATGACTACATGCAACAGCCAATTTCTTGCAGCATTTAAATCATAATTATATTTTTCATACGTGATAGCAGGTGCCAGCTGATCACACTATGCCACGGGCAGTGAGACAATCAGCCTGCTCAGATAACCTGACATCGCATTGTGCACGGCGTCTCACCCCACCCTCCAACTCTCTGCAACCCAAGCAGCAGGTTAGCTGTGCACCCACACACTGTGCTGACTTCCTTCTCACACCCACAGAGCAGAGCCCAGCCCACGCGTAAGGAAGAGGCCTGCCACCAGACCATCAACCCTGAGCTCTATCTGACACAGCTTCTAGGGAGGAGGAGGCTCGGCGCACAACCGGGGTGAGAGCTTACATCAGGCACGACCAACACTGGGAGCCATAGAGTGAATTACACTTGTGTTATAATATGAAACGTACGTAGACTCTGCATCTTAATCAGTGTATACTCAAAGGTATGGTTTTTCAAGAGAAAGAGAGAGAGAGAGAGATTGAGAGAGAGAAATTAAATATATCTCAAACAGAAGTGTGGCCACTCTACTTGCAGTCAGTTTAAAGAAATGTCTTTCCAAAGAAGTTCCTATGTTCATCAGAGCTCACTTCATCCACACTCTATTTTTAGACACGACGGAAAATCTAAACCAAACCGAAGACGTAAGAGTTATTTATTTTTTTGTGTCAGGGGACGTAATTTGTCTCAATGTATTATATACACAGTGGGTTCAAGAAAGTGTTTATTATTCTCGCCGGTGCGTTATGTAACTTCTAAATCTCAGTCAGGGGCACATGCTTCGGGAGAGCTGCATTACCACACAGGAGGAAATTGTGTCCGCTTTATTGAAAGAACCACCATCCCAGTTGCTAGATGTGAAATACAATGCATCCTAACAGCAGATACATGTTCTGCAAAAACTGTACAGAAAAACAAAACAAAACAATGTATAATTGTAACAGTAAAAAAAAAAGATAAGAATCTGAAGCATAATTCTAATTGTATCATATTACATAGATGTTACGAATGACCACTCCTGGTGGAAAGAAGTGAATAAAGGTGTCTAGTGTAAGGTGAACCTGGACTCAGACTTGTCTTGCTGAGTGAGAGAGAGAAACACAGATTCTTCCATTAGAGGACATGTCTGGGAGCACGCGGGGCGGCCGTGTCCTGGCGCTGCACTCAGGACTCGCTGTGATTGGTCACTATGAAGGGAAGGAGCTTTGTTGCCACAGGGGTTTGCGTTCGTGGGATTATATTTATGATGTTTTGGAGAAATGGAAATTGTTATAGGATCAGAGGTCAAAGCTGCTGAACGCCAACATGGCTAATGTCGTGGCAAACGTTTGCCGTGTGGCTGAACTCCTCAACACACACTTCTTCGCTGAGATACAACTTCCGAGAAGCAGGAGCCCAATGAATCATGCCTGGGGAGCATTTGTTTCCCTTTATGTGTCCAGTCACAGCGCTTTCTCAAGGGAGGTCATAAACTATCCCTTGTGTTGAACTTTTTGAAAGGGTGCTTGTATATTTGTAATGAATCCCTTAGAAAACAACATGACAATCTTTCAGCAGAAATATAAGCCTTAGATTGCATGTCTGCAGGGAGAGTGCTTACTGTATCTAATTCCCAGAGTTTTACAACAGATTATCTAAAACAACAAACAGTGCAGACTCTATCTGCGGTCCCAAAAAGTGCCACTTACACAATTGCACATAGTCATAAGTACAGTAGCGGCGCGCTGTGCTTATCCGGATGATGGCTTGGTTCCCACTCTTAAATGACACATTGTATCCATTGTGTTAACATTGTTAAATTTATCACAACGGGTCATTTTAGCATTTTTAGTCGGTCAGGAATGAATCCTTAAAGAAAAACACACACATTAGGGGAAAGGGCAAATTTCAAAAGAATGATCATTATAATAACAATCATAACAATAATCGGTTGCCGGTTGGAAAGAATAGTGGATGACCAGAAAAAAAACCTGGATAGCATCTTACTAAAGCTCCTCATCTTTTGCTTTCATTTATAATTTACTTTATTGCTGCAATAAATTGTCAATAGGTTGTACCTGTTTTTTATTTAATCTTTTCAAGAAAAGAAAAAAATAATAATACAAGTTTACCTTTCGGTGCTAAAGGGTGATAAATAAACTACCAGTAAATGTGAAAAATACAGGCTGTCCACTGCATATACAAGCGTGCCAGGAGAACTCACTGGGGTGAGCCCAGCCACTGAAGGTTATAAACTAGAGTTTAATTTCTGCCTTCACTTATTCAGCAACAGGCTGCAGTCAACAGACACATACAATAATATCAATGGCGGTTCCCTCTCTGTCTCTCCTGATCCCAGAACACGCAGCATGGCTTTTAACTGTGATGTCGTCTCGCAGCCGGCGCGCCACACTTGCAGCTTTCTACCGTGGGATGTTGTTACATTTCCCCCGGTTAAGTTCAATATATCTAATAACAACCAGAGGAAACAAGCCCTGATCGTGTGTACTTTCACATCCATCTTCATCACCCACCCGTCCTGTCCCCGGTGCTTCATTCAGGCCCTCAATTTCCCAGATCCGCACTGATTATTGTGTGTGGCAGGGCCTCGGTACTCGGACGAGTTTTCACACATGGCTTCCCAGAGAAATCAGTCCTGAGGTTCTGATAAGACATCTTATTTAATGGATGGATGTTTGTTTTCTCCTTCTTGACGCCTTCAATATATCAGCTTTAACAAGACCACCTCGGCCCATTGTTTCAGACAGTATTTATAGGACAACGCTGGGTTTCTCAAGGGCCCGAAGCTGGGCATTCACTGACGGCACCTGGCCAGGATTGGTCAGGTCTGTCCATCATTCCGGTTCATTATAATGTCTTAGCTCCTACTCACACGTGTTGCCAGGCTTCTTTGGATTGTGAGTTTGTTCAAAAGCCATGCGGACCGAGAACAGAGGTCTTTGGTCACAGACACAAGCACACTGAACACAGCAGAAGCACGGCAGTGACTTCCCATGTGGAAAATATTTAATAAAGATGAAGAAAATGAGAAATAAGACGTGTCGGGGCAAAAACTGCATTTCCACTGCGGCTGTGTACGCTCATCCTAAAGTGGCAGGGCTCTTGCATAACAGCTGCTGGGAGATAACACGTTGCATCGCATATGCTGCACGCGGGAGCATTCAAGAATTATCCTGTTAATTAAACGCATATGAGTATTAAATGCACATGTCCAAGATTGTGTTTCTCTCCGCATGCCGCATTACGCACATGTGCCTGGGAGGGACGGCGCGGGAGAAGTGCGCCACGGTTCTGCACACGGGCTCAGAGCTGCTAAATTGTGTCCATTCATCACTGCACTACAGAGAGGCGCGGCAAGACAAACAGCCTCGTCGCAGATAAACTCTGTCCTCAGATAAACCCTGTGACCTCTTTAGGAAGCAAGTAAAACAACTTTATGGTTGCAGAGGAACTAACAACTGAAGAAAAGTGAGACTCTCTATGGTTTTGCTATGTACAGTGAGGGAAAAAAGTATTTGATCCCCTGCTGATTTTGTACGTTTGCCCACTGACAAAGAAATGATCAGTCTATAATTTTAATGGTAGGTGTATTTTAACAGTGAGAGACAGAATAACAGCAAAAAAATCCAGAAAAACGCATTTCAAAAAAGTTATAAATTGGTTTTGCATGTTAATGAGGGAAATAAGTATTTGACCCCTTCGACTTAGTACTTGGTGGCAAAACCCTTGTTGGGGGCATTGAAAATGGGTCGTGGATGGGTATTCCAGCATGACAATGACCCAAAACACACAGCCAAGGCAACAAAGGAGTGGCTCAAGAAGAAGCACATTAAGGTCCTGGAGTGGCCTAGCCAGTCTCCAGACCTTAATCCCATAGAAAATCTGTGGAGGGAGCTGAAGGTTCGAGTTGCCAAACGTCAGCCTCGAAACCTTAATGACTTGGAGAGGATCTGCAAAGAGGAGTGGGACAAAATCCCTCCTGAGATGTGTGCAAACCTGGTGGCCAACTACAAGAAACGTCTGACCTCTGTGATTGCCAACAAGGGTTTTGCCACCAAGTACTAAGTCGAAGGGGTCAAATACTTATTTCCCTCATTAACATGCAAATCAATGTATAACTTTTTTGAAATGCGTTTTTCTGGATTTTTTTGTTGTTATTCTGTCTCTCACTGTTAAAATACACCTACCATTAAAATTATAGACTGATCATTTCTTTGTCAGTGGGCAAACGTACAAAATCAGCAGGGGATCAAATACTTTTTTCCCCCACTGTGTGTACAGCTCTGGAAAAAAATAAGAGACCACTTAACATTGATTTCTGAACTTCTTGTTGTTGTGATGAGAAGAATGTTGTCCTCCTGTAACTCTGCAAGTAAAATACACTTTACATGGCAATAAATAATAAACTACACTTCACAAGTGCTGATTGGTTTGTATATTGTCATTAAACACCATTGTCTCATGGTTGATAGTGATCCAGTGCTGACTGCACAAAAGTGACAGAGTTTGAAAGAAGTGTGAAAAAATGTGGGTAGCACACTGTACTTACTAGCTGAGAGATAAACCAGCTCATAGGAACAGAGGATGAGAAAGGTGCAAATGCATGAATTACACCAGAAACAAGTTTTCAGTTGTTAACTTTGGAGGGAAAAACACATTTCAAAGATTCAAGCCAACAGAATACACCCTAGAAAAGCGTAAAAAAACTATTTTAAAAATACTCACAAACTTCTGGTTTCTTGCTCCTTAAAAACAAAATCTACAAACAGGCATAAGGCCCGCCCTAAAACTTGTTTTAGTTTTAATTTGATGGATTTGTATTTACCCTGAAGCCATAGGATAATGGAAGTCACTTTTGTTATTTTTCTCCTTCTGGAACAGTGTTGATTTGTGATCATGCCACTGGCAATGCACACAGCATTGAATTATTTTCTCTGCCAACCCTGGAGTGCACGGCCTTGTCTTTTTCAAAAGCAAACTGTTGCTAGACTAGGTAGTCTGATGTGCATACACTGCATCATCTGGTCATGCCTGCTGTGAATGTAGCCCAAACAAGGTTGTAGACTTTTCAGACACACAGTTGTGATTTTCCTTTCAGGTGTAAACACTTTTCGCTCTGTGTTGTCACTTATACTGTAGTTACTGCGCTTGCAATAAAGTATGAATCCAAACAAACTTATTGTTCAAACATGGGTCCACAGTTGTGCTATTACAACATTAACAAACAATCAAACACCAGGACTCTTGTGCTGAAATGATTGCTGAAACAACTTAAGTGGTCAATTAAAAAGTGCATGATGGTATATACAAGTTTTTATTGATGAATAAAGTTAATATTTTGGTAATAGCAAACTGTCCCTCTGACTAGGCTAGCTGTGTAGTTTGTTAGGGCCACACATTGCTGAGGAGAGAGAGAGAGAGAGAGAGAGAGAGAGAGAGAGAGAGCGAGAGCGAGAGAGGGAGAGGGAGAGCAAGAGAGGAAGCGAGAGAGAGAGAGAGAGAGAGAGAGAGAGAGATGTAGAGTGGTTTCCATGACAATGGTTATTTTCACTCTGTCGTCACGACAACCACTCCGCCGCTCCGCGTCTGAAATGATGTTCCAGGAAGCCGAGCCGGAGTGGCGGCAGGGACAGCGCACCAATCAATACCAGCTGAGAGACAGAGCAGTCTGGGCCGGCTTTTCAAACAAAAACATACAAACTAAAATATCAAAGACGAAACAAAATCGAATACATAAATGTTTTAAAGGTACAGATGCCTAATCAATGTCTAATTAACTTTAGCGTAAGCACTTAACGCTGACATTCAGAGTTTGTTCAAACATTCAAGGCGCTCAGTCCTCGGTGTAAACTATGTCAGGAAGCAAAATCAGCACCGTCGCAAAAGGTAGTGTATTTCTGACACAATTCAGAGGAATCATATCTTCCTAACCTTCTCTCGCCACGGGAGCGGGTGCGAGGAGCCTGTGAGTCACATTCACGCACACTCTCCAAGCTGAGATCTGAAACACAAGATCGATGGGCAGTTTGTAACAGAAACACAGCGGAATGAATAATTGAACAAATAAATCAATGTAATAAATACACTTAAAGGGAAGCAATTTTTGGATTTTGCTTGAAAGATATTTCCCTTCTTTGGTGTGAATGTGCACAGAGCCAAGTTTAGAAACAATTGTCAGTGGTATTTTATGATCCTGTAATTAACACGAAGTGCCTTCTCCCCTGATGTATCTCCTACAAGAGCACTGTCTACGGCGTTGTCACTGGCGCTGAGCCTTTTGGTCTCAGCGATTACTCACTCTTCTAGGCTTTGTTTAGGAGGCATGGGCAACATTCGTGCATACACAGATTTGCTTTTTAAATACTCTGCAGTGTGGCAGTATCATTCTAATGCAAACTAACAGATTTTAAGCAGCGTTAACAAATACAACCAGCATTGAGTTGTTTTTTTAAGAAGAACTGTCAAGAGGAAATATAATGCTTTTTTTTTAAGAATAAGTGAGCTAATGAGAAAGTTCCAACTGTCAGCAGTGTTTATACCAAAGATCTCTAACATATGAGAAGCGAAACACTGAGTCACAATGGAACCTGTCAGCTAAAATGTACTAAATGCCTCAATGCACTGCAGATGTATGTGTTGCAAGGATATCAGAATCCTTTAAATATTTAATCAAGTTGTTTTTTTTTGGTTAAGATAGGAAAAGTGACCCCCCACCTCACGCATTATGGATGGAAGTTCAACAGCTGTATTCCCACAGCTATGATCCTCTGGAAAGACCACCTGTGTGCTCCTAAGGTCACGGCAACTGTGTGAGCAATGCTGGCCTCTAGTGGAAAGCAAAATAATAGTGTTGTAGAAACCTGATCAAGCTAAAGACCCCAAATACTGGAACAATACATTAATTCATTTAACACATAATTAACCACCTAAACACCTATCTATTATTATTATTATTATTATTATTATTATTATTATTATTATTATTATTATTATGATTCTCTCTCTCTCTCATTCTAATTTCCTTCAATCCCTGTGGTACTGTGACTTTAAGCATGCTGGGGAGCCTCGCTGTGGGGTGGGGTGTGGTGGGGCCGATGACGCACCTCCAGATGCACGGTGAAGGGCATGATTAATCGGGAGCCCCAGTGGGCCACAGACTCCCGCAGGCAGTGAGAAGCTCTCGCCCAGCGGGACGGGGGTCTAATTAATGTCCCAGCATGCTCACCCATGCCAGGTGTGTGAAGGGGAATCCCTGTGGCCGTGAATGTCACTGCCAACTGGAAACTAATTGGTGCAGAGCTGTAGTTGAGCCATCGGTGTGGAGAACTGCACACGATCAGGGAATGTCAAGTGAGCTGGCGATTTTGCCCCAAAGTTGATGTTTGTATCGGTCATCATCACCACCAGCCCATCAGATCCACTGCTGGATGAGGGCCTCCCCAAGATGTTTCCATTTGCTTCTAATGCTAGATAGACAGTTGTAGAAATTGTTAAATTATGTATCAAGGAAATAATACCTAGATACATAATATAAAATTATATAATCATGATTTAAATATATGATTAGAAAGTTCAGCCCAAAAAACGTTTCGGCACCTAGGTGATATTAATGAACAATGTATTTCAAAATTATTATTATTATTATTATTATTATTATTATTATTATTATTATTATTATTATTATTATTATTATAATTAAATAGAGAGACAGATGACATGAAAAGACTGCGTAGGTACTTTTTCGGTCAAAGGCAAAGGCGCTGAATGCTGGCACTGAAGTGTGTCCCATTGAACGCTTTTGGCTTCACCTACACCTGCACCCTCCTCACTCTAGTGCACACTCTGTGACGTCAGCACAGCGCCATGCAAAGTGTACACTTGTTGAAGGGTGTAGGGAGCAAGTGTGCGATTTGGGACGGAGCCATGGTTCACATTTCCCAAGTTTATTTGTTTTTTTTCCACCCTTTCTTTACACGACTTCCCCCATCCACAGCAGCAGGACCCTTGCATATATCGTCCACTAGATTTGGACGTTTACTAACAAATCGACCCATTATTTTTATACTGTTCTCCCACACTCCCACATAAATCAATCTAGTAAATGCTTTAATGTATCTATGGATATGCACGGGAAGAAGGTAAACGTATTTCCATTGATCATATTTTTTAATGTCAAATCTATGTAGAAACTTTTCAGTAAATATGGGTTCTCTTAGAGCAGTGGTACAACATAAATTGCTAGCAATCATTAAATCATTAAATCACTACAAAAAGCGTTCATTAAAGTGCGTTTTAATTCCTAAACTTAAGATGACTGAGAAGAAAAAAAAAGTTATAGTAATACTACTAACTACAGTACAATGCCTCCAGAATTATTCACATCCTTCTCAGACTACAGTGGGTTTTAGCACATTAATTTATTGTACATTCAGTATTTGATGCATTCATGAATGACACCAGTACTATTTTCAGACATTCTCTTATGCTCTTATATTTTGAAAGTCCACCTGGAAAAGGGCATCTGCTAATAAATAGATAAAAATAAAAACTCACTGTACACTTTTCTTTACTGGAACCATATTTTTGCTACATTACATCAGGTATATATAAATTTGGAGGGCACTGTACATCTACAGTTAGTACAATGTGATCTGCTACTGTGTGGAGGTTCAGAAATGCATGTAGATTTGACTAAACTTTATTATTATTGTTGTTGTTTGTTTAAAACCCTTTTCTCTTCAAAACAAAGGAAGCAAGGACGCAAAGCAGAATAGTCAAGTTTTTTTTTAAGCCCCTGTGACTGAAGTCTCCTCTGAAGCCAGCTGTACCAGTGACGTTCAGAAAAGTAGGAAGTGGTGATTATTGTTTAGGGTGACAAGACCAAATAGATGCTTTAAATTAAAGTGGAAACTTGAAAGCTTCAGTTGCAATTACATTGACCTATTTGTTCTTATAGTTTGTACAATGCATTATGCACACTTTTTAAGGACTTTTTTGTAAATAATCAGAAACAGAGACAAGTTTAATTCTGTCGAAAGATCGACTGGCAAGTGATGAATATGTAAGAATGGATCCCAGTCCACCAGTGTTAGATGCCCTCTCTTACTTTGTTTGGAACCAGGTGAAGATATTTTAACAATGACTGGTATCAGTAATACCAGTGGCTAGAATACAACAAAAACAGAAGAACAATACTATTGAATATGTGTGTATGTCAGTACATTAAAGTACACTTACATTTTAAAGTAGTTAAGGCATTGTAGTTAAATGTAGTTAAATTAAATTAAATACCAACCAACCAACCAACCAACCAACAATCGTAATTTGTTTTCTGACTGTGCCCCCCCATAACATTTAGCTGCATGATACCCCTGCCTACTTTATGCATTTTATTGTATACAACTAATAATATGGAAACGCTTGTTTAGGCACAACACATTCGTTCATTGCTGTGCGCTCGTCCTGAATTTAGTGATGTCACAAGCATGCAGCACTATCAAAGACTGTAAGGTATTGTTTTCGACTTTAAATGGGCTAGCCTCCTTTATTTCTACTAATGCAAAACGCACAAAGGCTCTGGGTGATATTGTTAGAGATGTTTCAGAAGCCGCCCCTGCAAGGTGGATTTACACGTCCCGTTTGGCGAACACAGCTAAAGTAAAAAGTAAAGAGCACCGTGAATCTCTAACTGAACTGTTCCATCACAGTAAATGTAAACCGTTGGAATGTGAAGAAAAATCGATTATTTTTTTGCATCATTTTGAATAAGTTTCACAATTCCACTTTCTCTTGGAGTAATTGGAGAATGTATTATAAAGGATCACAGGGTGGACATAATCTACAAATAAGGTAGGAGTTGATGCATATTTAAAGAATGTTTTGCTGGTCCGCCGATGCTTGGGTGTCTGCTCTGGCCCGCCGAGGCCTCATAACAATGTCTAGGGGAGGATTTGGAGTGTAGCTTGTCCAGTGGCAAATGTTACCGCTTGCCACTGATATATATTTATATATATAGTAGCGATCTTGGACTACATGTGTAGGGACTGCAATTGGTGTCTGTCTGTTCTGTGTGTTGGGGTGGGGGTAGTTCATATTGAATGTTATTGATGTTGGTTAGCAGGAAATACTGTAGTTTCCGGGGTCATGAGTTAACCCCGCGTGAGAACAGGGGGATGCCCTGTGATTGGGGGAGCCAGTCATGGGGTACAAGGGCTTAGTAGGGGGTGCCCCGTTTCCCGCTGGGCAGAATAAGTTCAGAAGTACAGACATTGAGTTCAGAATAGTTCAGAAAAGCCTACAACTGTACTATATATATATATATATATATATAGTATCATAAATACATTTTAATCACAAGAGAAAGCATTCCAGTGACTCAGCCTATCACTAAGAGGTTGGCAATGCGAATATATTATAGATAATAGTGAAGTATGCACAAATGTAGCCCTAATAAAACAGTATTGTGGCATACCGGGGGAAAGCACAGCAAAACCATAGAGGAAATACACTATACCATGATGCAAGCGGTGGAAAATTATGTAAATTCATGATGTATGCATTTCATCAATAAGTCAAGCAACCAATCAGTGTTTGCTGGAATTGGAAAGGGACTTTGACCACATTCTGATGTAGATGCTGCAAGTTAAGATGAACCCCAAGTAGCCTTTAAATAAACTCCAGCTTTATGTGAATATAGCTATAAATATTTTACTCTGACCTGTTTTCATGCTCACTGAAGGGTATTTTAAACTTGTTATGTGATTGTGTTTGTTTTCCTTGTGTTATTAAGAGTAAATTGTTATTATATTATTATAAATATAAATTATCCTCTTGTTCCTGTGTCTGAGAACAGTCATTGACCTGCATGCATGTCCTCCAGTCTCCTCCTGTGGTGAAGAGAGAGAGAGAGAGAGAGAGAGAGAGAGAGAGAGAGAGAGAGAGAGAGAGAGAGAGAGAGAGAGGTCTGTAACACTGTTTACTTGGGGAAATTGGTAATTTCAGGAGCGTTATAAAGCAAAGGTATTTGCTTCTCAGACTAGAATTTACTGTGTGTTACTTAGGTGTTATTTTGAAGGATATACATTATTTTAGAGTGTTTTTTCTGTTAACTAATTTAGACAACATTTGTTAATTTAGGTAATTTGAGGATCTGTGAGTAATTGTGGGAGTTGGAACACTACTACTGCACTAATTATAAATTAATCAAATTTGAAGAAGAAAGTCAAATTGGAGGTTTTCAGACATGAAAGTTAATGTGCTTTCCTGGGGAAAATAGGGATTGTTAGAAGAGGAGAAGATGGACTTATGTCAGAATACATCTGGAACTAGTTATTATTAATTTACTTAGCTGATGCTTTCTTGTATTTATAGCTATGTATGATGATGCAACAGCATGAAATGCAAGGGCATCCCAACCCATTGCTCTCTACTGATGACAGGGAGACAGATATTGGTGCACTTGAACACAATGGCTAGCTTTTAATCCACATGCCTTCGATGTCAGACAGTGTCACATGAGCAGAGGCTGGCACTCCGTGAGGTTGAGCTGGGAATATTGCATAATTCATGTTTGTGTGATTCATACTGTCTTCCCTACCGGTATGTGTAATGTAACTTAAGCAGCTCAAATGTCATGCGCTTTGTGCTGATACTTGTTTTACAATTTGCAAATCCTGGGTCATTACCATGGTGCTATCGCAGTACAATAGTTTATCATTAAAGTTAGTTAATCAAGTAAAGATAAGATTGCTGTGAAAGGACAGATGTGCCGCTTCTCAGATGTGGGCATGACGACTGAGGCACCTAATATTTCAAGTCCAGCTGTGTTTGCCTCGTCCTGCAAAGCTGGCACGGAGCAAGAGCCGGCTCCCACAGAGTTAAACGAGCAAGGAGTCGGAGTTCTCCACGATGCAGCCTTACATGGCAACACTCCCGACTGGAAAGTTTATTTTTGCATTCTTTCCTGGGGATTAGAGTAATTCCTCTCAGCTGTGGAACCCTATCTGTGACCCAAGGGATAAAAATAGCGCTCCGAGGCTAAGTGAGGGAGCTATGGAGGGAAGAGTGGAGAAGTACTGAGCCCTGGCATGGCACAGAGGGGCAGACTAATGGAACGGGTCTCTGCCAGTGCGCGGCGGGTAAACAGCTGACGTCAAAACAGACTCAGACATGTGTGTTTGATTTCCCTTCAGCCACGATTCTGGGCTAATGACGCAGGCAGAGGGATGGCAGAGCATTCTTTTATAATTATCCTCAAGGTCGAGAAACCGAACATTTAGAATAGCATTTAGCTGCTTCTCCACAGTGTTCTCTGGAGATTTCACCGCAAAGAAAATGGAGAGAATGAATCAAAAATGAATGAATTGCTATGTAGGTAAATTATCTTGAGCAAGTTCCCCATTACTGCTCCCGTTTTGGACTGCTGTCTAGTGTGAGATGGAAATCAAAACAACACCCTCTCAAAGACAGGCCTATTTAATGACTTTTACACCAATAAGGGAGACCATACAAGAGCTTTTGTGTATAGCTGGCTTTGTAATAAACACAAAATGTAGTTTTTTTAGTCAAGATGAAGACCCGCATTGGCAAACCAACCACAAAGGAAGAGCTCAGACTCATGTTTCCCAAATCTGGTTTAATCAATTTTGCAGACAGAACCGATAACAAATCATTGGGGTCTGGTCAATCAATGGTCCTTGTTTTAATGGTCCATGACTCTCCTGAAGGAGCCAATAGAGGCACAGGAGGCCCCCCAGTCGCTGAACTTCCTGTACTCTCCGGGCCTCATGAAGTACTGCCGGCCTCTGTAGTTAGGATGCTCATAGAGGGTCCAGTAGCCGTCCATCACGTTGCAGGAGTGAATGTCGCGGAAACGGAAGCGGTCGTAGACAGAGGGACAGTCATCCATGAACTCCATCATCTGGCCAGAGAAGTTCTCTCTCTCATAGACCCTCATTCGGTAGGAGGTACTGTGGTGCTGCAACACACAGGATTAACTGTCAAAATTGCCCTGTTCTGAATATCATGCTGACTATGTGATGTTTGAATACATTTTATTTGTAATCTAAGAATTAAAATCATTGAAAGGGCCAATATATATTTGATTGAATTAATGAAATGCATCAAAAACTTCTGCAGGAGTTCTCATTCCTTGGTTTTAGAACAGTATCGTATCATCTTCCTGAAGACGTTTTAAAGCACAGTCCCAGCCACGCCGATACGATGACAGCAACGTTCTCTTCTCATCTCATAAACCCTGCTAGACTTGTAACACCTTTAACTGTATTGATTGAGGTGAATACAAATTAAAGGGATACAACTTCACTCAGTTTCCCAAAGCTGATGAGTCTCCAGGCAATAATGCCGGGTACTGGGAGTCAATAATTAGACCAAAACCTGCTCACCAGACTGAAATTCACACGGGGTAAAGAAATAACTTAGAGAGACTAGAAACAATACAAATGTTTATATATGTTTAAATGCCATTTCTGTATTATACCATAATGTATGAGCACAATACAAAATCTAAGCTTTGTGGGCTGGTCCCAGACTATCAGGGTAAAATCACTATATAAGCATGGTTTTAGCATGTGAAAGCTACTCAGAACTAGCACCAGACTCAACTCACATCTCGCCCGCATGCTGGACCTATGAGAGAATTGTGACCAACAGAGATGCCACATAGAACAAGGTGTGCCAACTGTCAGGCTAGGCTGGCTCTACAGGAATCTGAGATCTAATTGCAACTATGAACCAACCAGACATGTATGATTTTAAATGGCAGCCCAACAATTGGTGGCAGCAAGGAAGAACAGTGGAACTGTGACAGGTGCTAGTGAGACTTACATCGGGGATCATACGGCAGGACCTGATGCAGTCATTGAAGCCCATCCAGCGCTGGTACTCGGGGTACTCGCCCCGGGTCAGCACGTACTGGTAGCCGCTGTAGTTGGGGCGCTCGTACAGGACCCAGCAGCCGCTGTCCACCCGCACGGAGTTGCAGCGGCTGAGGTAGGAGTGCATGTCCGCACAGTCAGAGCTGCACTCATAGGAGCGGCCCTGGAAGTTCCTGTCCTCGTAGAAGATGATCTGTGATCAAAGGAAATGTGGAAGATTGAACAAAGAACCCCTCCTTTAGACTCAGATCACGCCAGCAGGAATACCAGGTGTAAAGTCTTGTTGCTAAAGAAAGTGAATCGATAACCTGAAAGCAGTATTGCATAATGAACTTGACAAGGAAAGTCTGATCCTTTTATTAGAAATAACACATAACACATCTTAACACAGGAGATCAATGTAAAACATTTGTTAGGTGTATAAGCTAACAAGACAAACTAAGACACAGTTCAGATGCTTATGAGGGCAATGCTATTCATACTGACAGTTGCTTGATATTTCTGAAGCAATTATTAAAAGTATTCAACATAAAAGTAGCTCAGAGCACTGGAATAAAATTTTAGTACTTCTGGCCATTGCTTTCCTTGAGAAATTTCCCAAATCTTAGCAATCCCCTTCAGAGGTCGAAGAACAATATACAGGGTGTGAAAGCAAGCTGACACATTGTTCTGTAAGACCTGTCTGATGTCCTGCCCTGTCGCTGCAGGACAGCCAACCCCAGAGAAACCCCAAGTGTAAAACAGTCGGGCTCTCTTCGCCATTGCCTTACCTTGCCCATTTTGAGACTAGTGCCAAAGAGGGTTGGGTCTACACACTGCAGTCAGGAGACCTGCCATGAAAGTGCTTATATAGGGCCTTTATCATAAAGAACTTTGTTATTTCAGGGCCCACAGAAGCTTTCCAGCCGTGTCAGCAGAACAATGATTGGCATGTGCGAGATCCTTATTGGCAGAACCCCCTGAGTCATCAGCATGGCTTTGAGCCCTTTGTTGGGAGGTTTAGCCACCTCTATTGAGCGTGGCCAAGGCACACAGGCCCGCGGGGGCAGCACTCACCCTGGCTGTTGAATGGATGTTTGGAATCATCAAGTTGCTTTGCAAAGCTTGGGACAAAGGGGCCGCTGAACTGCCCACGCTTTCAATGTATTTGTTAAAGTGACCAGGTCGCGAGGGCCTGGAACCTCCCTTGCAAGGCTTGGTCTAATAAAATAAATGTATACATTATTTTGAAATTATCTATTCATTTAGATATTCCAGTCCGTTTTCCCTCTGGAACTGGACCTCTGGAATGCACCAAAGTCAAAGCAAATATTGTATGTACTGAGTTTCTATCAGAGTCTATTTTTAATAAGACATGCATGTCACATAGAGGGCACATATGTATAGTTATAAATATATACACTACCGGTTAAAAGTTTTAGAACACCCCAATTTTTCCAGTTTTTATTTAAATGTAAGCAGTTCAAGTCCAGTGAATAACTTGAAATGGTACAAAGGTAAGTGATAAACTGACAGAGGTTAAAAGAAAAGTTTAGGTTACCAAAAACTGAAAAATAATTTACATTTCAGAGTTATATACTGTGTTAAACTTAAACACTACTGACCTATTTCAAACCTTCCCTTCCTTTCTAAGGTTCTAGAGAAAGTAGTTGCAAACCAATTGCAAGCTTTTCTAACTGATAATCATCTTTATGAAAAATTTAAATCAGGCTTCTGTTCCGGCTTTTGACACAATCAACCACAAAATCTTGATACAGCACTTGATACAGTCTCATAATGTTCTGTCTTGGCTCAAATCATATCAGTCAAACATACTCCAATATGTACAGATTAATGAGAACCACTCAAATGTGACTGAGGTTAAGTATGGAGTCCCACATGGCTCAGTCCTTGGACCTATACTTTTTTCATTGTACATGCTCCCTTTAGGTGATATCATTCAACAACATTAACTTTCACAGTTACGCAGACGACACACAATTATATTTGTCAGTAAATCCTAACAATACCATAGACATAGAAACACTAATCTGCTGTCTGTCCAAGATTAAAGTGGAAAAGAGTCATTTTCTTATGCTTAATTCAGACAAAACAGAACTCCTAATTTTAGGGGACAAAAATCTAACTGTTCATCATACACTGACAAAACTGAGTAATGATAACTTTAATTTCTCCCCAAGGAGATGGCATGAAACCTGGGTGTCATCTGTGATCATAATCTATCTTTTGAATCACATGTTCAGAATGTGTCGAGATCTTCCTTCCTCCAGCTTAGAAACATTGCTAGACTGAGACAATTCCTCTTGTTACAGGACACTGAGAAATTGATACACGCATTTGTTACATCTAGATTGGATTACTGCAATGCCATTCTGTCAGGCAGCACAAACAGAGCTATTTCTGCACTTCAGTTAGTTCAAAAGGCTGCTGCAAGAAATCTATCTAAAACAGAAAAACATGAACACATCACTCCAGTATTGGCTTCTCTTCACTGGCTGCCCATGCACTACAGGATAGACTTTAAAGTTAATTTACTTGCATTTAAAGCACTAAAGGGACTGGCACCTCCATACTTAAAATATCTCCTTATCAAATACACTCCAGGTCGGCCATTGAGATCCCAGGAAGCCGGTTACTTAGTGCTCCCTAAAATACACAAGAAAACTGCAGGTGGTCGAGCAATCAGTTATAGGGCCCCGAAGCTGTGGAACGATCTTCCAGACAATGTCTTAGCCTTTAAATGTTTAAATGTTTTTCTAGCCCATAGTGCCGCCGGTGTGCCATGGACATGCAATGCACAGTTGTTTTTGGAAATACAGAATTTCAGAATGCGGAGGGACATAAATACGGATATGCAAATATTTCACATCAGAGAATGCTTCACATCATAGAAAGCTGAGAGTCTTACACTTGGCAAACAACATAACAGTGAAGAGTACACATTAAAATGCTTTCACTGTGCTTTACTGCACTTTACGTTTCTACCATGACACATAAACGTGAGTGAAATCTGGCATTTGGTTAATGCAGGGCTCACTTGGAGCAACACGTCCTGGAGTCCTCGACTGCAGAAATTCTTTTGTTAAGAGACCGGTATCATCCACTGGATTACAAAACTGGAAACTTGAGCTCATCTTGGAAACAAATGGTAGGAAACATAAGGAACAGAAACCTATGTATTCCTTTTCAAATTGTTCATAAGTCACGTTTTTTTTTATCATCTTCATCAAGATTTGACTTACTTATGTGCTACCACAAGACTCACATATTTGCTAATAACTGTTGTTGTTTTGAGGAAAGTGGGTCTGCCCTGCTGTGTGATTTTGGCATTTAAACACATCATCTCATCCATTAAGCCACACCTAGATGTATAAAGACTCTCTCAGGATGCTAGCGATAGCCAAGAGTACTGGCCAAGAGGTTTAAGATTAAATGAGTCAAAGCATAATAGATTTATTTTCTTTGTTTATATAATCCCACCCCCTACAAAATGAGTGGTTAAATTTAGGTTCAATGGTAAGTGTTTGAAAATAAAATAAAGATAATCTCCGATACTAACTAGTCCTATCGTGAATAAGTATTTCATGCATTTTCCAGGGAAATAAGCACAGGGCACAAATGTTTAGTTTAGTTTTTTCTTTATTAAAATGTATTGAGAAATAATATCTGCTTCACAAAAGTAGGCCATGGCCTAAGAAGACACTCTGTTTAAAACTCCATGATGCGTCTGAAGGAGCCGACGGCAGCGTGCATCGCGCCCCAGTCTGCGTAACGGCGGTACTCTCCGCGCTCCAGCAGGTACTGCCGCCCACGGTAGTTGGGGTGCTCGAAGAACACCCAGGCGCCGTCCAGCACGCTGCAGGAGTGGACCTCCCTGTGGCGGAAACGCTCATACACGGCGGGATTGTCCTCTGAGAACTCCATCATGTGACCAGCAAAGTCAGGCCGCTCATATATCCGGATCCTGTACGAGCCGGTGGTGGTCTGAAACGCAGAGAATCATTACAGCAGATATTTATACAGGATTAGACCAGACCTATGGATGTACTCCAGCCAACCATGATGTGAGGAACCCTGTACGATCACCTGGGTCTTTTATCTATTTCTGTCCTTTTTCTGTTTTACATGATTCACTTACGTTTCATATCATTACTTAACTCGTAAGAAAAAGAAAAGGGAGAGATGCACAAAAGTGCACGTGGAAAATTGATCGGCTGTTATGGAAAACGTAAGAAGCTGAGCAGGATGTGTAGTGTGTGCGGGTCGGAGCTCCACACTCAGGATTTTCAATGCGTTTCTCCAAGCGCTCCACCCGGGACAGCGATAGGCCCACTACGCCAAAAGGTCTGCTGACGTGGGAGGTTTACATGCCGTACTGATTTCAGATGCACCGTTCTGAGCCTGGTTTCCTATATATATATATATATTTTTTTTTTTTCTTAAATCTCCTTAGTTAAATTGATTTTAAAGAACCATATGCATTCTTTATACTGGAAATGTAATTGCTTAGAGCAGGGGAAGTCAATAGGCGGACTGTGAGAATAATTGTAATTAACTTATTATCATGATTTTTTTTTAATGTATATTTATGGGAGTTTGTTGCACTCAGTGCTTATTGTGTGGAACCTAGTAGTAGCCCTTCCTGGTTATTAGCCATTGGGATGTGATGTATTAATATGGGATGTCCTATATAGAGCTTGTGTTCCCGTTAGTTAGTTAGTTAGTTAGTTAGTTAGTTAGTTAGTTATACACGTTCTGCACTGGGGCAAGAGCGTCACTTTGTACTTGTCAAAAAAAGGTATTTGGTTTGTTTTCCTGATTTCTATAAATAAACAGCTAAACTGCAGATCGTTTGACACGTGGACATATTTCAACCTTGCCTCCAAAATTTTAAAGTGCATACACATGACCAGTGATGTATTTAGAGGGGGGCACGGTGCCATAGCTTGTATTCACCTAGAAACTGCTGCATCAGAGGCGGAAATAGCTTATTTACAATAAAGACACATATTTCAATTACAGAGCTCCACCGACATAGAACTCTGTGATCGACAAGCACCAGAAACCATCTCGTTTACTTCATAATGTCATTTGATTTTTTGCTGGTGATACGTGGTTGTGAACAAAGAAATTTGGACCCTACAAAAAGTAATTGACTACCCCTGGCTTAGACAGTCTGAAGCAGTAAGTAAATTAAGTAAGTAAAAGTAAAAACCTACTGTGGGATATCAATGTCCATTCTCATTTATATGTTGTTTTTCTTCAAATACATATAAAACTGTATAGAAGTGTACACTATCATTTTCACTATTACAGTGAAGATGGGATCTCCGATACTCATCTAGTTCTGCAGGAGTCGTAAACTCCACTGTACAGTTGGTCTACTGTCCTGAAGCCACAACATAGAGGGGGATACATTTTTGAATTGACTAACATGGTCTTAGTGTTTATGAAGAAGTCGGTCCTTGAGGTAAATGATACTAGACCAGTGCAATGAAGTGTGAATAATTAATTTTATACAGCTCTATGGTTTGATTGAGATGAAAAACATCAGTTTCTGTGTCTTTGGCTATTGAGTCATTAAGTTATCTGTGGAGAACACACATACAGAAGAGCAGGCAGTGTGTCGTTATTCAGATTCTTGTTTTTAGTCTGGGCTGGCACTGTTTGCTACAATATCTAGACATTAAGTACATTTAGATGTCGAGGATGAAAATCTCTTAGTGAATGTTTGCAAATAACGTTAGTTCCAAAATGTTTTTTTTGTCGATTTTATAGTTATTGGTTTTGTTTGTTTTTCATAGCGTTCTGCATAGCCCAGGTGCAGAATAGCCATCCAGCTTGCAGAACAATAGATTCATTGCTTGAGAGGAGCTGTAATCAAAATATATTTGATAATGATTGTTGATGGTATGTTCATTTTTGTCTGCCTTTACCCAGAATTCTCCTTTACATTAGCAGACAAGATTTTGAACCTCCCATAGGGTTGTATAGTTGCCTTCTCTGATCTCTGATCTCATTTGCGTGTGTTTACACAGGCAAGACAGAGATTTAGTGCTTTCAAATTTCAAGACATGTAAAGAAGATCTTGTGGGATTTCACAGTCTAAGCTGCAGGGATATTTAATATAGTTCTGCTAAATAACATTTAGTACTGTTTTCACCTATGAGTAAATACTGTCTTTAATATTAATTAGTTGCACTATTGCATGGACACAAATGTATGCATACGTTGCTTGCTTGTTTGGAGTTCAAGACTGTTTGCACATTCAGGAAAGTAATCTGTTTCCCCCACAGTGCTGTCAGACAACCAGCTGGGTGTTTTCATGTTCTTTACAATATTCAAATTGACAAAGTATCATGAAGAGTCAGAAGTATTCCAGACCTAGACCATCAATCTGAACCAGCAATGTGTCAGATTCTTCCAAAATGCCTACGAATAATTGTCCTTGTCAGCGATAAGGCAGTGATTGTACAGACAAAACGGAATTTGGCGTACAGATAGGAAAACCTGAACTGTCTGGTTTGAGAATGGTTTGATTATCTACTGCTACTGTCTGCCAACAGGCTTTTCCTATCTGTTTCTCCCTATGTTTCTGTGTGAATAAATGAACAGATGTATCTTTGCCCTCTGATGCGAATACCCCAATTTAAAAACACAGAGGGCTTCTCAGGCTGTGGCTGGGGATTACAGAGCATAACGTGCGTCCAGTAAGAGTCTCAGGGAATACACCGTGCTGCCCCACTTCTGAGCAGTACTTACATTTCTGATTAAACGGCACGATCTGATTGAGTCGTTGAAGCCCATCCAACGCTGGAAGTCTGAATACTCCCCCCGGGTCAGGATGTACTGGTAGCCTATATAGTTGGGGCGCTCGTACACGACCCAGCAGCCGCTCTCCACCCGGATGGAGTTGCAGCGGCTGAAGTAGGAGCTCAGCTCGGGGCAGTCAGAGCTGCACTCATAGGAGCGGCCCTGGAAGTTCCTGTCCTCGTAGAAGATGATCTGTCCGAAACAAAAGTGCTTTGTTAGATTGCATTATTGCAGCAAAAAGAAACATCCGAATTGATATAGCAAATATGAACAGAAGACAGAGCATCGACATCTACCTTCCCCATTCCTTCTGTGTTTAGCTGGGGCTAAATTTAATATTTAACATTAATTTTCCAAAGACAGTGCACCATGTGGAAACTGTCAAGACAGATATGTACATATATAGAGAGAGATGTATGTAAGATTTGCACTGCCAGTGGATTCATTATCATTTAAATGAGCTCAGTGTTTATATCAGCACAATAGCAGATGTTCCGTTTGTTACAAAATACGTGGCTTTATACGATGTTTAATGGCTATTGTATTTTGTATATAAGCTGACCGTATGATCCTATGGTCTTTGTTTCCAGAAAGCTTGTATCCATTCAGTTAAACTGTTTTGCACTACTTCCTGTAGGATCTTCTGGATGGGTGGTGCTCATGCAAAAGAACTTCATTTGAACAAGGCCCACGGAAAAGGGCAATCGCTTTATAGAGCAGTGGTGAGATGCACATGTAACCTCAAGCTCGTCCACAGAAATAAAACATATGAAATGTCCTACTGACTGCTTAATTTATCTCACACTTGAATACATTCAGCCTTTTTTCATCCAGATGCAGGATAGATTACTGTATGGGGCAGATGTGGTAAAGCATTGTGGCCCCGCCGTAGTCACTGTGATGACGTGAGCAACAGTTTAGGAAATCCTTTGCCAAAGCAATTCATCTCTGGGGCTTATCCTTATACGCATATACTTACATAAGTGACAGTTCAAACAAGGGTTCTCAGATATGAAAGATGTACAAAAACTGAGACACTTAAAATAGCTTTTGACTAAGGACTTCTGACAGCATGTTTCAAACTTTTGCCATTTAAAGTTAAAACTTTGAAGGGCACTGAGAAAAACACTTGTCGGGCTGTGATTGTAACATGGAGACATTGTCTATAGCAAGATAAAAGTGACTGTATGAAGTTTATATTTTGCACCATGTTTATTAAAATTATGGGTTTAATAAACTTAATAATTCTCATCCTTTTGATCTACTAATAGTGCCAACTGTAACTCCAATACATAATAAAAGTTTGTCATGCTCTCAGGGAATTCACTCTTACATTGTCTAGCTGCATAAACTGGAACTATATTGTCTCCTGACTTTTTTCTTTCTTTCTTGATTTTTTAATTCGCCTGAACTTTACAACCTCTCTTAAACACTTTCCACAGACCTAATGAGATCATTTTCCATTATTCCAACTCATTCTGTAACAGTTGTTACGGCATTAGGTCATGTGAACATTGATGTGTTGGGTAATGTATTTTCCTTCTCACCACAGTACCCCATAAAGCTTTCAGAAACCTGTGATCTGTTTTTAGTTTGTGGTTTCTTATGAGTATCTGTCAGGTAAAACATTCAACAAATGAAGGAGGTACATTTCTATCCACTAAAAAATGTAGATAAGCTTGGATGATTTCAATTATATAACATAAAATATAAATTTGAACAGTGTACTAGACTTTTCGTGGTTCTCGTTCAACATCACATGCCTAGTTCAACTCCAAAAACTCATACAAAATATATAGGCCTATTTATTGGGTCATTGTACCAAATCCATTTGGATGTCACATGGTTAGACTAAAATGGTGTTCTGTAGCTTGCATTGGTGTCTCCCCCCAATAAACCTGCTACAAGGAAAAATAAATCTGCTTCCCCAAGCTACAGATACTGATAATTACATTTTTTTCTGGTTTTCATCCTGTTGGTAGTTTTCATCATTTCACAATTCAATTCAGTGTGCCTAAATGCATACTGGACAACTCCTAGAACCAATTCCTTCTCAGTTTCTCCACTAGATGTCGTACCATTGCATAATCAGTGAAGATGCTGCCGTACACAGGGACACACATATGCTGTATCATTGAAGGACTGTTGTGTTCTGTTGTGTTGGCTCGGGGTCCCCAGTATGGAACTTAATCATTTGTTTCAGTGGGTAGATGAGATTATGTCAATGTCCCAATCAAATTCTAACATTACATACAGTAACTTTTCTTCACTAGCTATCCAACTAAAACCAAACAGATACTTTAATAAAAATTCAGTTTACACATTTTTGAACATACAAATGATTTTTTTACTGGGTAAAAATGTTTCATGTTACTACTTTTAGTTATTTCCCCCCCACTTTGCTGTAAGTCATAGAAATGTCATGAATATATATGTGCACAGCTGGTTGCCTACCTTTTCTCAGGAAGTGTATTAATGAATCAGCAAGATGTTCACAACTGCACACCAGTCATACATATATTATAAATGACTACTGAGAGGGACTTGTCTTTTACAGTTTTTTATTCAGCAATATTGGATTCAGAATAATGGTGCTTCAAAAATTCATGACGCGCCTAAAAGATCCAACCATCGGGGAGCTGCCTCCCCAGTCGCTGTATCTCCGGTACTCTCCAGGCCTCAGGAAGTACTGCCGGCCTCTGTAGTTGGGCTGCTCGTAGAAGGTCCAGTAGCCGTCTGTGATATGACAGGAGTTGATCTCCCGGTAGTGGAAGCGATCATAAACAGAATCGCAGTCGTCCATGCACTCTGTCATCTGACCGGCGAAGTCGGGCCTTTCGTAGATCCTCATGCGGTAGGAGCCACCTCGGGACTGAAGAATGAGAGAGAGAGAGACATCAGTTGGCGAAAGCAAGTCTCGTGGATATATTCAATGTGGTCTTGTATAAAATATATAAATTAGGCTACATAAAAACTACTAACACACATTAGAAAAGGACAGCAAGAAATTCATGTGTGCAAAGTGTTTTCTCTCAGTAATGATGATTTTGATTTTGTTTAGCCATTTCCATAGGGATATGTGTGTAAATATCAAAACCTTACACCTCTACCAAAAACACCACAAGCCACTACACTGGGAACATCACATTTAATACTTAATTGCTATAGAAAGGAAAGAGAAATGAGAATGGGAGAGCTGCAGCTACACAAATGACATTTGCAAATGTATTAAATGTAATGCATACTGTTTTGTACTTATCAGCCAATGACAGCCCTTCTAGGGTAAGGGAAAAATCATTCATCCTAGCAAACAGCAGTTTCTAGTAAATTAACTAACACAAGACAAAGGGTGCCAACACTTTTGTCTGCAACTCCCTCTTGCTCTCCTTCTATCTCACCCTGTGCAAGTTTAAAATTAGTTTCAGCTCGTTAAGAAGATGAATGACAACAATTGTGCAGTCAGGACAGTTCCTTCACCGTGGCTTCGTATCTCATGTTGTCGTCAGTGGATTTGCCAAAATGTAGAAAATAAAGTAGCTTTTTCTTCAGACCTTGTGTTTGTATATTTATCTTTCCACTCGTCAATTGCTCTGAATAATAAAATCATCAGATAATGGAACAAATGTCTACTTCTGTCTATCCTTACAGAAAGCCTGAATTAAAAAACAGTAGTGTACAAAATTCTGAAGTGAATTCTAAGGACATTTTTGCTCAATGTTTGTTATATGGCAGCAGGAGTTTAATAAAGAAGATTGGCCCTCAGTGAGTCTTTCTTGTCATTCCAAGAATTACAGAATAGCGCACTGACTGCCTGACTGGTTGTTCTACATAAGCCAGTATAAGGTTCTTAATTTTGATTGTCCATATAAAAACAACAACAACAACAACAACAACAACAACAACCCAGCAATCAGAAAACAAGTGGAGTAATATTTGCCTTGCCAAATGGGATTATGAATATTTTGTGGTATGGACGATTCATCCCATAACTTACATAGTTGTATGTCCGGCAAGACCTGATGCATTCGTTGTAGCCCATCCAGCGCTGGTACTCGGGGTACTCGCCCCGGGTCAGCACGTACTGGTAGCCCATGTAGTTGGGGCGCTCGTACAGGACCCAGCAGCCGCTGTCCACACGGATGGAGTTGCAGCGGCTGAAGTAGGAGTGCATGTCCGCACAGTCGGAGCTGCACTCATAGGAGCGGCCCTGGAAGTTCCTGTCCTCGTAAAAGATGATCTGAAGAAGAAGTAAACACAAAAAAGATCAATATTGTGCTATAAAATTATATTACTAATAATAATAATATAAGGAAGCTCCATAAACAAATAGTGTTTACAAACTACCTTCCCCATGTTTGATGCACTGAGATGAGAAGTGACACAAGACTGGGCTTTTTATACATCATTGAGACAAATGCTCCACAGAGAAGGCATTGTTATTGTAATTTATTTTTATAGGAAAAACTTTAACAGAATGCCAACTCAGCCTGATGGAATTGACTGAGTAGTCATTTCCCTTTGTTTGGCTCTGCCATACATTAGCCTTATAGAAAACAAAACATATAGCTTTGCATCAGGGCATATGACCGAGCCCTGAAACAAAACTCGCTATCGTTAAACTGTCCATACTGCGCAACTGATGACGCTACAACATGACGGGGCAAGCGGAGGATTGGGCATTACTCCATGTGTTGCTGTTAACTAGGGTTGCGGTTCTGGCTGTTGCTAATGGACAGATTAACATATGCACATTATAAAATTGATAATGATTATCAGAACTAACGTAAATAATTAATACAAAAGGTGTGTAACCTGCTTTTGAAATCAATTTAGTTGTTCTTGTACTTAAAAAAAGATGATTTATGGATTTTAGCATATATGTTGAATTCATGTGGTAAATGTATTGACATGAAAACAATATATGGATCGGACATTAAATATATAGTAGAGCTTGACCAATACAGGTTTTTTGGGTCTGGTACCGATACCGATAATTGGGAAGCACAATTTCCCGATTACCGATATATCTGATGATATTTACTTTTTTGTTAGAATGCAAAACAGACATGTTCTAGCATGGATCCCTCAGGTCTCTCCCTGTCAGAGAGAAATTGTGTGAAATATGCACTATAGGCAGGATTTGTACATTTTTACATTTTACATAATAAACTTAATATTAATTTTCATCATAAATAACAACCAAAAATCAAACATTGTAAAAATAAATAAGTTAGAATAAGGGAGAATAAAGGAAAAATATAAAATATGCATGTTCTATACATTAGAACAAAGACCAAGGTATATGAGCAATTTCACACACAAAGAAAAATATGCATGTTCTATACATTCGAGCAAATAATAAGATAGTGTTAAGTGCTTGTCTAGATTATATTTGCATTTTACATGCGTCAGGTTCTCTCAGGTTCACAATCCTGCTCAGTGCTCAATACTGCCCATCCAACATTTGTTTTCAAAAATGTATTTAAAAATGCCCTTGAAAGTGTAGCTTATTTAATACATGTATTAAACATATTGCAATACGAATCATAGACAAAACATGATGTAGGATTTGAAATAGTTGTATAAATATCATGTATAGTTTCAGTTTTATCCAACAATTGTCTGAGAGATGAGTTTTCACAAATTGTCTTTAGATGGTTCTCTGTGATCTGAGCTTGCTTGTCATTTGGAGACAGTTTTTGTTTGCTAATATTTAAGTCAACATCTTCAGCGAACATTTACTGTTTTTCTTAATTTAATTTGCTATTATGAATTTTGAAAATCAATTTTAATTAACTTTTCGTTACAAATGTGCCTCTATGCCATTGTATATGGTAATCTTCAGTCATAATGAAAATAAACATTCAAAACTATGGATACTCAAATGCAGCAAAGCACAGAAAAATACTTTCTATTGGTTATGAGGGTTTTATGAGGGGTGTGTGAGACTCTCTGTGGATTTGGAAGCTTCCAGCAAAAACTAAAGCACCATAACTATGTTATAAAATAATGGTAAATCATTTTTTTTGTCTGAAGTCTGACGAAGGATTTTACGGTAATTTGAAAAAAATATTTAGCCAATAGTTTGAGAAAATATATTGGTGCATTATTGGTGGAACATGTGCCGATACAGATATTTCTGTAAAAGGCCAATATCGGCCGATAATGTTATATGTTAAAGGAAAGGAAATATGAGTCTTCAAGATGGGGGTGCACATTGAACAAATGTTTTTATTTTATTTTTGTAAAAGAGGAAGTTCAGTGGAGTCCCGTGGGAAAAGTGACGCAGATTGATTTTAATACATTGATCCCAGTGCCAAAGCACAGCTAATTAAAACGTTATTTTTATCCCCACAACCCACACCATATCCCTGTCATTATGATTGTTTTAATCAAATGTACTCTCTGACATATTATTTTTAGAACAAATGCTAAGACTTTACTATTACTATTTTTTAAATGCAAATTAGACAAACTAACATGCTTAAGATTCAAATGTAGATCAGAGCACACAGTTCACAAATGTAGCCCCAAGCAGTTAACTGGCTGATAAGAACCCAACAAGCATATTCAAAGTAACATTACTTAATGATCAGGTCTCAGTCTTTTCAAGTCACCTTGATACATCACTGCCAGTGAGGCTGAACCATATGTAAAAAATGTTTTTGTTGGTGAACTGTTGAGAAAATGACATTATTTTTATTGAATACATTAATTGTAACGTTCATATGACGGCTGGAAAAAAGTTGTTGGTCGTGTTCGTGTTTATATTTTACGTGCATTGCCCTGGAGCGTGTGCGAGCAGCGAAGGCCGGAGTAGATTATGGCCTCCTCCTGGGCTTGCCTGCTTTGCCGCTGCAGTGAGGAGTGGGGTCGGTGTGCTGGTGATCCAGGCTTGATCCCAGGATATAAGTGTCCCCTCTCTCCTCACCATAGTATTTTTGCCTCACACAGTTTGACAGCAATATTTTGTTAAGAGGCATGAATAAACATTTGCCTCTATATATATTACATATATTTAATTGATTACTATACAAACCATATCTATATTTATATAGCACACAGTAATAAAGCAGGTGATTATTGTACATTGTATACAGTAATAAAGCCAGTTTGTGTAATTTATTCAATTTAATTGATTTTAAGGCATGCAAGGAGCTTGTTTCGGTATGATATAAATATCTGTTAATTTGCTTACAATTATGTATATTGTTTATATCTCTCATATACCCTTTTACATATTTAATAAATGCAGGTAGATGGTTATTAGTGACCACTGCTGACTGAAGAAGAATGAGTATTATTTGATATCCGGTCGTACGTACATACGTATCATGTCAAAGACTTGCTCTAACCTACGGAAGGCAGCTCAGATTGGAAATAAATGTGTAATAAATTAAAAACATTTCTCTCTGTCAGTCCCAATCAAACAGACAACAACTACCAGTGTGTTGTGTTACTGATTGACAAGCCGGGAAAGGCTAAGCAGTGAGAGACCATGAAAGTAGTGCTACACAAGAAATGTACTCATTGGGAATGAGAAATTCACATTCAAAAATATAACGACAAATTTGTGGATTGAGGGATTTTATTCTTCTCGATTGATATACAGATCCTGTTAGTAAGTCTACTGGACTGAAGAAGCCAAGCAGACAACCCTATGTCAGTGGTGCAAGTAAGCCAGTACTTCATACCAGTAGCACGTTTGTTGCCAGTACAGCATACCAATAAGAGACTACCTGAAGTCATATTTTAACAGATATACATATTAAAGTTTAAATATATTATCGCATTATTGAAATCAATATTAGCATCACTATACACCGATCATCCATAACATTATGAGCACTGACAGGTGAAGTGAATAACACTGATAATCTCGTTATCATGGCACCTGTCAGTGGGTGGGATATATTAGGCAGCAAGTGAACATTTTGTCCTCAAAGTTGATGTGTTAGAAGCAGGAAAAATGGGCAAGCGTAAGGATCTGAGCGACTCTGACAAGGGCCACATTGTGATGGCTAGATGACTGGGTCAGAGCATCTCCAAAACTGCAGCTCTTGTGGGGTGTTCCCGGACTGCATTGGTCAGTACCTATCAAAAGTGTCCAAGGAAGGAAAAGCGGTGAACCGGCGACAGGGTCATGGGCGGCCAAGGCTCATTGATGCACATGGGGAGCGAAGGCTGGCCCGTGTGGTCCGATCCAACAGATGAGCTACTGTAGCTCAAATTGCTGAAAAAGTGAATGCTGGTTCTGATAGAAAGGTGTCAGAACACACAGTGCGTCGCAGTTTGTTGCGTATGGGGCTGCGTAGCCGCAGACCAGTCAGGGTGCCCATGCTGACCTCTGTCCACTGCCGAAAGCGCCTACAATGGGCACGTGAGCATCAGAACTGGACCACGGAGCAATGGAGGAAGGTGGCCTGGTCTGATGAATCACAAGTTCAAGGTGTTGACTTGGCCTCCAAATTCCCCAGATCTCAATCCATCTGTGGGATGTGCTGGACAAACAAGTCCGATCCATGGAGATCCCACCTCGCAACTTACAGGACTTAAAGGATCTGCTGCTAACGTCTTGGCTTCAGATACCACAGCACACCTTCAGAGGTCTAGTGGAGTCCATGCCACGACGGGTCAGGGCTGTTTTGGCGGCAAAAGGGGGACTTACACAATATTAGGCAGGTGGACATAATGTTATGGCTGATTGGTGTATATTTGCACTGCCAATATGCATTAAGTCCAACTGGCGCTCTGAAGTAGGTGAGACTTGCTGGAATCCAAATTGTCATGGTAATGTTTCAACATTGTTGGATGACGTGGAAGTTAAGAACAAAATCACAGAGTGAAATTGAAGGTGGTTGAATCGATAACTCGAACATCACTGGTGTTTAGCAAAGGGCAATACAAATGTCGGTGCAACAAACCTTTCTGAAAATGTTCAAGTGCAAAGCAGAAGACAAATGTGCAACTAAAAGAAAGGTGAAAGATGAGCTATAGTTAAACCACAGCGCCACAGAAGGACCAATTCTGCATCCTGAGAAGGCAGGTGGAAGCTGGTGTACCGGTAAGAATTAAAATCTTGCGCCACTGGCTATTTTGTGATAACATTCTGAACTTCATTTTCTATGCATTATATAAGTTTAAATTTTACTGAATCTTAAAGCAACATATGTGTTGACACATACATGAAACATACAAATACAGGAAACATACAGATTGATTTTATTTATGAATGAGTTTATTTGCATTTCTTTCAGGGGACCATCTAAAAATGATTTTATTTTACAGAATTAAAACTCCATGATACGCCGGAAGGAGCCAGAGCAGGGGTGCATCGCGCCCCAGTCTGTGTAGCGGCGGTACTCTCCGCGCTCCAGCAGGTACTGCCGCCCATGGTAGTTGGGGTGCTCGAAGAACACCCAGGCGCCGTCCATCACATTGCAGGAGTGGACCTCCCTGCTGTGGAAAAACTCCTGGATGGAGGGCAGGTCGTCGGAGAACTCCATCATCTGGCCTTCGAAGTTGGGCCTTTCATATGCTTTCAACCTAAAGGGGCCGGTGGTCTGAGAAGACAGCAGAGGAATCAAACATTAGGTTTTTTACCCTTCCAGTATTTCTTTGACAGTGCTTAAAAACCTTGGTGTCACACTTCTCTTAAGGATTGCATTATTTCCTTGTATTACAGCATCTCTACAATACACAAAAGATCCAAAACAACAACACCTGTATATATTTCTTCCAAGCTCGGACATCTGCCACAAACTATATCCTTTTTTTAGTGTATACCTTCTCTTGGTTTTCAATCTTCAGAATCTACTCAGAACAAGGTCTTGTGATGATTCTGCAGACATTTCTTTACTACTGAAACACGATTCAGTTATTGCCTCCAAATTTATCACATCTTCTTGCACTTCAATGAATACAATTGTAATTTCAGACTAGATACACAGATGCCTTGAAATAGAGCTATCCACATTTAATGTTGCTGCAGTAGGCAGCTGCCAACATCTCTCAGCACAGTAATGGCATACAGGCATAGCTAAAGGATATATAGAAGTATGTGGGCATCCATCATCAATTTCACTGTCTCTGCTTTAATGTGTTAACACTTCGTATGTCTTCAACAATATATTTAAAAATACCATTTGGAATTATGAGGTTCATTATTAATTCATTATTTGGTTAATTAAATAAGTTTAGAGTCCAATGCTGGAAGAAGCGCGAGATTGTTCTTGATTGCCTCGCTCTCATGTGCTGAGATTGCAGCATAGACGGACTGATGCAACATGGAAGATGTGTCTGAAACTTCATCTTTACAAGCTTTTCACTTACATTTCTTATAATGCGGCAGGATCTGATGCATTCATTGAAGCCCATCCAGCGCTGGTAGTCGGGATACTCGCCCGGCGTTAGGATGTACTGGTAGCCCATGTAGTTGGGGCGCTCGTACAGGACCCAGCAGCCGCTCTCCACGCGGATGGAGTTGCAGCGGCTGAAGAAGGTGTGCATGTCCGCACAGTCGGAGCTGCACTCATAGGAGCGGCCCTGGAAGTTCCTGTCCTCGTAGAAGATGATCTACCACAAAGCAAAGCATTGTTCACAGTAAAGTGTCTTTTTAAAGACGTCCACTGCCATGTTTCTTAAGCTTTCTTGCTAACACTTTATATCATAGTGTCATTAGTAAATGATTGGTAAATAGTTTATAACACAGTTGATAATTCCATTTATAGATTAGCAGTAAACTCTTTTAATTACTCAATTTCTTAGCAGACACCCTTACCTAGGGTGACTTACAATTGTTACATTATTTTTACTTTTTACCCATTTATACAGCTGGGTATTTACTGGAGCAAACTAGATAAAGCACCTAGTTAACTAGGTAAAGCACCGAGCTGCCATTTTTATTGTAAATGATAAATCATAATTTATAAATGTAATTATTAACGGTTTTGTTTTAACTATTTAATTTACCAATCATTAATAATCACCGTAATTTAAAGTGTCACCAATTTCTCCGATGCATATCAAGGCTCTATTAATTTATCTATTAGAATATGTCAACACAAAACACAAAAGTGCTTACCCTACACAACTTACCTTCCCCATGGTCAAAGATTATGGTTTCACTGTACTAGGCACAGTGTGTATTACTGAAGAGGTCCTCTCCAATTACACTGTTTATACTCGTCCAGAACAATAAAATTAAGCACGTGATTTATACAAATTAATCGTCTTTTTCAATCAGCATTTCAAATAGTGATCTAGGCTCAACACATTGTTCTAAAGCACTGAATCAACGATCTCCCAACAAAGGAGAATAGAAAGCTCAGGGCAAAGTGACCTCTATGGATACGATGCAGCTGAAAACAAACAAAAGTGAATCAGGCTATTTATGTGAATAAATAAATACAGTTTTATGGGGGAAGAGTTCGGTGCAATCCGTAGCTGTGGATGTAAGCCAGCGTTGTCAAGCTATGATGCAAATGCCTGTTCTAAAACCTGAGAAGTTAAGTTACAGGCTGGCAGAATAGGTATATAGGTGCTTGCAGACAATAACGGTTAGTTCCAACGGTTAGTAATGCTTTGACGGGCACAGTCATTTTACAGTATCACACTGGGGCCTACTCTTGACATGCATCCATGCAAGTTAAGAATTTACTTAACAGCAAAGTGCATGTTTAATAAGTCTTAAAATATGCACTGAAAGGTCAGTGTTGGGTTCCATTTCATAACCATGCCCATTTTTAAAAACTAAACAAATGTGAGGCCTATTAATATGAGACTATCCTCATATACAAGCACATTCCTCAGGAATCTCTAGTGTTACTCAGATTGTAGATCTCAGGCAGTATGAAAGGTGTACATGTGGCAAGTAATACAAATAAAAAGGGGGAGTAGCAAAACTATTTAAATTGCTACTTTTGACAAAATGAAAAGGGACGTTTCCCCCACTGTGATCCACTGCACTTGAAATTAAGCTATTGCCTTTGGCTCCTACGGTATTTCAAGTATAACAGGATGTTTCCTTGATACGCAAGGCAATTCTTTCAATTCTAAGATCATGAATAAAACACCAATAAACACACACATTCACCCTCTGAACACACCAAGGTCTTTTCTCACTGAAACGTGTGACTGCCAATCTTTATTGTGAAAAGGCACATTTGAGTATTTTAAAGTGACGCACTGAGCATCTTGTTCTCAAGTGCTGTTTAGCTTTCATATTAACACTGTGATTGCCTTTGGAAAGAAAGCAAAGTGAGAATGGCAGTGCAATGAATGCATCTTGACCTCTCCCGGTGGGTGTCAGTGTGAGGTGGATGTGTATCCCACCGCTGGATCCTGTGACCTTTGTAGTTCAAGGATGAGATAAAAAACAGCACCTCAGCTCTGACCAGAGGGTGCACTTTAAAAACGCTATCATTCATACTGTGTGAATTGTGCCAAATAGAGGCATGTTTATTTGTGTATGTGTTTGTTTGTTGGTTGGGTGGCTTGTTGGGTTTGTTTTTTGTATTAACACAAATGGTAAAACTAAAACCGGATTTGGTAAAATCCATTTGCACTGGGATCATGTCACAAATCACAAATCTGCAGTAGAATAGAAAATTACCAATTTGTAATGTCAGAAACCACTAAAATTGTATTGTCCTGTATTATTGTGTTTATATGTTGTGATACATTGCCCTAGGTAAGGGCATCTGGTAAATAATTAAGCAGTATTAATAATAATCTCCAAAGGGAGCAGGCAAAGCAAACTGTGTATCTGCTTAGTGTCTGTACTGTCTGCAGAGGTACATTTGGAAAGACTTACATAAGCAAGCTCAGATGTTAATGCCTCAAAATTACAGTGAAATGTCATAAATAGATAATCTCGTATAACAAGTTTCACGGGGTAAAATGACAGCCTTAATTAAAATGTTTAATCAAAACCTGCCTGTCATCAGCGCAGTGAGTGAGCATAATGAAGAATGATAATGCCGTGGTAGTGTAACGACAAGCCACTGCAACTTCATCCCAGCCCTAATTAAGCACTGTGCTATGACTGATCTGAACAGTCCCAAACACTGTGAGACTAGCTGAGATGTAAAAGTGTGAATCCGGGTATTTGGCCGGTGAAGGTGAACTTTCTGCAATGCGTATTTCTATTTAAATATCATCTTAACTCCCTATAATCTACAGCCTCAGTTGATGCTTTTCCCTTCATTCTTTGTAGTGTCAGTCCTGGTCTTTTATTATCCTTCAGTGCGCTGCTCCCTCTAGGGTAATAATGGATGGAAAATGAGTAACGAGTCAAAGGTGTATCCTCTGAAGATAAACCATGACACAGCTCAGTGAGTTTGTGTGGGATTCAGACGATCTGTCTTTGACCTCATTTTTTAATTCATTTTTAGTGCTATTTCTGCCCCACAGGCTTGTCTCCGGGAGAAATAGGGCAGCTGTAAAGTCTGAAGTTAATCTGTGTGAGACTGATGACAAGCAGGTTTTACCCACAACTCATTAAATCTGAAGTAAAGCTTGCTCAGAGGAAATGGGTGAAAGTAAATGAGAGTAAAAAAATAACACCAAAAAAAAACAAAAAACAACACATTAGCTTTAGAAGTACAACTATAGTTCACCAACACTTTTCATGAATCCTATATCACACAAAAAACACAATAATGCAACCAACACCAGCTGTTATGATGCTCAGGTTATTTTATTTTCAGGATTGTTTAACACTGTAATGAACGGGACAGAACCGGCTCCACAACTTCATCATCTTTCAGGGTCTGTGCTCTTCCGTATCCCAATGCAGCCGAAGTTTCTAGAACTCTGTGATTCTGCGGAAGGAGCCGACGCCGGGAGAGGTCGCCCCCCAGTCTGTGTGGCGGCGGTACTCTCCACGTTCGAGGAAGTACTGCCGCCCCCTGTAGCTGGGCTGCTCGTAAAACACCCAGGCGCCATCTAAGACCACACAGGAGTGGATCTCCCGTAGCTGGAAGGTGTCAAACACAGACGGACAATCCTCGGCGTGTTCCACCATCTGACCTCCGAACTCAGGTCTTTCATAGAGCCTTATCTTGTATGTGGTTCCGTAGACCTGAAATACAAAGCAATCGTGCATATAAATATCTCATCATCATCATCGGCCTATATCAGTCCTATATCAGTTTCCCCAAGACGTTTCCTTAGATATAGATATATATATATATATATATATATATATATATATATATATATATATATATATATTATAAACATACATTTAATATTCGTATTCTTGGTTGGTTCACTTTTTGAGCGCTCTTTTTTTTCGTTTCACATATTGCTGAATTAAAATTCCTCATTCCACATCTACACCTACATCATGCAGCTGCGCCAATCATTTCTTAAAATAAATTGAGCAGCGGTAGCCGTACATATTGAAAATCCCCAATATTGGAATATGCAATGCAGAGAGGACAAAGAATATACAGGTATTTTTTCCCCTATTGATCCACATTGCACAGCGAAGAAAAGTAAGATAGTTTAAAGTCAAAATACAAATTCCGCCTTCATGGTTTTCTTTGTACATCATATCCTCCAATAGCTGCTATGTGCAACCAGCTGCCAAAAAAGACTGTTATGTCAGCGTATTGTCTCTTGGATGTTAACTGATTAATTCCTTGTTGCTGCTCCCTTCAGCATTGTGCTTCATTTTGGGCATCGTACTGCACCGAAAAATACACTTTTCACTCTTTAACTTCCAAATCGGCGTGTGTGTGAGTAAGAGCATGGATCAATCCTGCACAGACATCAATCCTCAGGTTTTCTTGAAGGTGGTTTTTAGCTACACCTCCCTTTTTCACATCCTCTATCATGGCATCAATATACCTGCCCGTACGTTAATTTACAAAAGTTTACACAGTGTATGTTTCCCCTCATGAGTAACGACTGATTTAAAAGGTTCTTAGCCTCTTCTATCCCAGATACTGTTACCTCACTCATTGCAAATCCTACAGTAACACAATCCAATGGTATTTCTGTACTGACATTTAATGATTTCTTCCCATAGTAATATTATTACATTTAGATTTAACTAAGACAGGCGGCTTACGTTTCTGATACACCGGCAGGATTTTATGCTGTCATTGAAGCCCATCCACTGCTGCTGGTCGGGGTACTCGCCCCGGCTCAGCACGTACTGGTAGCCCATGTAGTTGGGGCGCTCGTACAGGACCCAGCATCCGCTCTCCACGCGGATGGAGTTGCAGCGGCTGAAGTAGGAGTGCAGGTCTGGGCAGTCGGAGCTGCACTCATAGCAGCGGCCCTGGAAGCTTTTGTCCTCATAAAATATTATCTTCGAAGGATAAGCAGACACTCAGTGAGGAACAAACCCCTACCGGCACCGGCATTTTTAAATCATATTTAACAAAAAAGAGTAATAAGCATTATTATAAAGTGCTGATTTTATCTCTTATACCACAACAATATAATATACTGTAATTTAACATAATATAACTGGTATAAAAATAATATAAATATTACTAAGTTTATAATAAACATTTTCTTCACTACTGTTTAATTTAATCTTATCCAAACAATTGTAACTCCTCTTAGAGACAGGATTCCTCAAAAGTTTATTGTCTGTATGTTTTACATATTATACTTTTTGAAATAATAAAATAAAACGTTATCTTACCTTCCCCATTTTAAATTATTGCTCACTTCCCACACCCCAGCTACACAGCCCATGTTTATATCTATAACCAGAATGTGCCGACTACGGAAAGCTATTGTTAACTAAATTACCATGATTTGCATATCAGCAAAATGGCTTGTTCAAGTTTGATTTCTCTTTGTTCCAATTTAATGACTCTGTATCAAAGAATTACATGAACTCCAGTGTCACTGCTATAAAGGCCAACTCCCTGCCTGATAATTTGATGCATTATATCACTCAGTCTTTCAGAGATCAGACAGACTGGAGCTTCAATGTACACATTAGCAGTGGTGGTTAAAGGACAGAAACAGACTGTAAGAGTGATTGTGCTTTTTACAGAAGGAAAATAAAACTATGCTCCTTGCTTGGAAAACCTTAGTTAACCCATTAGCACATAGGAGTTTATTTTTATGTTTTTCGGCTTTCAATGTTCCGTTACATGGGATGCTACGAAGAGTTGAGTCCACTTTTCAGCACACGTTCAAGAAAAATATATATACACATTTTAACGTTTTGTGAAATATGTCAATTTTATGACAACCGTAAGTCATCCCGGATAAATGCATTCTCTTAGAAATGCAGTTTATGAAAATATTTTAAATGATAGCGTATAAGTTAACTCACATCAAATGGTCTCACTGTATCAATAAGTATCTTGTATGATCCCTAAATAACCGCATTTTCGACTGTACAGAATTTTATATTTCTTTCATTTGTTGATATTTTTGCTGCTGTAAGCATGCCAAAACATACTGAAAACAAAGCGGGGACCACCTATTATTATTATTATTTATTTATTAGCAGACACCCTTATCCAAGGTGACTTACAAAACATAAGAGCATTATAATAGTGCAATACAGTCTAGAAATACAGATCAAAACATAGTACAAATTACATGAGAAAATATATATATATATATATATAAATCAAGTCCTACATCCTAGATTTGTGAGCTACTAATTACAGATAAGATGTGAAGTCATAGCTCAGGGGAAGTGGACACAGGGGCAATCAATATAAACAACATGAATACTAACAATGTAAAAGCAAATTGTATTATGAAAACTAGATATAAAGTGCATTTTAACAGGAGAGCTGAGCCCTGCAGGGGAATAACAGCAGAGTTACAGGTACAGTCTGAATAGGTGTGTCTCGAGTAATCACCGGAAGGTGGACTCTGCTGTCCTGATTTCAGTGGGAAGGTTGTTCCACCACTTATGGGCCAGGGATGAAAAGGAGCGGGATCTGGAGGAGGGGGAGTTGAGGGGAGGCAAAGTTAGTCTTCTGATGCAGGAAGACCGGAGCAGTCTGGAGAGGATGTACGGAGAGGTCAGGGTCTGGAGGTAGCTCGGTGCAGTCTGGTTGAGACAAGGGTAGGTGAGGGGCAGTGTCGAGTAGTTGGTGAGGAAGGGTCGGATTCGGCGTATGTGGCTCAGGAAGAATCTACAGGTGCATGTCAGCGTGGTGATGTGCTGGGTGTAGCAGAGCGCAGGATCGAGGGTGACTCCTACATTCTTAGCGGAAGAAGAGTGCATAGGAGTGACGTAGATTCCAATGGGATTGAGATGGAGAGATCAGCAGAAGGTTAGGAAGAGGGGGGAAAAGAGGAGATCAGATTTGAAGAGGTTGAGCTTGAGGTGGTGCAAGTGCATCCAGGCAGAGATATCAGACAAACAGGAAGAGATGTGAGAGGGAATGAGGGTCAAAAAGGGGAAAAGACAGGAAGATCTGGGAATCATCTGGGAAAAAATGGTAGGAGAAACCATGGTATGTGATGAGGGGGCCCAGGAAGTGTGTGTAGAGAGAGAACAGGAGGGGACCCAGGATGGAGCCTTGCAGTACACCTGTGAGGAGAAGTTGGGGAGTGGATGATGAACCGCCTAGATACCACTTTGCCAGTCACTGATGGTGCAATGGCTTGATGGATTCAATGTACAGTTTACAACATACAAACTGGGCTTTCTTTCCACAATGCACACACCTTCTCCTAACCATTCCCACTGTCTGCAATATCTACCTCTGGGGAGAAGTCTTCAAACTTCTTCAAACTCCCCATTCCTATCACTTGCCTGAGACTGTTTTGCTTTAAATGTTAGATCGTATAAATTAATAGATATTTCTAATCAGACATGGCTACCATTGACTGATGTTATACTGTAGTATAAGCAACTTAAACAAGTATTAAGACACCCACAACAATTATTATGCTATATGGGACATGGCAGATTATATTGCAAAGGCACTGCACTGTATTGGGTGAATTATAAACTTAGCCAAGCTCAGTGAAGACAATATGCTGATACTCATATAATATGCATATAATATGGCGATTTTCAACTAGGCCACATGCTAACATACATACTCTTATGGATAAAAAATGAAGGTGAATTAGGATAGTGATAACCACATGGGTAACTGGGCCTGCAGATGAAGGACAGGATTAGGTTTGAACCACAACAAACAAGAAACCAGGCCTGTTCACAAAACAGTTTCCTTTTATTGAGTCAAATCCTCTTCAGTTCAAAGTTCAACGACTCCATGATGAAGGTATGAAAGTTACTTTAACAAAACAAAATATAAAAGAAACATACTCTAAATGTGTCCAAAAACATATATAACCAGGAACAATTTTCCATATTCCTATTCTTTTTAGTTTATTTGTGTTTCTCGACAGCCGATAAAGACCTCCCCCTGAACCACACCCTCAGCACACAAAGATGGCCAGATGTTTATGTCTCCTTAAAGAGGTGTCAGTGTCAACACTCATGAAACGGCTTTCTCTGCTCCCAGTGTGGAGGCCACCTCTGATCCCGCTGCAGGAGACAACTGAAAAAAGCAAACCATAAACTCAACAGAGATGCTTCACTGAAGGGGCACCAGTATCACAAAAAATATATATTATTATTTTTATTTTCATCTAATAAGCACTTTCTAAATTAATTCCATTTGATTCCATTCGATGCCGAAGAGAAGAAATGATTAGGCAGACAAAAGTGAAAAAAAAGGTATTTTAAGAGATTTATACAAACCAGTTTTCATGAAGAATGAACATTGTTTTAAATAGACATGGGTGTCCTAATAACTAATATGCCTGTATCACAATATACATAATCTCTTGCTCATACAAACACACATAAACACACTGTACATAATTCATATATATATAATTTATTACTGTACACACCATATATATATATATATATATATATATATATATATATATATATATATATATATACAGATGTGTGGCAAATTAAAGGAAAAAACATCATAAACTGTCTCAGTAAGGTGTTGGGCACCACGAGCTTCAACGCTCTTGGCACAGATTCTACGAGTCTCTGGACTCTACTGGAGGGATGAACACCATTCTTCCAAAAGATATTCCCAAATGTGATCCAAATGTTTTTTGGGGGGCGCCATTTCCCACTTTAGTCACTGTTCCTATTGAAACACTAGCCAGTTGAGCGTCTGTGTGATTGAAGCTCCTGCCATTCGTGCCCCAATGACCCCTCTTTCACAGTCACTTACATACTTTCCTCTCGCCATCTTGATCCAAAATCGATGTCAGCCGGGCATGCTCAGCATTTGTATACATGCCACAGAGCGTGATAGGATGTTAATTGCGTAATTGTATCATACAGTACACCTCTTTCAAGGCATCTGCATTCATTATGTTCCTCATTATTTCAGATTTTTCATTACATTTGTCACCTGTATGTATATAAACACTGCAAGAAGAACAGACCAAAGATGGATACAAGAAGCTATAGATAGGAGATAGATAGATACAGTGAGAAGTATCCCCCCATTGGATTTTGTCACATTTTGTTATGTTATAACCTGAGATTGTGATGCATAAATGTTTGATTTTTATATTTGATATACACTCAACACTTTGAAGAGGCAAGATCATTTTTATTCTGAAACACCAGTGTCTTTATTTGAGTTTTTATTAGAGTATTGACCTCCCTGAATCAATACTTTGTAGCAATTACCGCTGTGAGTCTTCTGGAGCTAGTCTCTCCCAGGTTTGCACATCTGGACTGTGCAATAGTCATCTCTGGCTGTCTCTCTCCACTCTAACATTGAAATGCTCCATTGTAGCAGAGAAGGAAATAATGGCAGAATTTAGGTGAACAGCAATTACAGTACTGCTAATTCATCAGGTTCAGAGATTTGAATAACAAAACCCCAGGCACAGTGGTGTAGTATAAAAGCTCCATGAAAGCTCTGCGCTTCATTGGAAAGAGTCCCACAGTTACATCTAAAATGGGGAAGGTATGTGTACATTTGACTCTTGGTTTCCATACAGAAACAAGGAATGAGAGTAATGGTCCTTTCCGATTGTTGTTCTACACTTTAACAGGTCAGCTAAAGATTAAAATGTCCAATTCATGTTTCAGATCATCTTCTACGAGGACAGGAACTTCCAGGGCCGCTCCTATGAGTGCAGCTCTGACTGCGCCGACCTGCACTCCTACTTCAGCCGCTGCAACTCCATCCGAGTGGAGAGCGGCTGCTGGATGGTGTACGAGCGCCCCAACTACATGGGCTACCAGTACTTCATGAGGAGGGGCGAGTATCCCGACTACCAGCGCTGGATGGGCTTCAATGACTGCATCAGGTCCTGCCGTATGATCCCCCAGGTAAGACAATGCTTTGTAATGGCACTGTGAGTTCATACTGCCATATGAGTTCATGGCAGGGATAACATGTGACACTCTTTACTCAAACCTTCACCTGGAAATTAAAAAAAAATGTTTCCTGACTCCACTGGTTTGGGTGTAATGTGTCTCAGCCATGACCTGTTCACGTGTTTCACTATTTGCTCACTACATCATTTTTTTTCCCCAGAAATTATTCAGAAAAATTTTATTAAGAGTTTTTATTGTTATTTTTCCGTGTAACAGTACAGAGGATCCTACCGAATGAAGATCTACGAGAGAGAAAACTTCGGAGGCCAGACGATGGAGTTCACCGATGACTGCGAGTCTGTGCAGGATCGTTTCCGCTTCTCTGACGTTCACTCCTGCAACGTGATGGACGGCTACTGGATCATGTACGAGCAGCCCAACTACAGAGGCCGGCAGTACTTCATGAGGCCCGGAGAGTACCGGAGATACAGCGACTGGGGAGGCATGAGCCCCAGGATCGGCTCCTTCAGACGCATCATGGAGTCCTGCTAAATCTGCAGAATCTTGTGATTGGAATGCCAGTAGTTAGTCAATAAAAAATAAACACATTCTCAAACATTTATTATCTGATTATTTATTTTTCATTCCAATCTTCGCATATGATTCATGACTCGTGTGAGAACTTGTGCATTACAATGGTGTGTGTGGGGTGCAATTAAGAATCTTATCCTGTATATATTTGAAAGTGTATGTGTGTGTGTGTGTGAGAGAGAGAGAGAAAGTGCGAGAGTATAGATCTTGAACAGAATTTAACATATAAGTAATTACAAATCTAGGAGAACAGTCAATCACATGTATTTTGCCTGCCATGTGTCAATCAAGCAATATATTTTTATTTGTATAGCGCCCTTCACAGGGTAGCCACAGAGCGAGTGGTAAACAGACAACAAACATACAGCAAAAAAATACAAAAAATACAAATAGACATATATCAGGCTATATAGCATATATAATATATATCATATATCATAACTGTGTCCAAACACTCACAGATGAGAATTTAATTAAGAAAAGTATTTTTTTTCTGGTTAAAATAAACAAATTCAACTCAGTCATATAACTGGAATTTAGGTAATATACATTAAATATCACAGTGCAGTAGCTTGTGTCCTCCAAGAAAGAGGAATCCTGCCAACCAGACAATATTACCTCAATGCAATTCTCTGTGTGTTCTGAAAATGAGAAATCTTTATTAAACTCCAAAAACATTACAACGTCATTAACTACCTAGACAGAAAAGGCATATGGAATCTGAAGCATATGAAACATATCTCACATTTAATTTCCATGTATGTATGTGTGGGTGTAACACTTTATTTTAGGGTTCACCTACTATGCATTATTAGCCATTTAACTGTTCACTAACAAATCACAAAATAAGATTTTTGTGGTGCAGAATAAGGCTATACAACAACTTTACTACACATAATTGTGTGTTAATAAAGTATTTTATTAACATTAAAACAAATATTACATACATCTGTACATACTTACATATATATAATAATTACATATTAAATAGACAAAAAAATGAATTAGTCTCATATTTATTAATCAGGAACCCCAAAAATATGCTTTGGATGAGAGAACGTTCTTAGTTTTAGCAGTTCCATCTGCAATTCAGCCCAAGAAATTACAATACAAATGAATAATAGTTTAATAATAAGAAAGAGGATTTATAAAAAATCATATCCTTGTGTAAGGCTTATGTGCTCCCAATCACAAACAATGAGGTGCATATCAGGCTTTGCATAAAAGCATTAAGTTTATAATTCATCAGCATCCACAGGATGACCAGACTCTCACTGTTACCTTGTGTCTAAAAATCACAAATTTAAATAAAATAATCTGAAATCAAATTAGTCTGGTGCATATTTCCAGTCATCCTCTAGCTCCAAAATCATCTTTTAAAGAAAGGACAATTGTACATTTCACAAGAACATGCTGTATGATTACTTCCCTGAATTAACTGTCCATTTTTTTTCTGCCATAAATGATTACAGTTATTACAGTTGAAAAATGGTAGTGTGTGCAGTCAGACTCCCTGCTTGGATTCAAAGCCCCATCTCAGGCAGTCCTCAGAGCGCCTGATCCGCACAGAGCAACAAACCCACCATGCCAAGAGTCCAGTCCTCTGACCCGGGGGGGGTTGAATGCTGAGTTCAGAGAGGGACAATGTCACTGTAACACACTCATACACATTGAGCCCCATCACACTCTCCCCCTCTCTCCTCCTCCTTTAATCAACCTCGGCAACTGAACGACACCAATCTTACTGATCCAAGTCAAGCAACCAACTGCCATTTCAGATACACCTGTGACAGGTCCACAGAGCCCCAACAGAGTGACAAACCTGCTTCCCAATGATGTGGGAATGAGTTTGAAAGCCCTACATCATCATAGCAACCTCATACACTATGCGCCATGTTACAGTGTTCTAGGTGGTTCTTGTCTGGTGTAACTGATACGGTTATTTACCCCTCAAATCTGAGATGTTTAATCAAATTTACACAGGATGGCAATGCTTAATTGTTCTCCAAATAATATAAACTAACAACTGTGCTTGTTAGTTCAAAATACGTCTTAAATAAACTGCTTTGGGATTGTCTAGAGGTGCAGAGACACTCACAGTCGTGCTCAACTTAGCACATCACTCATACCTTAGCACACTCTCAATTTACACAGATTTTTTTGACAGTGTGGATAGTGTGTGCATGTGCAGTGTACGAATGAATTAAATCTAATGCTTTCCACCGATGATTCCATTGCTTCCAATGTACTGCATAGGAAATCCCTGGAAAACGTTAGTACCTTTTTGCCTACTGAAAAGAAAATGAAATACCTTTGATATAGATGTGCAGAATCCATTGTTCAACATCTCATTATATGGTTTGTTTCAAATGTTGCAGGCCGAACACGCATAATATACATACACAATTGACTTGTAAATGGCAGTGCCGAATAAGTCCATCCCACATGGCTGTTCAAAGATCCAAACTGCTGACTACCGTTGTTCGTATATTTAAATAACAATGTCCTCTGTTTGGGCTTGTATATATAACTGCTGCAGGCCGCTGGAGTTTGCAGATTGAGTGTCAGCGTTGCAAAGGCAAAAATGGGGAAGGTAAGAATTTAGCTTCTGACTCTCTGGAAAAATTATGACAATGTATTATGAAATACATTTTAAAATTAATTTGTGTTTTTTCTGCAGATCATCTTCTACGAGGACAGGAACTTCCAGGGCCGCTCCTATGAGTGCAGCAGCGATGGCGCTGACCTGCACTCCTACTTCAGCCGCTGCAACTCCATCCGAGTGGAGAGCGGCTGCTGGATGGTGTACGAGCGTCCCAACTACATGGGCTACCAGTACTTCATGAGGAGGGGCGAGTATCCCGACTACCAGCGCTGGATGGGCTACAATGACTGCATCAGGTCCTGCCGTATGATCCCACAAGTGAGTTCCTCAATGTGATCTAACTGTCAAGTTTATGTTATAATCTTCCCAGCAGTGATAAATTGGCTTTTGGCTCTTTTTTCTCAGTCAGGGAACTGTTGGTAAATGGATACATTCTAGATTTTAATAATTACTCTTATAAATAACTGCTCCAGTAACTATATACTAATACTTTATGTTTTTTTTTATATGAACAGCATAGAGGATCCTACAAAATGAAGATCTATGAGAGGGAAAACTTCGGAGGCCAGACAATGGAGTTCACCGATGACTGCGAGTCTGTGCAGGATCGTTTCCGCTTCTCTGACGTTCACTCCTGCAACGTGATGGATGGCTACTGGGTCATGTACGAGCAGCCCAACTACAGAGGCCGGCAGTACTTCATGAGGCCCGGAGAGTACCGGAGATACAGCGACTGGGGAGGCATGAGCCCCAGGATCGGCTCCTTCAGACGCATCATGGAGTCCTGCTGACTTTAAAAATGTCATATTCTCATTTGTGTCCACAGCAGAAATAAAAAATCCTAAATTCAAATTGAGCAGATGCCTTCATTTATATTCAACAACCGCAAATACACCAAAATACACCATTAAGCAATGGTAAATTAATTACATACAATGAGTAATCACAATCTGCTACATTATTATATATTATTTCACCCCTTTTTTAGGTATACAGTAACTTAACAGGGTGCTAAGACGGATTTAAGGAGGAATCAGTGGAGTGTTAGAGATATTCATTCCATGCCTTTTGACTCAAGAACATCTCAACTACACTTCCAAACATGTTGATACTTGCCATAGTGCACTGTGAGAAATTTACCAAACATAATGCAACACAACACTCAATCTCCACTGAATTCTCACGAAGGACATGTGCATAATATGCCATCAGTGCAGCCTGACACTTCTGACAGACACTCGAAACATCAGAATAACATCCCTCATTGAACTGGCAAAAGTTCTAATAGAAGAATGGTGTCATATTATAATATAATATAATATGTTACATTTTTCCATAAAACTATTCAATTCAATATATTATTAATACACAAATGGCAAATAATAATAATAATACATTTTATAATAATAGATAAGTACTTTTCATTCCATACAGAATTTTATGGGACAAAACTGAGTAATGAAAACTTTAATTTCACCCCTAAGGAGATGGCATGAAACCTGGGTGTCTTCTGTGACTATAAGCTATCTTATGAATCACACTTTCAGAATGTGTTGAGATCTTCCTTCCTCCAGCTTAGAAACATTGCTAGACTGAGACAATTCCACTCATTACAGGACAATGAGAAATTGATACACTCATTTGTTACATCTAGATTGGATTGTTGTAATGCCATTCTGTCAGGCAGCACAAACAGAGCTATTCCTGCACTTCAGTTATTCAAAATGCTGCTGCAAGAATCATAATTAAAACCAAAAAAACATTAACACATCACTCCAGTATTGGCTTCTCTTCACTGGCTCCCTGTGCACTAAAGGATAGACTTACTAGCATTTAACACAACAAACACACAAATGGAAATTGGGATTCATGGCATTCAAAACGGAAAACAGGAGACACTTCTTCACACAGAGAGGAGTCACAATCTGGAACAAACTCCCCAGCGATGTGGTAGATGCTGAAAATTTGGGAACATTTAAAAATAGGCTGGATAGCATCCTTGGATCACTAAGTTATTAATGGACACCAAACGAGCACGATGGGTCGAAAGGCCTCCTCGCGATTGTAAACTTTCTTATGTTCTTATGTTCTTAAAGGGACTGGCAACTCCCAAATTAAAATATCTCTATACTGAATACACTCCAGGTTGGCCATTGAGATCCCAAGAAGCCGGTTACTTAGTAGTCCCTAAAATACACGAAAAACCGCAGGTCGTTTTTTGTGTCATTAAATTTAAGTTATCACATACCCAGGTCTTGATGTCCTCCAAACAGCAGATGATGGTGTTTATTAATGCAAGAAAGTCTAGGGTTGTTTTTAATGTAAATCTGTGTGTCGTTGGCATAGTAATGGAATTGAACACCGTGTTTTGTGAATAAAAGACCAAGAGGAAGCAAGATAAGTAAAATGGGACCTTAAACAGAGCCTTGAGGAACGCCACATGTAATCAAGGTGGATTCTGATTTTGCATTTCCTATGGTGATGTATTATGAATTAAGATTTGAACCAATTTATACCAGAACTGTCGAGTCCTATGTACTCTTTTACACAACACAGCAGGATGTTATGGGAACCGTGTCGAAAGCTGCACTGAGGTCAAGAAGAGCAAGATAGTCAGAAATCCATTATCAGATGACATTAGAAGGTTGTTACTACTCTAACAAGAGCACTTTCAGTACTTTGGTTTGGATTAAAACCAGAGTGAAAAGGTCATTGAAGGTCAATTGTGACTGTAATTGACTAGCCACTACTTTGTCCATGACTTTATACAGAAAAGGAAGACTGGAAATGGAGCCGATAGTTTGCAGAGTTCCCTTGGTCCCGGGTTGTTTTTTTCAAGACGGAGGAGATGACTGCTGATTTGAGCTGGGAGGGAACCACACCTATTTGAAGGGACATATGAATAAGTTTGGTTACAAAGAGGACAAGAATAGAGGAGCATGATTTCATTAGGATTGTAGGAATAGGATGAAGGGCACAACTTGTAGATTTCATTTTTGAGATGATGATATCTCAGCGTGTGAAGTCAAGTTGAAACAACTCATGATGAGTCCAGTATAGATGGGCTTAGGGTGGGAGCTGAGGAGGGGTAGGGGGCAGAGGTGATGATTCCACTTCCTAAGGAAAATAATAAATACACTAATTGTCAGGCTAACACCGCACTTCTGTTCACGACCACTCCAGCTTTCCCTTATCCTCTACTGGGTTTCTGTTGCTTTAATCATTACTTGCACCTGCTCCTCATTTCACAGCTCATTACTTCTGTATATATACTGCTTTGTTCTGGGCGCTCCTTGCGAAGTCTTGTTCCCAGCATTGTGACATTTCTGAGCCCTCAATTCTAGCCTTACTGACCACTTGTGTTTCTGACCTGTGTTTCCCTTTTTTGACCTTCGTTCTTGGATTTCCCTGACCAGCCTGTTTGCCCAATCCCTTGACCTTTGGACTAATTTCCGACCTCGACTTTAGCCTTGCCCTTGTTGAAACTGTTTGCTGGCCCTAGACCCCTCGTTAGTCCTGATCTGACCTTACGCTCTGCACCTGGGTCCACCTTCCCTGGCATTCCCCGGCGTTACACTAGTATTGGTGATTATAACACCTGCATAATTGTTTATGACTGTCCTTTAAATAAATCCCAGTAAATAAAAGCCTTTAAATGAAGTTACCAAAAGGATAGAAATGAGAATTGTCATGAGAGTTCATAAATCACATTATCACCCAAACAGATACAGAACAGAATAATTATTTTTAGGCCTCATGGTTGTAGTAAGATGGCTGCATGGTGGTGAAGTGGTTCATTGTCTTACAGCTCCAAGGACTCAGGTTTGATGCTGGCCTTGTGTATCTGCCTATGAGGAGTTTGCATGTTCTACCTGTGGCTCCTTGGTTTTTTTCCAGTTGCTGCAGTTTAATTACACATCCCAAAGACAGGTTGCTCAGGTTGATTGGAGCGGAAAACAATGAATTAATTCAACAATTAGATAGTATAAAGCAATGATACTCATCTTTACCCTAAAACTGCTTGTAGTGCAGAGAATTTTCTCTTTTCTCTTGGGTCCAGTGAGAACAATATGGAAATGTCATCCTGACCTCACAAACTCATACAATACTAAATAATAACCCTTTAGAGTGTGCTGTGACAAAAGGTGCAGCTCTCTTGTGTTTCTGATGAGTCAGGGCTTTCACACAAAGTAGGAGAGAGGCAGTTTGGGTTTCAACTTGGGTATAAAAGCAGCAGTAGGACAGAACGAGTCACAGTTCATCTCTCAGCCAGGTCACCATGGGGAAGGTAAGAGGGCCATTGGCTCACTCAGCTCAGCATCAGTGTGCACAGCCTGCTTATTGAATCCTTTACTCATGCAATCTGTACATTTAGTGGTATATTCTAACAATTCTCGTTAAAAATAACTGTTTACAGAGAAGGGGGTTTTCATGGGTTGCAGGATTTGGAGTCAAGATTTATTACATTCAGATTTTAACTAAATGCTTCAGGCTCATTTTCTCAAGTACTGGAATTACAGATTCTAACATCAACATGTTATGAATACAGTGACAGGGATGTAGCAATGTGTTTCTGAATCAATGCTTTTAATTCAGTAGGTGCCACTACAATGCAGACTATTTACCAGAACCATTGCTGTAGAATTAATGCACACATTTAGAGTTGCCTCATTATCTACATTATCTTTCATGATCTGTACAAGTTTTAATGATTACACATCCAGATTGATTTAAATTGTCCATATGTCCCCTTTGTATTGTGTTTTTGATTGCAGATCATCTTCTACGAGGACAGGAACTTCCAGGGCCGCTCCTATGAGTGCAGCAGCGATGGCGCTGACCTGCACTCCTACTTCAGCCGCTGCAACTCCATCCGAGTGGAGAGCGGCTGCTGGATGGTGTACGAGCGCCCCAACTACATGGGCTACCAGTACTTCATGAGGAGGGGCGAGTATCCTGACTACCAGCGCTGGATGGGCTTCAATGACTGCATTAGGTCCTGCCGTATGATCCCCCAGGTAAGATGACTAATGTTGAAGGGTAAAATATGAAATATTTTGTAGCACACATGGTATTTTGATAAATGGATCTTTCCAGCTCTTATAACAGACTATAAAAGAAAGTAAAATAATGTTTATAGTTCTGTCATTGATGTTCTCACTTGTTTTCTTTTAAATAAACCTGTTTTTAAATACAGCATAGAGGATCCTACAGAATGAAAATCTACGAGAGGGAAAACTTCGGAGGCCAGACAATGGAGTTCACCGATGACTGCGAGTCTGTGCAGGATCGTTTCCGCTTCTCTGACGTTCACTCCTGCAACGTGATGGACGGCTACTGGGTCATGTACGAGCAGCCCAACTACAGAGGCCGGCAGTACTTCATGAGGCCCGGAGAGTACCGGAGATACAGCGACTGGGGAGGCATGAGCCCCAGGATCGGCTCCTTCAGACGCATCATGGAGTCCTGTTGACTTGAAAAAAATGTCAGACAACAAAAATAAAAAGCACTAATTTTTAATTAACTTGATTCTTCTATTTATTCAGTGATTTATATTCATTTCATCATGACCCTGTAATACTCCATACCTGAAAGGTGTCACTGTATGGATGAATAAGGCACCTTGTTTTTATTGAGGTCAAGGTCCTCTATTAAACTCACTCTTGTCCGATGAGTAATTACTCATAAACATTTAGCCAAGGTAATACAATTTTAAATCAAGTTTACAACAAATATGTGATGAATAACAGATTATTTCAACCCCATTACTTTAACCTTAAATTCATATTAATGTCATATTTTAATTAAATGGCTTTTCTTTCTGTTCAGTGCATTAGTCACATGCGATGCATCATTACATTCATTTTGTTTCACTTTATATTTTCATATGACATATAAGGGAGCATTGTGATGCGAACATAACACAAGGACTGCAAAAAACACTTATTTAAAATATGTTATAAGAAAATGAATAATTTAATCAAAGACACAGTATTACATTGCCAATAAATGTGGTACACAAAGTAAAAAACAATAAGCATCATCAAAGTAAATATAAAAGTGCTATACAACATGAAGGATGCTAAGATATTAAGGTATTAATAGACTTAACTATTAACTAAGTCGCAAACCATGTCTGGTAGGAACCAAAGAGCACAAGGATAAGTTGTGTACTTTGCTCAGGGTGACATAGAAATAATCCCTTTAGTTTACCCACAGGTCAGACATGGTTGTTTATCAATCAACAAACAATCTATACAGATATACAGACGGGTGACAAATTAAAGGAAAAAACTGAATAAATCTGTGGAGGAACATAACGAATGCAGATGCCTCCAAACAGGTGTACTGCATGATACAATTACGCAATTAACATCCTATCATGCTGTGTGGCATGTATACAAATGCTGAGCATGCCCAGCTGACATCGATTTTGGATCAAGATGGCGAGAGGAAAGTATGTAAGTGACTGTGAAAGAGGGGTCATTATTGGGGCACGAATGGCAGGAGCTTCAATCACACAGACGCTCAACTGGCTAGTGTTTCAATAGGAACAGTGACTAAAGTGGGAAAGACATCAGTAAACAGGGTTGGAAATTGTGGTTGAAAGCGCACATTCGATGACCGTGATGTTCATGCATTACTGCGGTATGTAAGGAAAAACAGAGTAACTCTTTCCCAGGTGACTGAGAATGTCAATGCAGGACGTGATCAGACTGTGTCAGCAAGAACAGTCAGTGGAGAACGACACAGAGAGGGATATTGTAGTAGCGCTGCAGTGCATGAACCCCTCATTACAAAGACAAATGCACATTTGAGAGGTCAGTGGTGCAAAAACCATAGGCACTGGTCTACAGAGATGTGGACAAAAGTGATCTGGTCAGATGAGTCATCCTTCACCATATTCTGGACAAGTGGGCGAGTGCATGTGTGGGACACCAAGAGAGCGGGACAGGCCTGACTGCTGGACCCCTACAGTGAGGGGGTCCGGAGGCTCTGTTGTGCTGTGGGGGGCATTTTCCTGGCATGGTTTGGGTCCACTTGTCCCCTTAGAGGGGAGGGTCACTGCAAACCACTACAAAGTTATTCTGAGTGATCACCTTTATCCTATGGTGACACATTTCTCTCCTGATGGGAGTGTCTCTTCCAGGATGACAATGCCCCATCCACAGGGCACGAGGGTCACTGAATGGTGTGATAAGTATGAAAATGATGTGACTCATATGCTATGGCCTTCACAGTCACCAGATCTCAACCCAGTTGAACACCTATGGGAGATTGTGGACCGACGTGTTAGACAGCGCTCTTCACCACCATCATCAAAACCCCAAATGAGGGAATATCTTTTGAAAGAATGGTGTCCCATCCCTCCAGTAGAGTCAGAGACTCGTACAATCTGTGCCAAGAGCGCTGAAGCTGTTCTGGGGCTTGTGGTGCCAAACAACTCACTGAGACACTTTTCCTTTAATTTGTCACCTGGTTGTATATATTTGTGGTAGAGAATTAGATTCGGAATCCAAAAAGGACCAAATCCATCTTTGTTGCTGTGATAGGCACACACTAAACAAGGTGATGTCTGCCCTGTATGTCTGTCCCTCTATAACTGGGGTGGCTAACCCTGGTGCTGGAGAGCCACAATCCTGCAGGATAAGAACATAAGAAAGTTTACAAACGAGAGGAGGCCATTCGACCCATTGTGCTTGTCTGGTGTCCATTAATAACTGAGTGATCCAAGGATCATATCCAGTCTGAGTTTAAATGTTCCTAAATGTGACCTGGATTTCCAGGTCTCTCTAAATTACCAATTAATGGATACCTTGAACACAGGGACATCTGGATAGAACAAAAGCCTATAAATCCTGCGACTCTCTAGGACCAGGGTTAGCCACCCCTGCTCTATAAGTTCTCATGTTGTAATTCACCTTGTGAGTCAGTCAAATATGAGACTTATTTACTAGTCATACGACACAATGATGTGAAAGAAGAGAAGTTAGTTTGAGTTCCTTGTGTTACACATTTTATGTGGTGGTACAGTTTTATCTCACCAACAAAAAGAAAATAGGTAAGATAAGTGAAGCATTTTATTTTCCATACTTTTCGATACTTATCACATGTTTGTTGACTTGTTAAAGCTCTGACACCCTGCTACATCATGAACATTTGAAAATGAAACTGTCCTGTCATCTTGCGTTTGACAATTGCTTCCTGGAAAAGCGTGATTAAGCTTTCGTCTGTCCCCGTCTTGCACATATGTCAGTGTAGATGGACCGTGACAGTTTGGAAATGCTCCCCTGCAATACTGAATACACAACAACAGTCAATTTACAGACCTGTCGGTGCTCTATTCATTTTTATTCCAGTAGGCTGTATGTGTATATGCATATCCATTCCATGCGCCCAATTTCAAGTCTCCAGATTGTGTAAAATCAACCATGTGCTTCATGCTGTATTCTAATTCAAGCTGTAAATACACAACACAAATGGTCATTATGAGGATCCCAGTAGCTTAGTCCATGCCTTCCAATAGTACTACACAAGTTACCTGTAGCAGAATATGCATGCAAAGACAGTGAAAAGCACAGCTTGATTTTACATCCTTAGAAGACGTTCTTGTCTACAGAAGATCATTGAATCACATCACACTTCTGCACAATTACACTTTAGCCAAAACTGAATCAAATGTTCTAGGTAATTTAAAATTTAAATGAAATACAATCGGTGAGCTCTCTCTCTCTCTCTCTCTATTTCTATCTCTATAAACCAGAACTTTGCTGTCGTGTATAGTATTGCAATGGCAGTGTGAACGCAGAGTCTCATCTTCCCTTTGTGACAATGACAATAAAGGTGGCTTACTCTGCTGACAAGAAGCACAGAAAAGATCTTTTGTTGTTTGGCAGCGGCACATTCTCTTAAAAAAAAGCTGACGTGTCTAATTTGCATAACAATTTTTCAGTGTTTTTTGCCAGAGTATAAAAGGGGAAGCTTCCTGTATTGAGGGTTACACATTGACCAAACCAACCTGACACGATGGGAAAGGTAATGGTTATTTTTCTTAATGGTGTTTTGAATGTGTTTGGGTTCAAGAAGATATATCACTGAAGAAGATAAAGGGTATTTAAAAAAAAAAAACATGCAAACACTGAACATGAACAAATGGGAAGAAGAGATACAGCTTAAATCTTCAACATCTAAACATTAAATTGTGCAATTCTTGTTACAGATCATCTTCTACGAAGACAGGAACTTCCAGGGCCGCTCCTATGAGTGCAGTTCTGACTGCGCCGACCTGCACTCCTACTTCAGCCGCTGCAACTCCATCCGAGTGGAGAGCGGCTGCTGGATGGTGTACGAGCGCCCCAACTACATGGGATACCAGTACTTCATGAAGAGGGGCGAGTATCCCGACTACCAGCGCTGGATGGGCTTCAATGATTGTGCGAGATCCTGCCGCATGATCCCCCAGGTAGGTTGCTATTTAAATACCTGTAGCCCAAAGCAAAAGGACATTTTAAACTGAAGAAAGTGAAAGAAAGATATAAATATATAAGTGAAAATCTATACAAATAGTATCTTTGCACAGAATTTTTTTTAATTGTAATATAGTTAAGATGCCTTTTAAATGTTAAATCTGCTCCCATTTTTCTCAGGTTAATTTTTTAACCATTTATTTCTGAAATACAATATACAATAGCAAATACAATAGCATTTTAAATCAATTTAATCTGTCATGTTACTTTAAGCAGTCATTTATAAACTAGCCTAAGATAGTATATACCGGAAATTTTAAAAATCTGTTTGTAAATTTTAAGATATTTTCTAAATTTCCAATTTCTTAAAGACATTGAATTATAAGCAAATAAATGAATAAATCCACAATGTATCATTAATTTAAGAACAAAATAGATTTTTATTTATGTTTACGTATGCAATTAATTAGAAATGTTTTTTTAGATAATAGTGTCTATTATCTTTGTTTACAAAATATATATATATATATATATATATATATAAAATCATGTTTTGAAAGATTTAAAAATGATATTTGAAACATTTGAAATAAATACATCCATTGACTGCAGTAATTTCTAAATTCATACACTTTTTCATTAAAACAGTATAGTGGATCCTACAGAATGAGGATCTATGAGAGGGAAAACTTCGGAGGCCAGATGATGGAGTTCACCAATGACTGTGAGTCTGTGCAGGATCGTTTCCGCTTCTCTGACATTCACTCCTGCAACGTGATGGACGGCTACTGGATCATGTACGAGCAGCCCAACTACAGAGGCCGGCAGTACTTCATGAGGCCCGGAGAGTACCGGAGATACAGCGACTGGGGAGGCATGAGCCCCAGGATCGGCTCCTTCAGACGCATCACTGACTTCAATTGAGTTGAAAACAGCATTTAAATTCACAACATATTGAAATAAATAAATTAATTCATCTTGAAAAGGCTGCTCTCCTTATCCTGTTTCTGTGCAATCATAAATATAGTTTCTGAAACCAAAATACAAAGTTTTAAAAAATCCATTAATGACAGGTTATATAATGGTCATTAACAATAGGAATCCATTAACAAACCCACAATCACAACTATATTCAGAAATTGAAAAATATACCAGAAACCACACTGTTCTGTTGTCATTGCATGGTAGGAGGACAATACAGGTTTTTTCTTTCTCTGTATGCCCTGATGTACAATACCTGACTCTCCCAATATAATTCCCAAGTACGATACCAATCTCTCATAATAGTATTTTAATCACACCCAAGAAGGAGCAGCAAAGCCATTGCCCTGAAAAGTAAAAATTCACATTTTAGAAAATAATCATATAATACAATTAACATTCAAGCTCTACTCTAAAACCATAAATCCCCTCTATCTCTCTCTCTCTCTGAAACGATGACAAGGCTTCATGAATATATTTTTGCACATTACATTTAGAATAAGGCTGTCATAGAAATATCTAGTATTAAAATTAGACAGATCATCAAATGTCCACATAAAGAAGAAATAGTGTTTTAATCAGTTCAATTTAACTGTAACATAGTAACATAGGAATGCTCTTTGATTAGATTAAATTTTGTTATCCATTATTAAACCTGTTCTTGATTTTAGGGAATGCGTTTAAAAATATGAACTATTTAAAACATGTAATTACATGATTATTGACATGCTATTACGACGTTATTGTGCAAGGTCACAGTTTTAAAAGTTATAAACTGATCAAACCTAGTGTTTAATCAAAAATAGATCACGAATGCATTTAAAAGTGGTGTGATTTTATGGAGGGATATCACTGTAAAAAAAAAATGGTATCCGTAAAAACATTTTATACTTATAATTACAAATACCAATCAAAAATACAAATACAAATACAAATCAAAAATATGTGTACAACCATAGACAGGAGGGAGATTTCTGTCAAAAAGATTTGTATGCATACAAAATTATTTGTACTTACTTTATAAGTAAAAATCTAAATTACAAATTGCGTGAAATCACTGTCAAAAATATGTCACAAAGGTCACAGGCAGAGACTGGGGATTTATCAGTGCATCCGTTCAGCTGAAGGGCTGTGCAAATGCTCATGCTAAATGCTGATGCTAATGCTTTTTAATTTTTTTCTCTTTCTCTTAATAAGTCAATGGATATCTCGTCAAAATGCCAATGCTATATGCGTATTATAAAACAACACTATAATACTGTGCATGTGCCGGACTCACAAACTGAACATTCCACCAAGTCTTCTGAAATATTTCTCACGTGGAAACCTTGCAAACATTTTGAAGAAACTTTAAGGAAAATACACACACAAACAAATAATTTTAAATTTGATGTATAAGATCATGCTGACTGCAAAATGCCTTTATTTGTATTTTACAATCAACATAATCAGTGTAATAATCTTCATGCATCCAATTAAAAACTACTTTGTGTGTGTAGGCTGCTCAAGTTTTTATATTATTCCTTATTTTTTTATCTTTAAGTTTGTACAAAATGTTTGGAAGGCTTACCAGATTATCAAAAGAAGAAACCGGGACATAATGAAAAAATATTTAATTACATCTCATAAAAATACGTTATTTAAAAAAAAAAATGTAGAAGTTAATTTCAAGATATCTGCTGCCTTTCCTTTATTTTGTGAGTAACACGTCTACAAAAATGACATCTGTATGACCTCTCCTGTATCCCAATAAACATTGACAATAAATAAAATATCCCAGATATTTTCCATTATTATTTCTCTGCTGGATAATTAAATACAAAATTCCATTTTTAAAAGTGCCTGTTTCTGTTGCTCAAATCTGTCATGTGTAGCCATGTTAGCATGTCAGTATGAAATACACAGTTGTAGCCTATGTAGCTAACTGATTGTACCTTACATGGCAGAACTCATTCTTAAGACAGCTAATACATTTATAGTATTATGGATATGCCTTACAACACTCTGGGATCCATCACCTCCTCAAACTGTTTTTCACAAATTCAGTGTTAGCTTGTTTTAAGGATAACCTCCACATAAGCTTAATAAATTACAATAAGCAATAAGTGTCTGCTACATAATCACACATATGTAACATCATGTGGCAACAACTTTTATTTTGTATGGGATTGCTTTAATAAAAAATAAATAAAACTTTGTCTTGACCCTGTTGTCAAAGGATCAGGTAGTGGTTGTATTAATCGCTATTTTTTCTAGGTAAATGTAAGGAACACCTGCCCATCATTTGTCAAATTTGCGTTGTTTCACAGGCAGCTGTGTTTTGTTTATGTTGTCATCCAGAAAACTATCAATAGTAGGATCACCGTATTACATGAAGTTACCGGTAATTAGGATTTACCAATATAATTATAATGTTTGCTTCTTCATGTGATCGATCACATAAAAACATGCCTTAAGTATTTTTAAGGTTCTAAGACTTGAACCAAAGTGCCCCCTCACATTAATAATGTTTAATTAAAACAATTATTTACAATTATTTTAAGGTATATATTAACTACTGGTTCAAGGAACTTAGTGGTCATCTTGAAACTATACTTTTATGATTTTAGATTTGATTATAAATAGTTTATAAATTGACATTAGTAATTCTTAAATTAAAAGTGTTCCAGATAATGCATATTTGTTATTATAAAGACTATATATACAATATATATTCATGTTTATAAAAAAAAACATTAATTTAAATATTTTAATAATCATTAATTCCAGTTTTATGGCCTGACTGGATATAAAACCTAATGTAGAATTTGCCAAAAGTAAATGTTCGTTATTTCAGTATCCTAGTTGTCTGTGTGATTTTATAAATCAAACATATGTTAGTTTGTAGATCTTCACAATACAAACAGCTTTTCCAAACAAATAAAATATGCTTTTCGTGTAGATTTAATCCACGTCAACTGTTTATTACTGAAGAACAATCTTTCTTTTCTTACTACTTTTATAATGACACATAAACCAGTTCTATCAGTTTCACTGCTCTCCTGTTGTTTTGCATTGACTGGACCTAGATTGATCTTTATTGTATATGCAGAATGGAGGCCTTCTCTGTTTTATATTAAAACTGCATGTAGTGCAGAGGATTAGATTTTTCTGTTTTTCTATGCGTCCAAGGAGAACAATATATAAGTGACCGAATGACCTCACAGACAAACACACCAGTAAATAATAACCCTTTGGAGTCCACTGTGACAAAAGGTGCAGCTCTCGTGCGTGCTGATGAGTCAGGACTTTCACACAAAGGGGGGAACATACACTTTGGGTTTTAACTTCAGTATAAAATCAGCAGTGGGACAGAATGAGTCACAGTGCATCTCTCAGCTGGGTCACCATGGGGAAGGTAAGTGGAGACCATTGGTTCATTCTGCTCAGCATCAGCCTGGTGATCATTTGAATTGGTTTAGTAGAGTAGCTACAGTACTGTGATGCACTTTTCATTGCAAACAGATCATTTTGCACTGAAGATTCCCAAAAAAGAACAAATAGCTCTAATACCACAGGATAAACCATTTTAAAGTGATTAACTATAAGTATGTATGCACATCACTCTTTGGTAAATTACACAAAATACATGTTTAGTGAAAACAAAAAACAGGATCTTACTAATTAGATTCAGGCTCATCCTATGCAGCACGCAATTTTAACATGCCAGCTTACACGAACTATGTCAATGAGCATAGCTGATTATCAATTGCTGATTTCAATGTTGTCTTAAAAAATATGAATCCTAATTTGACTGTAATCTAAATTAATGTATTAATTTCCAGATAATTTTCTACGAGGACAGGAACTTCCAGGGCCGCTCCTATGAGTGCAGCTCTGACTGCGCCGACCTGCACTCCTACTTCAGCCGCTGCAACTCCATCCGAGTGGAGAGCGGCTGCTGGATGGCGTACGAGCGTCCCAACTACATGGGCTACCAGTACTTCATGAGGAGGGGCGAGTATCCCGACTACCAGCGCTGGATGGGCTTCAATGACTGCATCAGGTCCTGCCGCCTGATCCCCCAGGTACGATTTATTAGTGCTGTAGTGTTTGAATGGGATGCTGTAACATTTTCACAGGGATTCCTGGATTACAATCGATATTGGATATTGATATTGTAACATCTTTATAACATAATGCATTTGAGAGGGCAAAGTAAGTTTTCAGGGTGCTAATGATGAAGTACAGTTGGTGATGTAAACTGTCGTCAGCTATTTTTTTATTAAAAATACCAAAAACACGTCATATTTTACAGCACCGAGGATCCTACAGAATGAAGATCTACGAGAGGGAAAACTTCGGAGGGCAGACGATGGAGTTCACCGATGACTGCGAGTCTGTGCAGGATCGTTTCCGCTTCTCTGACATTCACTCCTGCAACGTGATGGATGGCTACTGGATCATGTACGAGCAGCCCAACTACAGAGGCCGGCAGTACTTCATGAGGCCCGGAGAGTACCGGAGATACAGCGACTGGGGAGGCATGAGCCCCAGGATCGGCTCCTTCAGACGCATCATGGAGTCCTGCTAAAATATACAGCAATGGTTTCTAAACGTATGAGTGCACAATAAATAGTAAAATACAAGTCCAATACATCTGTTTGGTTTTTCATTTTTAACATAAATGTTGTGAGTCATGTAGTTTGTAGTTCCACTCAAAATCTACTCCAGAAATCACATCAAAAATAATAACATCTTGCATATATATGGTTCCAAAAGTACTTTTCAGTAAATGGCACGCACCTCCCATCTGGGTGATGCACTGCAACCAACTGTAGGCTGACTAGGTGAGATTGAGAGAATTTAGCTAGGACACCTGGGTTAGCACTAGTGACTCTGCCATACTCTACACTACCCAATTATTTTTAAATTATCCAAGAAGTATTATTTTACTTCATTTCTTAATCATAAAAAGATACAGGCCCCATGAAACATAACCACACACTATCTTCATTTCTGTGTCTCTTTCTCTAGGCCATGTCTTCTTCACCGTCAGCACACATGTTGCTCTCTAGTACACACAATGGTCCAAAATGAAATTCAAAATGTACATTTCTCATGTTACTCAAACTACATGTCAAAGAAAAGCCCACAATCCTAATGCACAGAGTTTTGGCTGTCTTGTCATTCCCTCGAAACCTGGCAGATCATTGAGGCCGCCCGTGTCAGTGGACCTGGGGGGGGTTCACAAATAGAGTTTGTCTCCCTACTGGGGCAGTGTGGATCTGATACTCTGAGGTTTGCCTGAGACAGTGGTGTGAAGCCAAGCAGGGGGTCTGACAGCACATGCCACAACGATACAGCTACACTACAACGTTTGATACAATCTGACTTTCACCATTACCATTCAGCAAGACAGCAATGATCTCTGTTCATTACTAATAGGACATATCTATGCTCTCTGCTTCATCATATGTTATGGGATTCTATGTTGTTTGTCTCTGTGTGTCTCTTCTCATCCATATGACGGCAAAACCATTGTGCAGACCGCACAGGCTTCCACAAAAACGTAAAGAAAAAATAAATGTTTTTATAATATGACAGGAATACATTTAACTTCAAAAGTAAATGGTTTGGAATGCAAGTTGAGTTCTTTGAAAAATGAGCCAGAAACAACCTTTTTCCTTTTTAATGCCATCGCTGTGGAAACTGAAAAAATACCTCTCCAGTAAAGATAAATAAATTCAAAATAATATATATATATAATATTTTTAAAATAAATATATACTAAATACATGTCTAATGAGCTAACAATTATCTAACTTTGTCACAACTACAATTAACATTAAAGACACAAAACATCCTCAGTAGTGTTTGCTGCAGAGTGAACAAGTATATTATGAGTTTGCACTGAAATTAAGGATAACAGGACTGGTTAATGTACTCTTCTGTACTTCTTTGGCACCAATCACATGCTACAGGAAATAACTTTTTTAGCTCTGCGGTTACCCAACCTTGAATCTCATTGACATCTTACTCCCATTTGACATTTCTGCTGTGTCAGCAAGATCATATTAAAAATTATGATTTCTGAAGAAAACAAACCAAAACATATATATGAAGAAAGAGACAAGGGTGTTACAATGCATTTTTCTATCATAATGAATATTAAGGACTTTCGGGAGAAGAGCAGAGCTTTGAGACGGACATTCCAGGGGTTGCAGGATATTTCCAAACACTGGTATCATATCTATATGTATATATGTATGTATACTACACACATGTATATATTTCTGCTTTACACACATTTGTATATTTTCTTTGTGAGTTTGGTGCTGATCGGGGGGGCGGTCTGTGACTGCTGGGGACGGGCCATGGAGTGAGCTTTCCCTTTCCTTCTCTACCAGCTCTGTCCCTCTACATACATTTTGGGCAGAAGTGACCCTCTGATATTGACACCTAAAATTCTAGTCTAATAAAGTTTTGTGCCCTTAAGGAAATATATGAACTGTCCCCTTTGTTTTCAATTAATCTCATGCTTGGTCATTTTTGTATGTAACAGTTATGAAATTAATTTAGTACACTACAGTCTGAAGTGTTAAATAGGGTTTCCACAACTTATGACAGCAAACCTTAACTAGAAGGGTAGGAGAATGGGATAGTCCGAGTAAGTTATAAATTATAGGGATCAAACATAATCTTTATGTGTCAGATGTTATCCTTGAATTTTTTCCTATCCATATGAATACAAACTTGCAAGTTAATTATAAATCACATGTGAGAAATCAGCCAATCACAAAGCAGCATTTAAAAAACATTACTATGCCTCTCATCTTGTGTAAAAATGTCATCCCAGATATATCCGTTTTTAAAATTTCTTGTCACCAGTGATGTTTCAGGACATTTAAATGCTTGTGGTTCACAGGCTTTACATTTGTTTTTAATAGTTTTGTTATGTTTAACTATCATGACAGCATGAAAACAAAACACAGGTCAGCTACTGTAGGTCATTTACAGCAGAATCTGGACCTAAACATTTTTGGAAGGGGGTTGTTAGTTAAAGTTAATAAAAAATAAAAGTTTTAACTGTAAATATATTTGTATGTCTAATCCTTACATGTGTGATTTATCATAAGTAAACTGATAAAGTGAATTATCATGTCTCTTATTGTATTTCATGCAGTTTGTGCAGCTAGACCAAACCACATCTCTTATACAATTAGAGACAATATTCACATGACCTGTTAACTTATATTATAAACTACATAATTATTAGAACTCATGGAACAAAAGGAGAATTTTCTTTATTTAAATGAAGACAACAGTAATGCACAGTTTCATACCTATTAAAATACACAATAGAACGTTACACTAAAGAAAAAAGAACAATAGGACAGCTGTAGTTACACTAACAAAACAGTGATGCTGACTTAACAGAAATGCACAGTATTCATACGTTCTCCATGCTGGGTATATAAAGGGGCAGGATGGGGCTTCATAGGCAGTATCAACACACAGAAGTATCACCATCATGGGCAAGGTACGGGGACTCTGTGTAACCAATGCAATTCTAAGCGTAGTAAATCGTAAAGGGCAAATTGTAACGTTCTCATTTTTTTCCAGATCATCTTCTACGAGGACAGGAACTTCCAGGGCCGCTCCTATGAGTGCAGCAGCGATGGCGCTGACCTGCACTCCTACTTCAGCCGTTGCAACTCCATCCGAGTGGAGAGCGGCTGCTGGATGGTGTACGAGCGCCCCAACTACATGGGCTACCAGTACTTCATGAAGAGGGGCGAGTATCCCGACTACCAGCGCTGGATGGGCTTCAATGACTGCATCAGGTCCTGCCGCATGATCCCCCAGGTACGATTTATTAGTGCTGTAGTGTTTGAAATGGGATGCTTTACAAACTTTCCATAGATTCCAAGGAATTCACTTATTATACATTAATTCAGCTTTCCAATTAAATGTACTGTTCATTATACTTTGGAGATGGTAAACAACAATTTAAGTCATTGGAGGGCAATGAAGCTTTCAGTTTGCAAATTATGTTCAGTACCATTGGTGATGCCAAAAAACACCATATTTTATATTTTACAGCATAGAGGATCCTACAGAATGAGGATCTACGAGAGAGAAAACTTTGGAGGTCAGATGATGGAGTACACCGATGACTGCGAGTCTGTGCAGGATCGTTTCCGCTTCTCTGACATTCACTCCTGCAACGTGATGGACGGCTACTGGGTCATGTACGAGCAGCCCAACTACAGAGGCCGGCAGTACTTCATGAGGCCCGGAGAGTACCGGAGATACAGCGACTGGGGAGGCATGAGCCCCAGGATCGGCTCCTTCAGACGCATTGTAGATATTTGTTAATCAAAATTAATATGAATCCTTAAAACCTGTTCCTTAAAAATAAAAATATTAATATCAAATCAATGTCTCAATTCTGTTTTTAATGATTTCCCAAGTATTACACATGTATAATCATTGTACTCATAAACTCATAGCTGGCTAACTTTCAGGAGAACTTGACAGAAGTCTGTCCTTTTCCATTACTCAAAGCACGCTTAACATCCAGCTGAGTAAGTATTCATGGTAAACCTGATCTGTGCATAAAAGATTTTGAATCATCAAATATATCTTTACTTCCCAACCACACAACGCTATTGGACATGTCCGGCAAAAAATCACATATCAACTGACATTATGCAGGCAAACTAGATACGGTTTTCTGGTGCTTGTCAATCAAAGATTATTATTTCGGTGGAGCTCTGTAATTGAAACGGGTCAGGTTACACAATTTTCTATTTTTGTGCCTGTTAGAACTATGCATATTCATTGGAAATAAGCTGTTTCCGCTGCTGATGTAGGAGTGAGGAGGTTCTAAATTAGTATTTCACAGAGGTTTTCACAAAAGAAAAAAGATAACATGCCACAGGTAAACAATCAGTCCAGTCAAACTCTAAGAGAGATCAGGATAAATGATGAGGAGGTACTAAGGGGACCAACAGAATGAAAAACTAAGAAATCACCTGGGCCAGATGGTATATTTCCAACAGTACTTAAAGAAATTAGGGACATTATTTATAGGCCACTAACTCAAATATTCTAAATGACACTTAGATCAGGAGATGTGCCAACTGACTGGAAGACAGTAAATGTCATACCAATCCACAAGAAAGGGGACAAAACTGAGCCAGGAAATTACAGACCAATCAGTTTCACCTGCATCACCTGAAAAAATTATTAGACAGAAACTACAGGAGCATCTTAATAAAAACCATATTCTTGGAAATAGTCAACATGGGTTTAGACGAGGCAGATCATGTCTTACTAATTTATTAGAGTTTTTTGAACATGCAACTGCAGCTGAAAACATATGATATGATATACTTAGATTTTCAGAAAGCTTTTGATAAGGTTCCACACCAAATTGGAAGCTGTAGGCATTCAGGGTGGATTATGAACTGGTTGATGTATAGGAAACAGAGGGCGTCGATTAGAGGAGTCGCTTCTAACTGGAGTGAGGTTGTTAGTGGAGTTCCACAGGGATCAGTACTAGGGCCTGTGCTTTTGTAATCTCTATTAATGATCTGGACGATAGTTAGCAAACTTTTCAAATTTGAAGATGATACTAAAATAGGTGGCCCAGCAGATACAATCTCGGCAGCACAGGCTATTCAAAGGGACTTTGATAATATTCAGTTGTGGGCCGACACCTGGCAGATGAAATTCAAGTGCAAGGTATTACATGCAGGTAACAGAAATGTCCACTATAATTACACTATGGGAGGAGTAGAACTGGAAGAAGTAACGCATGAGAAAGACCTAGGAATTTATGTGGACTCATCACTTTCACCATCCATACAATGTGGGGGGGAGTGTCACGGGTGGGGCATGACGGGCAATTCACCACTTTATTGATTTATTATTTCCTTGTAATTCACTTATTACTTAGATGTATGCACTTGTTTTTCTCTTAATCATGGTTGTTTGTTTCTTCTATTTCCTGAAGTGTGTTTGTTTCCACTTCCTTATTGTTGCATTTCTTTTTGTCATATTATTGGTTTATTGGTTTCTGGATTTTTTAATTGTTTTTATTGCCAAGCGCACGACGCCAGCCACATTCGCACCTGGACTCACCTGCATGTTTCTCCCTTAATTACCTCCACCTGCACCCCTGCCCTTGTGTTTAGTATTTAAGCCCAGAGACTGGGACATTCAGGAGCAAGCAACCTACTGAGACGGACACCGCACGCACTGAGCGCAGAGTGTGTGTTCATTCTTAAAGCACAGTGCTGGAGAGAGAGAGTGGGCGATAGGAGACAGCAGGAGACGGGGAGAACGGCAAAGAACTCCCGAAGAGGGATTACAAACAATTATAAAGACGAAATCCCTGGGAAAGTGGACGGAGATAAAAAGGGAAGGACCCTTAACCGGTGGAGTCAACAGAGAGACTGCGAATCGCTAAGTATCCCATTCTTTGTTTTTGGGAAGTATTGTAGTAAAGAGAGCATATACACTCACCTAAAGGATTATTAGGAACACCTGTTCAATTTCTCATTAATGCAATTATCTAACCAACCAATCACATGGCAGTTGCTTCAATGCATTTAGGGGTGTGGTCCTGGTCAAGACAATCTCCTGAACTCCAAACTGAATGTCTGAATGGGAAAGAAAGGTGATTTAAGCAATTTTGAGCGTGGCATGGTTGTTGGTGCCAGACGGGCCGGTCTGAGTATTTCACAATCTGCTCAGTTACTGGGATTTTCACGCACAACCATTTCTAGGGTTTACAAAGAATGGTGTGAAAAGGGAAAAACATCCAGTATGCGGCAGTCCTGTGGGCGAAAATGCCTTGTTGATGCTAGAGGTCAGAGGAGAATGGGCCGACTGATTCAAGCTGATAGAAGAGCAACTTTGACTGAAATAACCACTCGTTACAACCGAGGTATGCTGCAAAGCATTTGTGAAGCCACAACACGTACAACCTTGAGGCGGATGGGCTACAACAGCAGAAGACCCCACCGGGTACCACTCATCTCCACTACAAATAGGAAAAAGAGGCTACAATTTGCACAAGCTCACCAAAATTGGACAGTTGAAGACTGGAAAAATGTTGCCTGGTCTGATGAGTCTCGATTTCTGTTGAGACATTCAGATGGTAGAGTCAGAATTTGGCATAAACAGAATGAGAACATGGATCCATCATGCCTTGTTACCACTGTGCAGGCTGGTGGTGGTGGTGTAATGGTGTGGGGGATGTTTTCTTGGCACACTTTAGGCCCCTTAGTGCCAATTGGGCATCGTTTAAATGCCACGGCCTACCTGAGCATTGTTTCTGACCATGTCCATCCCTTTATGACCACCATGTACCCATCCTCTGATGGCTACTTCCAGCAGGATAATGCACCATGTCACAAAGGTCGAATCATTTCAAATTGGTTTCTTGAACATGACAATGAGTTCACTGTACTAAACTGGCCCCCACAGTCACCAGATCTCAACCCAATAGAGCATCTTTGGGATGTGGTGGAACGGGAGCTTCGTGCCCTGGATGTGCATCCCACAAATCTCCATCAACTGCAAGATGCTATCCTATCAATATGGGCCAACATTTCTAAAGAATGCTTTCAGCACCTTGTTGAATCAATGCCACGTAGAATTAAGGCAGTTCTGAAGGTGAAAGGGGGTCAAACACAGTATTAGTATGGTGTTCCTAATAATCCTTTAGGTGAGTGTATATAAATAGAAGATGTTGTGCTGGAAGAGAGAGACAGTGAAATCCCAATCAGAGGAAGGGAGACGTGCCAGTGAAAGATTGCTTTTATATACTCTATTGGGTATAATAGTTTCATGATTGCTGCTACATCTAATATTATTTCAGACTAGGTAAAATAAGGTTTTATTATTCTTAGACAGTTCTTTTATTTTCTTTGTTTATTTGGGCAGGTTTTTTTTTTTACTAGTTTTATGGGCCTGTTTTATTAAAGGCATTTTAGAGTAGGTTTTATATTTTTAGTAAATGTTTAATATTCCCTGTTTATTTTGTGTTTCTGCTGGTGTACAGTCTTCATGCCCTGTCCTAGCTGTGTCCTAAATAAATACATTTGTCATTTGGAACTTACCTTCTGTGTGGTGGTGTTCTGGGGTCCAGTCAAGCCTGCCCGGGGAGAGAATTGGAGTGGGTACATGAGGTCCTCTCTCAAGATCAAAGGAGGTGGCGTGGTCGCGCAGTGTGTTGCCCCTAACGAACCACTAGGTGGTGACTGTAATAAAAAAGGCAAACAAAATGACAGGGTATATTGTTAAAAGTGTAGAATTTAGAACAAGGGAAGAAATGTTAAGACTGGTATACTGTGTACAGTTCTGGGCACCACACTTAAAAAAAGGTATCGCTGCAGTTCAGATGCAAGCAACCAGACGTATTCCAGGTCTGAAGGGAATGTCCTACTGAGAGACTGAGAGACCTGAATTTTTCACCTTGGAACAGAGGAGACTACGTGGGGACTTGATCCAAGACTTCAAAATCATGAAAGACTTTTCCAGATCTGCTGGGACACATGGACACATATAGAAATTGGGCTTCAAGGCTTTCAAGGCAGAAAACAGGAGACACTTCTTCGCACAGAGAGTTGTTACAATCTGAACAAACTCCCCAGCGATTTGTGGTTGAATCCGACAATTTGGGAACATTCAAAAATAGACTGGACATGATCCTTGGATCACTTAGTTATTAATGGACAACAACGAGCACGATGGGTCAAATGGCCTCCTCTTGTTTTTAAACTCTTATGTTTCTAGTTGAATGCAAGTCTCCTGTTGTGATTCATCAATAACATCTCCATAAATTAGTTTGAGGTCCTTGTTTATGTACAGGTGCACTAGCCCATTCAATCTTTCTTCATTCATAGTGGAGAGCAAATATGTTTTGAGTAGTTTTAGCACACTGAATAATTGCTCCCCTGTCATAGTTGCAGAAGTCCACAAAAGAGTTTCCAGAACTGGATAGGCACCAAATTTCACTGCGAACATATCAACTGGCTGGCATGTCCAATGTGCCTTCTAGTGCATCATAAATGCAGGTTCCATGAAGACCTTTGACAATAGTTGTTTAACTCAGAAACTTTTAGATTTCTGAAAAATATTTACTTAATTGCTCAGTGGAGCATTGCTGCTACCCCTTCCTTTCAGTTTTAGTTTTTCCTTTTTTTCAAACAGAATGAAAAAAATGCCATAAAATATTGTTTTCCTCATATACAGCAAAGAAAATCACCACTGAAGATGCACTGCATGTTAATTTTCTTAACTCCAATTCGTAATTCACCACCCGCAAATCTCAAAGTCTCAATCTGATGCTTTATGGATGACAGTTCACAAACAATTATAGTTTCCGCTCCAGTTTCACGTTCAGTATTGAAGCTGGATACCAGTCAAATTGGGGTAAAGAGTGGAGATGGTTTACCCAATCAGAAAGAAAATACCCTGCCTCAGAACTCAGGGATAGCCTTGGGCGTGATTGAAAGTGTAACGGGGCTCATATGGTATATGAGCACATTACAAGTGACGTAACCCTCAGAAACAATCACTACAGTGTTAAGCATCACAACAAGTCACTGACTCCCTTAATTGTGCTCGGGCGGCCTCCCTCTCCTCAGTCCTCATCCTCCCTAACCTCTCTGTAGCATTTGACAGCATCGATCACTCCATCCTCCTCTCCTGCCTCGCTGACCTTGGAATCTCTGGTACTGCTCTAGCCTGGTTCTCCTCCTACCTCAACAACCAGACCTAGGTTCCTCATCCACACCTCAACCTCTCCTCAAAGGTGTACCCCAAGGCTCTGTCCTAGGCCCCCTCTCTGAGGAGCACTCATTTATTTAAAAAAAAATTGCTATGACCCCGATGGGGGGGGGGGAGGGGGGCAGCATAGCACTGTGGCACCCCCCTAAATATGTCACTGGTTGCTAATATTGGAAAAGCTGCTGCTACAAGGTTAGCAATTTAATGAATAGGTAATCCTATCATTATAGTTTTATAGACTACATCATTATGCAGAGATCCTCAACGTCTTTGGTGCTGTGAACTACAGTCAGATCAGAATCAAGGCACCTCAGGACCAAATGAAGCAGATTTTGTAAATGGGAAATAATTTTGCATTATTAATGTACAGGTGCTTTTCATGTTATCACTTACAGTGATGGAAAAAAGTATTTGATCCCCTGCTGATTTTGTACATTTGCCCACTGACAAAGAAATGATCAGTCTATAATTTTAATGGTAGGTGTATTTTAACAGTGAGAGACAGAATAACAACAAAAAAATCCAGAAAAAATGCATTTCAAAAAAGTTATAAATTGATTTGCATGTTAATGAGGGAAATAAGTATTTGACCCCCTCGACTTAGTACTTGGTGGCAAAACCCTTGTTGGCAATCACAGAGGTCAGACGTTTCTTGTAGTTGGCCACCAGGTTTGCACACATCTCAGGAGGGATTTTGTCCCACTCCTCTTTGCAGATCCTCTCCAAGTCATTAAGGTTTCGAGGCTGACGTTTGGCAACTCGAACCTTCAGCTCCCTCCACAGATTGTCTATGGGATTAAGGTCTGGAGACTGGCTAGACCACTCCAGGACCTTAATGTGCTTCTTCTTGAGCCCCTCCTTTGTTGCCTTGGCTGTGTGTTTTGGGTCATTGTCATGCTGGAATACCCATCCACGACCCATTTTGAATACCCTGGCTGAGGGAAGGAGGTTCTCACCCAAGATTTGACGGTACATGGCCCCGTCCATCGTCCCTTTGATGCGGTGCAGTTGTCCTGTCCCCTTAGCAGAAAAACACCCCCAAAGTATAATGTTTCCACCTCCATGTTTGACGGTGGGGATGGTGTTCTTGGGGTCATTCCTCCTCCTCCAAACACGGCGAGTTGAGTTGATGCCAAAGAACTCGATTTTGGTCTCATCTGACCACAACACTTTCACCCAATTCTCCTCTGAATCACTCAGATGTTCATTGGCAAACTTCAGACAGGCCTGTTCATGTGCTTTCTTGAGCAGGGGGACCTTGCAGGTGCTGCAGGATTTCAGTCCTTCACGGCGTAGTGTGTTACCAGTTGTTTTCTTGGTGACTGTGGTCCCAGCTGCCTTGAGATCATTAACAAGATCCTCCCGTGTAGTTCTGGGCTAATTCCTCACCGTTCTCATGATCATTGAAACTCCACGAGGTGAGATCTTGCATGGAGCCCCAGACCGAGGGAGACTGACAGTTATTTTGTGTTTCTTCCATTTGCGAATAATCACACCAACTGTTGTCACCTTCTCACCAAGCTGCTTGGCGATGGTCTTGTAGCCCATTCCAGCCTTGTGTAGGTCTACAATCTTGTCCCTGACATCCTTGGACAGCTCTTTGGTCTTGGCCATTGTGGAGAGTTTGGAATCTGATTGATTGATTGCTTCTGTGGACAGGTGTCTTTTATACAGGTAATGAGCTGAGATTAGGAGCACTCCCTTTAAGCCAGAAATCTTGCTGATTGATAGGGTATCAAATACTTATTTCCCTCATTAACATGCAAATCAATTTATAACTTTTATGAAATGCGTTTTTCTGGATTTTTTTTATTGTTATTCTGTCTCTCACTGTTAAAATACACCTACCATTAAAATTATAGACTGATCGTTTCTTTGTCAGTGGGCAAACGTCTACAAAATCAGCAGGGGATCAAATACTTTTTTCCTTCACTGTACATGAAGATCTACAATTCAGCAGCTGATGAGTTAACTGAATCATGTGTAGATTTTTATGGGCCTAGCTTGGAAAGTTGGTGTCGGTTAGGTTTGGAGTTCTAGCTGTAGCTTGCTCTTAAAATGGGTCAGTTAACCTACTGATGTAATGCAACGGGAATGGTAAAATGTCCCGCCTTTCTCTACTGTAATGTAGTGTCATAGTTCAGAATAGGGGTTCTCCATTTTATGTACAGTATTTACTAATTATGTGCCATATCTGTATAAACTGAAAACTTGCATGTTTGTGAGAAAGAATCACAGTAATCATGGACATTTTGAGCAATGTTCATATCACATTGAACTTTGGTGTATGCAATCAAACACATACTGCAGTTACACTTAAATATCAGCAACAAGCATGGGCCTATACATTATGAAGCTGAAAGGATACAAAGATCCACTAGCAAAGGACACACACACACACACAAGTGTCATTCAAAGTATTTATTTTTTCAATTAGTGTTCTTCATCCAAAGCTTTTCCACTCAGCTAAACTGTTTGGATACTTTTCCTAAATATAAACAATCAAACTGTTGAGAGTTTGATAACATATAGTCATTTTTCATAAATATGTAGTTGGAAAACATTGTCTAGTATTTAAAACACTATTCACATCACTGATGGATCTGTATATTCATTATATATTATATATATATATATATAATAGATAGTCACATAGGTGTCTGAGTACTTTAGCTTGGTAACAGACACCTGGTGCTCTATGTAAAGGATTACAAATTTAAACAGATATATTGTTGTGGTACAGCACACTAAGGGAAAACCTGAATGCTCAGTATAAATTCACGAAGACAATATCTATTGAGAATGTTCTTTTTATTTAAGGGAAGACCACTGTTAAGTTCTGCTCAGTGTAGTACCTATTGAGATATTCAATAGGACAGTATACTGAAGAGAAGGGAACAAAGGGCAAAGGCCACACAAAAAAAACAGTGATGCTGACCTAACAGAAATGGCCAGAATTCATGATGTTCATGCTAGCCATGCTAGCTATATAAAGGGCTAGAATGGTGCATTACAGACAGGATCTGCACACAGAACCATCACCATGGGAAAGGTTCTTGTTTCGTTTTTTTCATTAATTCAGTCATTCTTAGAGAGGTAGATGAAAATATATAAATTCTTAACAATATGACTCTCCCTGTTTCTTTACAGATCATCTTTTACGAGGACAGGAACTTCCAGGGCCGCTCCTATGAGTGCAGCAGTGATGGCGCCGACCTGCACTCCTACTTCAGCCGCTGCAACTCCATCCGAGTGGAGAGCGGCTGCTGGATGGCGTACGAGCGTCCCAACTACATGGGCTACCAGTACTTCATGAGGAGGGGCGAGTATCCCGACTACCAGCGCTGGATGGGCTTCAGTGACTGCATCAGGTCCTGCCGCATGATCCCCCAGGTACAATTCATTAGTGCTGTAGTGTTTGAAAGGGGATGCTTTACAAACATTTTACTGAGATTCCAGGAATTCACTTGTTATACATTAATTCAGCTTTCCAATTAAATGTACTGTTCATTATACTTTGGAGATGGTAAACAATCATTTAAGTCATTGGAGGGAGTTTTCAGTTTGTAAATGATGTTCAGTACTATTAGTGATGTCAATTGTTTAAAATATTAAATATTGCAGTTTTTTTTTTACAGTACCAAGGATCCTACAGAATGAGGATCTACGAGAGAGAAAACTTTGGAGGCCAGATGATGGAGTACACCAATGACTGCGAGTCTGTGCAGGATCGTTTCCGCTTCTCTGACATTCACTCCTGCAACGTGATGGACGGCTACTGGATCATGTACGAGCAGCCCAACTACAGAGGCCGGCAGTACTTCATGAGGCCCGGAGAGTACCGGAGATACAGCGACTGGGGAGGCATGAGCTCCAAGATCGGCTCCTTCAGACGCATCACAGACATGTGTTAATCTGAATTCATGTAATTGTGTAGAACCTTATATACAAATAAAGCTTTTCACACCAATACCAATTATGTAATATCTGCTCTTTTATAGTGAACTGCGTGTTTGTCAGGCTCCATTCTACCTCGTGCAATAGTATCATCAACTCTTAGGTGCCTTGATAAAGGCATCAGTTAAATATAAATAAATATTACAATAATAAATAAAGACAACAAAAGGATGACATCTTGACTTGACCTATGTTAAACTGCATACTGTGCTTCACTTAGGACAATAATTTCTGTGAAAGAAATTTGGTTGCCATTTCTAACATCATGAAGGAAGTTCCCAGAGAGATTTGGTAGTAAGGGGCAATTTTTGATTGGTTCAGGAACTTGGCCCCTGTTGCAGGGAGATGGTTTCTAGTGATGCGGGAAACTAAGCTTTCCGAAGCATTGAACCATTTGAAGCTATTGTACCAAGAAAAGGTTAACTGCTTTGAAGCATTCGATACATGCTGTCCATAGTGACATCTGCCTGTAAATACATGGTATTGTGACTGAATCAAGTGATTTGAAAGGCAACAGTCCTCGAGACTTCAGCGAGGCAATATACATATGAACACATCGTCATCGTTGATCTGTAGTTCAATAAAGGTTATGTGAAAATAATGTGTGGACGTGTACATATCCGTGAATATGCAGTCATAAATCTTGCTTTGTCACCAAGGTATAAGTAATATTATGTAATAGTTTAGCTCTGTGATCAATATAGAGACTGAATGTTGAATTTATAGTAGGCAGTCATATTTACATAATGATTGAAAAATGGGCAAGCGTAAGGATCTGAGCGACTTTGACAAGAGCCAAATTGTGATGGCTAGACGTCTGGGTCAGAGCATCTCTTCAAAATACTGCAGCTCAAATTGCTGAAAAAGTGAATGCTGGTTCTGATAGAAAGGTGTCAGAACACAGTGCATCGCAGTTTGTTGCGTATGGGGCTGCGTAGCCGCAGACCAGTCAGGGTGCCCATGCTGACCCCTGTCCACTGCCGAAAGCACCTACAATGGGCTTGTGAGCATCAGAACTGGACCACGGAGCAATGGAAGAAGGTGGCCCGGTCGGATGAATCACGAGTTCAAGGTGTTGACTTGGCCCCCAAATTCCCCAGATCTCAATCCAATCGAGCATCTGTGGGATGTGCTGGACAAACAAGTCCGATCCATGGAGGCCCCACCTCGAACTTACAGGACTTAAAGGATCTGCTGCTAATGTCTTGGTGCCAGATACCACAGCACACCTTCAGAGGTCTAGTGGAGTCCATGCCTCGACAGGTCAAGGCTGTTTTGGCAGCAAAAGGGGAACCTATACAATATTAGGCAGGTGGTCATAATGTTATGGCTGATAGGTGTATGTGTCCAAGTCGATCTCGCGCTCTCAATACATTTATTTTGTAGCATATGCAAATCTGTCTCCTCTCTAGAACCCTCAGATTTTAGGTGGTTCAGACCTATTTTAAGCATTTTGGGGGCTTGACACAACACATTCAAAACCAATTCAACACCGTCAGCTGCTGGTGTGACGTAACAAGGCTTTGTTTGCAGTGATCATGTGGCTTCTGGCAAGGTGTCACTGGGCTTCGACACATAGTATCGATACATTGTGCTTCGGAAGTGTCATTACTGCTTCGGTCACAGAGTGGAAGTTACTCCACTTGGACATAAAACTATCATACAAGCACGACTACACCACCTAGAAATTATCTACAGGCGCTAGGACCCGCCGAGAGGTTGTCAATTCCGCAAATATGTCTGGTTTACATAGACTACCTCTTAGTTCTCCCTTTGATTTAGGTTCTTTAAATTGGGAGTTCACAATCCAGGAGCACACCACAGATCACACAGGACAGTTGTACAATTACATTTATTACAAAGATCTCTATAATATACAAAATCAGGCAGACTTCCTCTTAAGTTAAAAGACAATAAAAAGGTTAAAACCACAAAATTAAAGTTCCTGCAGGGACTGTTGGTCTCTTCAGGCAGCACCAGGAGCTGGAATGGGGCAGGCAATACAATATCCTAATACAAAGTAAAGAGAGGGGCGGGGACAAACAAATCCAGCTTCTGCTCTGGGTTGGTAATCCAAGCAAGCCACAATGTCCAAGAAAACAAAAATGGCCAAGTTAAAATGGTATAAGAAGCTTTTATGTTAAAAAGGTGAATAAAAACCCAATGCCTTTACTTTATTAACAGTCCCTTTATGGCTAAAAATACTGATAAAAAAAAAAAAAAAAAAACTTTAATTTTAATTACTTTAATTAAACATCATTAAGTCTTCCTTTCTAGTCCAAAAAATAGATCCACGAAGGCAAAAGTAAAATTTAAAATTTAAAAAAAAGGATCTCTAAAATTATTAAAATACTAAAAACGAGGAATGCAAGTGGAAGCATAAAAGTAGCAATACCCACAGGTTCTGTTATCTGGTAAAACACTACTGTAGTTCTAAAAACCTGTACACTGTCCTCCCTCTGGATACTCTCGTTAGCGTTACAGCGGTCGCCTCGGCTCGCCTCTAGGTCTCTCTTAGCCCTTTCTTTCACTTGTCTATCAACGTCCTCTTTCGCTTTGGCTCTGCGTTTCCTTCCCTGATCTCGCTCTGCAATCCCCTCCCCCAGTTCAACACCTGGGAGCTTTTTACCTCCAGCCTAACAGGTGTTCCTCATTGTCAATTATTGACTCTCATATAACCTGGTGAATAAGTGGGTACTCTGGATGTGTGATTAGCCATGTGCATATTTAAATCAATCGTAAATAAAACTCACGCATATCTGTGAAATGAGGGGGGGAAAGCAAAGTAAACAAACGTGATTTTAATAAGAATAAGTGTGATAGTATAAGATAGATTTAAAGTGAATAATTGAATAAAACAATACACCACAAAAAAAAAAAAAAGGCTAACAAGCATTATTTCAATGTCCCGTGGGTGACATCATGTGAAGCCTGCTTCAAGCATAACATCACTAATGGTTTCATGGTGATCTATCCATGAATGTTTGATAACACTTTGACATACGAATAACCTGACAAACCTGCTTTTCAGCCAAAGAGAACCCCATGATGTCAGTCCCAAGAATATTTACATAATAAACAGAGATATACTACAAGATCCTTATTATACTCAATCTCATACATACTTATGCAAGGATCAGCTTCCCTGTACTGCCAAAACCCAGAAACATACACAGGTATATACTGAAATGCCTCAGTCCTCAAATATAAACAAATTAAATAAACTCACCAGGGACACCTACCTCTCTTTACTCTGCCGGGGGGGGGGGGACCCTTTTGTTTTCTTCACAAAGTCACACTGTGTTTTTATTTTCGCTCACATTATCTTTTGTTCTCCCTCCCCATGTGCTTTTAAATAATTCTCAACAAGTGGATCCAATTATCCCATTAAACCCATCTGACAACATCCAACTACATCCTGAAGAGGCTCTACCAACATGGCCGCCCTGACTTCAGCCTCCTTTCCCAAGATGGAGGGCACTTTCCTCAACCCCCAGGGTCCCAGAGCCTCCCAGTTCACCTCTGGGAATGTACACTCCATCAAAATATATACATTAGCTTCCAGAGTGAGTCATACCCCTGTTGAAAATGATTTGATTTAGCAAGAAAATGTAGGTGGACCTTCAGCTAGTTTTTCAGGTATAATACATTAAAAAGTAATCAATGATACAACTATCAAATTCCATGTACCAAAAGTATACTTAAAATAATGTACATATATTTCTCATTGCCCAAGGTTCAAATTAATCCATAATGCAGTGATGCATGCTATATATATCCTCCTTTGGCCTTGATAGCAAGGAGGAGGTACTACGTATAGCCTTTAAATATGTTCATTAACCTCTCGTGAGGCATATTCGACCACTCCCTCAGGTTGTGTAGCTAGTGTACGTGCACTGCATTTTTTCGGTTCATAATAAAAAAATTTGGTCTTGACAATTATTGACAATGATAATTACAGCTTTAAAGGCAGATAGTAACAGCAGGAATAAATATTGAAAGTAGGCAGCCCTACATTTATCTGTTCGAGAAAGAGGATTTAGGATTCAGGTTCTTGATTCACAATGTTGATATTCAGGTGAGATAAAGTGATGCAAATGTTTCGACAATTGGTAGTTATTATTTATATTATTTACACTTACTGGGTGATTTAATTAGTCAATTGCAAACCATGACAAATTGTCTTTGTCTTTTTAAATTGCGATTTTGTCCAGATAGGAAGAGCTCCATATGTCATGATCATGTAAAATGTTTAAAATGTATATCTATATTAAACAACTCTGTGTTTATATGTGTAAATATGACAATAAAACATTCAGTTTTCCCAAGCCTTTGTGGTCCTGTTGTCCTGTATCGATTAATCATAGTGCGGTATGGATATGTATCAGGCTTGCTGGATCCCAGTTACTGTGATTGCTGAGGTCACACTATGGGAAGGAGCGACTGGGAGCACAAAATTGCACACTAAAGGTTAATCTGATTACTCAACATAAATTAATAGAAAACAGAAACACAACATCTGCAGAGAAGGTTCTTTTTTTAAGTAAAGACAACAGTTAAGTTATGCACCGTTTCATACCTATTGAAATGTACAATAGAACAGTACACTAAAGAGAAAAGAACAACAGGACAGCTTTGGTTATACTAAAGAAACAGTGATGCTGAACTAACAGAAATGCACAGTGTTCATATGTTCTCCATGCTGGGTATATAAAAGGGCAGCATGGGACTACACAGGCAGTATCGACACTAAGAAGCATCACCATCATGGGCAAGGTACGGGGACTCTGTGTAACCAATGCAATTCTAAGCCTAGTAAATCGAAAAGGGCAAATTGTAACTTTCTCGTTTTTTCCAGATCATCTTCTACGAGGACAGGAACTTCCAGGGCCGCTCCTATGAGTGCAGCAGCGATGGCGCCGACCTGCACTCCTACTTCAGCCGCTGCAACTCCATCCGAGTGGAGAGCGGCTGCTGGATGGCGTACGAGCGCCCCAACTACATGGGATACCAGTACTTCATGAAGAGGGGCGAGTATCCCGACTACCAGCGCTGGATGGGCTTCAATGACTGCATCAGGTCCTGCCGCATGATCCCCCAGGTACGATTTATTAGTGCTGTAGTGTTTGAAATGGGATGCTTTACGAACTTTACTTTACAATCAAATTCACTTGTTATACATGGAGTCAGCTTGCCAATTAAAGTTATTGGAGGGCAATTTAAGTTTGAAAGTTTGGAAATACCATTGGTAATGCCAATTATGTAAAGAAAACGTTTCATATTTTACAGCACCGAGGATCCTACAGAATGAAGATCTACGAGAGGGAAAACTTTGGAGGACAGACAATGGAGTTCACCGATGACTGCGAGTCTGTGCAGGATCGTTTCCGCTTCTCTGACGTTCACTCCTGCAACGTGATGGACGGCTACTGGATCATGTACGAGCAGCCCAACTACAGAGGCCGGCAGTACTTCATGAGGCCCGGAGAGTACCGGAGATACAGCGACTGGGGAGGCATGAGCCCCAGGATCGGCTCCTTCAGACGCATCATGGAGTCCTGCTAAATGGATGTCTTTCTGATGTGTCTCACTCTGTATTGAAAATAAAAATAAATCTTTATTTTCTGCTTCAAATAATTGTTTTTGCATTATTCTGTTTCTAAGCCCTTCACTCTTTTCCCTTTAGAGTGCAATGTTCCAACACTTTAACAGGACTAATCTGTGTTCATCTGTCGCACGCACACCGTTCAAAATCTTGACACTCATGGGCACAGAATGCTACTATAGATTTGTGATTTTCTATGTAAGTGTTTAATATTTCAAATTGACAGTGTATTTTTAAATTAGTTGGAATGTCACAGTAACACTATCCAATGACAGCCTTAGAAAACTATACAACTTTTGCTATTACTTATAGAAATAATATTGCTGCTACTACTGTTGCACATCTTTTTACACCACTTTAATAATGATAATAATCATAGGAATAATAGCGACAACAACAAAATTGACTAGCATAAGTAGAAGTAGTAGTAATAAAGAAATACAATATAACTTTAATTATTATATCTACTACTACTGTCATTGTCACTTGAGCTCCTTAAGATAGAACCACCACTAAACAATTATACACAAATATCAAGAAGCATTTTGTATGTTTGTGTAAGTTGTTTTATTTTGTAAGTTGTAAGGCTTTTCCCTTTGACTCATATATGCAGTGCAATCATTATATGTTATTTCATGTTATCAAGACAGAAATGTAAATTGTCCAGGTTTCTTTGCTTGCATGCTTTGTATGTGTGTTTGTTTAATTTTAAAACATACAGACACAGCTTGTCAGTTAGCAAACTAAATGACATTGTCAGTAAGCTTTGCACATGTGACAAAATGGCAGCATTCTTTGCTGAAAAGGAATACAAAAATCTTTTGTTGTTTGGCAGTGGTACATTCTTTATATAAAAAAAGCTGACATGTAAAGTTCATTCATTAACATAACAATATGGCAGTTCTCCTATACAGTATAAAAAGGCACGGCAGCTTCTGCTCAGAGTTGCAGTCTGACTGTAGTAACCCACCACAATGGCAAAGGTAAGGCTCAACATTTTACTGTGCAGCTCATGTTGCTCTGCATATTCCTGTGACTTATCTAACTGAAAATCACTGTTTGTCCTGTGTTTTCAGTTTTAAAATATCACCTACACTTTCATAGAACTGTACATTTGCACTTGCTTAGTAATTTTACCATCACACAAAAATCTATGTGTTTTAGATCATATTCTACGAGGACAAGAACTTCCAGGGCCGCTCCCATGAGTGCAGCAGCGATGGCGCCGACCTGCACTCCTACTTCAGCCGCTGCAACTCCATCCGAGTGGAGAGCGGCTGCTGGATGGTGTACGAGCGCCCCAACTACATGGGATACCAGTACTTCATGAAGAGGGGCGAGTATCCCGACTACCAGCGCTGGATGGGCTTCAATGACTGCATCAGGTCCTGCCGCATGATCCCCCACGTAAGCTTCACACTAAATGTGTATATAAAGACAGTTGATGATAAACAGTATTTATGAGCAAAAAACAAGCCTGTGTAGGATGATTAAACCAAGGTTTGTTTAGACTAAAATACTGTCTTTGTTGCTTCACCTTAAACAATTTGTACTTCTATTCCCAGCACCAAGGCTCATATAGAATGAGACTCTATGAGCGCCCTGACTTCGGAGGCCAGATGATGGAGTTCACCGATGACTGCGAGTCTGTACAGGATCGCTTCCAACACAGCGACGTTCACTCCTGCAACGTGATGGACGGCTACTGGATCATGTACGAGCAGCCCAACTACAGAGGCCGGCAGTACTTCATGAGGCCCGGAGAGTACCGGAGATACAGCGACTGGGGAGGCATGAGCCCCAGGATCGGCTCTTTGAGGCGCATCAGTGATTTCCAGTAAATTTCATGTATCTGAACAAAAAACATGAAACACAAAAACAGAAGAAAATAAAACCTTGTTGGCCATTATGTCACTTCTCATCAGTTTCTTTTTTTTATTAATCATAATAGAGCAAGTAACTATGTGATGATTGGAAGGCTTGTTTATTACAGCACATAGGGGCACTAATCAGTTTTGAAGGATTCATCATATCGATGACATAGTTTAAACACTGCCTGTGTACAAAATAATTCAGTTTCTGCTACTTTATTTAGAACTCTATTTTGTGTTTTCATTTTTGCAATAAATTCTCACACTCCTAAAGTGGAGGAAATCTCAGAAAATGCACCTTGTGATGTTTCACTTTTTCATACACTTTTCCCATCCTTTGATGGTAGAGGGGTGAGGGAGATTAATATTGCCTTTTTACAGTTATTTTAGTGTGCTCCCAGCTCATTTTGTAATGTTAAAAAGTTGGTTGTTGTGGCTGTTTTGCAGGGAGGTTACAGTTCAGACATGCAGATGCAAAACAACCAAGTTCATATTAATCATAGCCAACTCCCCATCGCGTTTAATGTCTCAGTAGTAAATAATACAACGTGGATTTTATGTTAATAAAGCTACAGTATCGTTTAAGTTTAAGTATAACATATGCATTCCAATGCAGTAGCTACATTACAGTAACTTTTTCAGAACAGTAGCTTTAGACTTCTGTAGTATACAGACCTACTGAATAGAATATGTCCTTGGAAGGGCCAGTTTATTGTCATTTTAAGTGGCTTCTGAATAGGGCCTGGGGTGCACAAAACTGACACCTCCATTGAAAACACACATCCACTTCTGAAAATGACGTATGTGCTATGTGGTCATCATGACCGCAAAGCACATACGTAATTTTACACTAAGTTTGCTATCTGATAGCAGATAGCAAACTTGGCCACGGCTGGCCGGTTAGTGTAGTGTTTACTGTTGCTTTTCCTTCACACTTTCACTGTGTTTATTATTAATCTTCTCTGCAGTACTGTAATAATTTAATTTAGTCCGCTATGGAAAGAGTGTTGTTTGTCAAGAGTCCAGAGTTTAAGTCATTCTTGTTTAGAACAAGGGATCATTTGTTCTGGAGTAAACTCGAGTTAATTCTATAATGTTTTTTTTAGGTTGGCTAATGTGATAAAAGAGTGATTTCAGACAGTTTTCTGGGAGCTCCTTGTTTTCGTTGACTTTTCAGTTTTCTTTTTGTTTGATTTAGTTTCCCCTCCTTGGTGGCATTGTGCACCTACCAAGAGTACAATATTGGACAACTGTAATAGAGTGGGGTGGGCGGGGGAGCTGAAATTGAGCTCTGTCACATGTGGTTGCTCTTCTGCTGGAGTAAACGTGTGCATAAGTAGATGAGGTTTCTTTTCTTTTTCCTCTTTCCACGATTACCATGCTGCCCTGGTTTAGGTCAGTGCCTTTTACAGGGTTCCGTGTATTTCTACCCTGGGTCCTAATGTGTTACACTTGAAGTCATTTCTTGTTTAGCAGTAGTTTTAAATACTGTTACCTGGCACCTCATATTTGTAACAGTTACAATTTAACTGAACTAGTTATTGTTTTGATTAGTCCAAACAAAGGTGATGTGTAGCCATTACAGGCACCTATACAACCTGAAGCTCAATGCTGGGAAGTGTCCCAGGCCTAATATCCACAGCCTGCCCTACTGCCTCTCTGCAATGGACTGAATGTGGGTAATGGACTTAATGCAATTTACTGGTTTCATTTAAAGAAAAGAACAAACACTTATATTAGATTGGAACTTTACTGTTTATTGTGCTTGCGTACAAAATAAACACTTATTCTTCGATTAACAGGACTCCATTATGCGTCTGAAGGAGCCGATCCTGGGGCTCATGCCTCCCCAGTCGCTGTATCTCCGGTACTCTCCGGGCCTCATGAAGTACTGCCGGCCTCTGTAGTTGGGCTGCTCGTACATGATCCAGTAGCCGTCCATCACGTTGCAGGAGTGAATGTCAGAGAAGCGGAAACGATCCTGGACAGACTCGCAGTCATCGGTGAACTCCATCGTCTGTCCTCCAAAGTTTTCTCTCTCGTAGATCTTCATTCTGTAGGATCCTCGGTGCTGTAAAATATTTAAAAAAAAAAAATTACATCACCAATAGTACTGAACATCATTTGCAAAAATAGACATATGATTTAACAGATCATTCAACATTCAACATTACCAAATGAAACTTTATCACATCTTCAGAATCTACAAGTCAATACTATCAGCTGCTCCCTTGTTACTGTTTTTTTTTTTTTCCAGGACCATTTATTTGATAGGTTGATCTGCCTGGATGTTGCATTTCAATTAATACAAATGTAATGTGTGTGTACTCGTTTTATTATTTATATTTGGTTAATATGAAAGGTCTATCCAAATTACTTTTCATGTCTGTTAATTAAAATTATGTAAAAATGCATAGGTTTTAAGTTGTTCCAATCTGATTAACCAGTCTAATAAACCTTACCTGGGGGATCATGCGGCAGGACCTGATGCAGTCATTGAAGCCCATCCAGCGCTGGTAGTCGGGATACTCGCCCCTCCTCATGAAGTACTGGTAGCCCATGTAGTTGGGGCGCTCGTACACCATCCAGCAGCCGCTCTCCACTCGGATGGAGTTGCAGCGGCTGAAGTAGGTGTGCAGGTCGGCGCAGTCAGAGCTGCACTCATAGGAGCGGCCCTGGAAGTTCCTGTCCTCGTAGAAGATGATCTGTGGAAATCAGAAGTGATGTTTTGTAAAGAAGGCCGCTGCAAGCGACAACCCGGCTTACAAAAACTGTGTGTTTAACTGCAAGAAACCTAAACTAAATCATTTTGGTTAGTTGGTCATGATGAAAAGTGAATTTATAGAAAAAACATGAATGCATATGAATTGCACATTTTATAACTTGTTTAAAAATATTTGTGAACAATCTGCTCTATTTGTACATTGAAACAGATTAGAAATTATAATTTTTAATATCTAAATACAGCACATAACTGTACCAGCACATGCTCTGTCAAATGTTTAAATCGGAGGAAGCCTTACCTTGCCCATGTTTGAATTTGGGAGCTACTGTAAGATTTTCTGGCATGCTGGTGCTTTTATACAGAAAGCAGTGCAGTGTGTTTTTTGTTATTCAAATGGTTGAAAGTGATGAATTAGCAGCATGGTATTTGCTGTATAGTTCCATTATAATTTAAACAATTGCTTTTGTCCATATGTTTTGTTTTTGGCAGGGTTTCACTGACTCACTTACAGCAGAAGCAGAACTTTTGTTGAGTGTGAAAATCAGAACATTCCTGCCAGGGTTCCATCACAGTTATCACACTCAAAAGAGGCTCCAAAAGTCATTGACAGTTGGGTATTGCTACATTGTATCTGACTTGCTGTTTCAAATGTGTATCTTATGTGAAACAAGAACAGCTATCACACAAGCAGGGTGGTTACAATATGAAAAAAGCATCACCAGCCACTTGTAACCAACCGTTATTATTATCATTATCATTGTAAATAATGTATCGTATGATCTATTAAGGCTCCTCAAAGTACATAAGAGCATTACAAAGTAACGACAAGGTATAATAACTGCAGTGCAGAATTTTCTTTTAATAAATTATACAGTGAAATGAAATACAGTACAAAATTACTAGGGAGCCTTAATTATGTAAGAGATTTTATATGCAAGATTTCAATTACAATTCATAATTACATTCATGTTACTTCTTCACAGCATCAGATTTAATTTTAGTTTTTTCTAATCAAATGTATCATTAAGGTTCTTAGCACTCTACCCATATAACCTTGTGTTGTGTGTCTCATAAATTTGGGAGATTATGAACTGCAAGTGTTAGTTCTTCACATGTATCACACTAATTTAATTATTTATTATAGGAAATAATAAATACACAGGGCACAGGGACCAGCAGGTCCACCAATCAAACAGAAGCAGGAGTCAGGGCAATGCCATGTTCAACTGCCTGCCAAACCAAGGTCATGTCAGGGTGAGCGGTTCACAACAGCAGCATCCGATGCCAATCACCTACCAGGATGTGCACACAGAGACTGGCAGACAGGTACAAATATACAATGGAGGCTGGAGACTTGACCAGGCTGAGCATATATGTATATATATATATATATATATATATATATATATTTTTTTTTTTTTTAACAGTGTCTCTCTTGCTTGTAGAAGCTGTAAAAATACAGCTTTACAGCCCTTTAAACAGAAGGTTATTTACAGCCAATATTTAAGATACATATAACAATATACACCCATCAGCCATAACATTATGACCACCTGCCTAATATTGTGTAGGTCCCTCTTTTGCCGCCAAAACAGCCCTGACCCGTCGAGGCATGGACTCCACTAGACCTCTGAAGGTGTGCTGTGGTATCTGGCACCAAGACGTTAGCAGCAGATCCTTTAAGTCCTGGAAGTTGCGAGGTGGGGCCTCCATGGATCGGACTTGTTTGTCCAGCACATCCCACAGATGCTCGATTGGATTGAGATCTGGGGAATTTGGAGGCCAAGTCAACACCTTGAACTCGTGATTCATCAGACCAGGCCACCTTCTTCCATTGCTCTGTGGTCCAGTTCTGATGCTCACGTGCCCATTGTAGGCACTTTCGGCAGTGGACAGGGGTCAGCATGGGCACCCTGACTGGTCTGCGGCTACGCAGCCCCATACACAACAAACTGCGATGCACTGTGTGTTCTGACACCTTTCTATCAGAGCCAGCATTAGCTTTTTCAGCAATTTGAGCTACAGTAGTTCGTCTGTTGGATCGGACCACACGGGCCAGCCTTCGCTCCCCACGTGCATCAATGAGCCTTGGCCGCCCATGACCCTGTCGCCGGTTCACCGCTTTTCCTTCCTTGGACCACTTTTGATAGGTACTGACCACTGCAGACCGGGAACACCCCACAAGAGCTGCAGTTTTGGAAATGCTCTGACCCAGTCGTCTAGCCATCACAATTTGGCCCTTGTCAAAGTCGCTCAGATCCTTACGCTGCCCATTTTTCACATCAACACATCAACTTTGAGGACAAAATGTTCACTTGCTGCCTAATATATCCCACCCACTGACAGGTGCCATGATAACGAGATTATCAGTGTTATTCACGTCACCTGTCAGTGGACATAATGTTATGGCTGATCGGTGTATATATATATATACATAGAAAAAGAAGAATAACAAGATATAAACTAAACTTAAAGTTAAGCAGCACGACACTGAGACCCATATCAAGAAGGAACTAAATTAATAATATCTATAAAATTTAGTTCAGCACTTCGCTAAGAAATCAGTTACGTTGTTATTTGAACTGAATAATATTCAATATTCGACAGAACAGGTTTTTGAGCTTGCGAGTCAGAGGAAAGTCCCGTGGGTGAAAGGCAAAAAAGTCTCATTCCCATTGAATTATTTAAAGTAGGCAGAGGGAGGTCTGCCTGAGTGATGCGTAGCGCCCTTTGTTAGACAATGCGTTTGTAAGGTTGTCTCTGAGGTCTGAAACGAGGGCGAATGATTCCAGGCCAGACAATTTAGTCTGGATTAAAGATTAATTGAACAATCGTTCCAGCACACAGGCTTAGCAATAATCGAGCAACACAAAAGTAAATGGCTAGCAAATAATATATAAACTGGGTTACTCCTCCTACTTTCTCTCTTTTCTCTTTTCTAATGACTCAAACGTTCATGAGTTCCCATGGTAAAAAGCGATATCTCACCCGCTTTTGGTAGTATTCTCCACTCAAAAGATAACTTTATTTGATCTCTTTAGAACAATGAAAGGAATAAAGTTATTTGCTACTGTTTTTTGGACGGGTGTTCTTGCTCGTAATTATGCACGGTTGTACTTTAATTGCCATGACAATACTGTTTCAATGCACATAACTACAGAACTGTATCACTGTGTTGATGTTTAGTGACATCATTGTGTAGGTGTATATACCATTCAATGTATTTTCATGGTAATTATATTATAAGTATGTATAATTAAATTGACAAGCGCACAAATTAATTGATCCCTGTGTAAATACAGTGTAATTAGGGATACCTTAGTGCCTGATTTTAAAAGTCATCAGTAAGACCAGCAGTTTGAATTCAGTTTCTTACAATCGGCAGCTTTTCAAATTAAAACAATTTATGGAGGCATTTTGCAAATCATTTTGTGGTGTACGAGGTGTACAAATGTTAATTATTATAATGAACATTTGCTGCTCTTACTCCTTAGAAACTCCCTTGCCAATCTTGGAAAATCAGGCTTTTTGTGATTTCTGTGCTTTAATGTATTATAACTGCTTTAACAAATATGAGTTTTTGGACGCATGGTAAAGAGTGATGGCTTATACTAATATGTGGGATTGGACACGGCGTCTGTGGCTCTAAAGGTAGGGTTCAGGAAACACCAGGCTGGGGTACAGTGCAAAATACATGCTTTAATTATATTTACAGTGCCCAGTGCTCAAAATAAACAGGCATACCAAAACCCAAACCATTTGTTTGTTTGTAGGTATCTTGGCTGAATTTATGGTCATTTCAAAGTAGCTCATCTGTTGTAGAACTAACCCTATCAGAAAATAGGCTAAAGAGCAAAGTAAGACCATTTATAACACCAACAGAAATATGTACTCAATGGGGATCTGTTGTATTTACACTACAGTGTTCATAAAGAAGCACAGTAGAATAAATTGTTGGTCACAGATGCTATGTACAGCCCTTACAGGCAGAGACCAAAATACTTCTGGTTCCTGTTCCACCCTGAGTTATAACTAACTAATATATTTTACCTACAAATTATTGTCCTCTCCATATTTCTATCTAAAGTCTTGCTTATTGTTTGCAGAACACCTACAAATCTTCCTGTGTATGTTATTATACCCCTGAGGGAAGAAAAATAACCCCTCCATTGAATTGAAAGGATTGGGCATTGTGTTCTTAAGGATTTTCTTATTTAGAAGACAGTACAAATACTCCTGTCAACCTGCGTCGCACTATGTGTTAGTTCTGAAGTCATTCCTCTGTGCACATGTGTTAATGGACAAAGTAACAATGTCAGAAAGTTACTCGAATGTATCAAGAATGAAAAGCACACAATAAAATGGGTTTTAAATTTCATGCATGTGTTTATTGCTTCATTTCTTTATTTAGTTGAATTGCACTGAGATTTAGCAGACGTCCCGGATGCAGCGCATAGACCCCACTGTGGAGGAGTTGCCTCCCCAGTCGCTGTATCTCCGGTACTCTCCAGGCCTCAGGAAGTACTGCCGGCCTCTGTAGTTGGGCTGCTCGTAGAACAGCCAGTATCCCTCCATCACGTTGCAGGAATGGACATCACTGCTGTGGAAACGATCTCTGATGGATGGGCAGTCTTCGGTGAACTCCATCATCTGGCCTCCGAAGTCAGGTCTCTCGTACATCCTCATCCTGTATGTTCCTCGGTACTGTTAAACAGGGAAACGCACATCCCATTGAATGACAAATTTGATTATATTTTTACACTTTTATCGTCAGATGCTCTCACTCAGGGAGACTTACAGTTAGCCCAGAATGCATTTCAAGAAACGTAGTACAGTAAGAACAAGACATTAAGCCTGTTACAATCCCGTTCTTTAATGACTTTACATTCATTCAACTGAGCGCATATATCCCTGTTCCCAAGATCTTAAACGCAATGCATCAAACAGACCCATAAAACTTGCTGGATGAAACCCTGCACTAACATGTACAACATCTGCATCATTCATGCTGGATATAGCTATTTAAAAATTGTATTCTATTAAAGAAATCACTCAAATGACTCCTTAGTTAAGATTTATTAGATGTTCACCAATATGCAAAATTGGTCTTTTGAAGAAGAAAAGTTACACACTACATTTTTAAAATAAATATTTTTCCCTTTTCTATAACTTCATAAAACATTTTCTGTTTGGAAAGATTACCCATCCTGTGTTTGAAACATACGTTCCACAGGACACTGGCTTTTCTCCATGCTGGGTCACTAGGGGATAATGTGAAATCATGAGTACAATGGGGCTGTTTGGGAAATGTAAGTATTCATAGTTCTGGTGTACACAAGGAAAAGGTCAGACCATCCCCCGAGAATTAGAATCAGAACATTTGAGTTTCTTCTTCTATGCCAGTTCATGTGTGCTGTCAACCAATCACAAGTCACAGATAATGTACCTGTGGGATTATGCGGCAAGACCTGATGCCATCATTGTAGCCCATCCAGCGCTGGTAGTCGGGATACTCGCCCCTGCTTAGGAAGTACTGGTAGCCCATGTAGTTGGGGCGCTCATACAGCATCCAGCAGCCGCTCTCCACCCGGATGGAGTTGCAGCGGCTGAAGTAGGAGCTCAGCTCTGGGCAGTCGCTGCTGCACTCATGGGAGCGACCCTGGAAGTTCCTGTCCTCGTAGAAGATGATCTGAAAAACAATGGCAGCTCAGATTAATTAAATCCTGTGCCTGTGAATTCTGTCAACCACCACTTCATGACAACACTGTGTGCCATATATATTACCAGAACAAGTTGTTTTAATTACCTTCCCCATGTTGTGTGGTAACCTTGCCGATCCGGTGCAGTAACAATGATGGATGAAATGCTTTTATACTAAAGTAGTGAGGCTGCGGGCATTGACATGCTAATGAGACGTATCTGCTGACCGTTTTAATGTCTATGGGTATTATTTACAGTAGGTTTTATTGTGTAAGGTCTGCTCTATCAGCTGTGAATTGTATTAGCAGCACTAACAGCACTTTTGTCCACTGCATGGTTTTTCTTTTTCAATATAAACAGCTTATCAAAGCTTTAATTTGTTTCTGGTTCCAACTAGGCCCTCTCAGCTGAACTGATTGTGACAAGCACATGGTCTCAAGCTTTTTATAGTCTTGTAAGTAACTGAAATTTTGAATGATCTCTCCACTTGTAGAAGCCCATTTAATAAAAAAGACATTCAGTAGGTAATAATAATTTTAATAATTTATTTATTATTGTTGTTGTTGTTCTTGTTATTATTCTATTTTAAAAGGTCAGTTAAAGAAGGTATATGTGAATAAGAGATAACTTACACTCATCCATAGAATACTGACATACCTTGGTTTAACTTGCAAATACAGACATGCTGATTTTCGTTATCCCTTTCCTTCTGTAAATATCAGTGTAATAAAAAGAAAATGAAAATGAAAATGAAAATGAAAATGAAAATGAAAATGAAAATGAAAATAATAATAATAATAATAATAATAATAATAATGACAACAAATGAAAATATAAGAATAATACATTTCCCATTCTATTAAAATTGCCTTTAATAAACAAAAATGTGGGGTAGGGAATCTATAAACAAAAATACTAAAACTTTGAAATTAATATTTAATCCTGTATTACTCTGAATTGTACTAAAGTATGTTGTACTTTAGCTGTACATCCCCCCTGTTAAGGAGGAAACTGAGCCAAGGGTTTGCAGTTAGTGTAACATGCATGTTTGTGGCACTAAGAATCGATTACCAAGTGGTCTGTGATTCTTTGTGCCGGATTCTATATATATTTACATATAATGCATATGAAGAACCCAGTTCTATCAATGAGAATACAAACCACCAAATGGACTTTATGTCAATACCCAGTTTAAAATTACTAGCTTCTAATCATATGAAACATAGAATTACATTGATACTGTCAGTTTGCCTTAGTAAAGCTAATGTACATTTTCAGTTATTAAAAATCACTGGGATTTTAGCAAGTGGTCTTTAACTGTCACATTAAACATACTGATACAGCATTCTCCCTGGAATCTCTCTCTTCATTCATAACCTGCAATGTAACTTTGGTTTCATTAAAAGAAAATACAAATTGTGTCAGTCAGTCTCAAGACTCCGTTAGAAATTAAACTTCTTTAGAAAAAAAGTAAAAGTAGCCTTTTAGATAATTAATGACACTTTATTTACAACATATGTAGCCGAGTTCACTAAAAGTCCATTACACGTCTGAAGGAACCGACAGTGGCGCAGGTAGCACACCATTCACGATATCTCCTGTATTCCCCGGGCCTCAGGAAGTACTGCCTCCCTCTGTAGTTGGGGTATTCATAGAAGATCCAGTAGCCGTTCATCACATTGCAGGAATAGATATGCCGATGATGGAAACGATCTGACACACAGGGACAGTCCTCCATAAACTCCATCACGTGACCACTGAAATCTGGCTTTTCATAAATCCTCATTCTGTATGAGCCCCTGTACTGTTGCACAAAATAAGACAGTATTTTAACAGACTTAATACCGGAAATAATTGCAGAATTATTTTTTATTTTAATTCTCTTTCAAAACAGAACAGTGCTGTAGTTTGAGAGCAGCACAGACGATCCCAGCTTACCATTGGCACCATGCGGCAAGACCTGATGCAGCTGCTGAAGCCCATCCAGCGCTGGTAGTCCGGATAGTCTCCCCTCCTCAGGTAGTACTGGTAGCCCATGTAGTTGGGTCGTTCGTAGACCATCCAGCAGCCGCTCTCCACGCGGATGGAGTTGCAGTGGTTGAAGTAGGAGTGCAGGTCAGCACAGTCATTACTGCACTCGTAGGAGTGGCCCTGGAAGTTCCTGTCCTCATAAAATATGACCTAGAGTGTGGAAATACACAGTGATAAGTTAACATTTTTTGTCCGCGAGCTTAAAAGAAGGAAAGAAAAAGAATTAAGGAAACCTAGAAAGATCCACATTAGAAAGTTATCAAATGAATTAATATGTAAGATTAAAGTTATAAAACTCAAATTTTGTTTGTTAAAACGCCTGCCTTTCCCATGCTGACTATTGGAGAGTCCACATGCAATGACCTTAAGTTCCCAGAGCTTTTTATATCACCTCCTGACAAACAAAGCATTGTTATTCAAATACACACAAAGGTGTAAGTCCGGGGTTGAGCACATGTTCATCTTTTGTGTTGGAACACAACAATATTGGTTCAGAAATATTGATTTGTTTTTGAAAAAAGCATAAATAATTTCTGTTTTGGTGTTTTAACATGCATGGGCAGAGGAAAAGCCCAGTACAGCCTACATGTATCCTGTGGACAACAGATCCAGAATGCCATGGAACCTCTCTTTTGCATTAAACCTGTTGTATCACAGAAAGAGTTGGAGTTCATTCTTTCAAAACCCACATATGTAATTGTACAAAGCCCTAAAGGAAGTAGGCTGTTCAATTTTTCATATCAACTGGCAATTTCACAAACCACTGAAGATAAGAGTGCCTTTCAGGGACAAGCAGAGATGATATCCTTGATTGACAGGTTTCCCCACAACTCTCTCTCTCTCTCTCTCTCTCTCTCTCTCTCTCTCTCTCTCTCTCTCTCTCTCTCTCTCTCTCTCAGGACAAACTTCATTCAGGAGATTGTCTGATTTGCTAGTGCAATGTAATACTTTGCAAGATAGATTATGTTGGGGATTTTAAATGTTAAAACTTAATTCCCACCAGGATTTCCCAAAGACAAAGAGAAGATGGCTTAACTGATCAAATTAATGTTTTTCACTATATATATACAGTTAGGGAGAATTAACTAATAAATGTATTTGATATATATTTAACACATTTAGCTCTCTCCTAATCACAGATCCAGAAATGTTTACAGTATGTGATTGAGTAAGGCATCCCAAGTCCCAATATATATATATATATATATATATATATATATATATATATATATATATATATATATATTAATTGAAGTGGACCAACCTAAACCTAAAGAAAGGAAACCAATGTCTCTTGAGTTAGGTTAATTCCTGGCATGGTCTTACAACTACCAGGAGTGTTCATCCCTGATTATATATTAATTAACAACCAGACATTAGAAAATGTGTTTCTTTTGTCATCTTGACTCTCATATGTTCTAACCAATCAGACATTATGGAATGTGTGCTAGTGTAACGGGGCTCATTCAGTATACACTCACCTAAAGGATTATTAGGAACACCTGTTCAATTTCTCATTAATGCAATTATCTAACCAACCAATCACATGGCAGTTGCTTCAATGCATTTAGGGGTGTGGTCCTGGTCAAGACAATCTCCTGAACTCCAAACTGAATGTCTGAATGGGAAAGAAAGGTGATTTAAGCAATTTTGAGCGTGGCATGGTTGTTGGTGCCAGACGGGCCGGTCTGAGTATTTCACAATCTGCTCAGTTACTGGGATTTTCATGCACAACCATTTCTAGGGTTTACAAAGAATGGTGTGAAAAGGGAAAAACATCCAGTATGCGGCAGTCCTGTGGGCGAAAATGCCTTGTTGATGCTAGAGGTCAGAGGAGAATGGTCCGACTGATTCAAGCTGATAGAAGAGCAACTTTGACTGAAATAACCACTCGTTACAACCAAGGTATGCAGCAAAGCATTTGTGAAGCCACAACACGTACAACCTTGAGGCGGATGGGCTACAACAGCAGGAGACCCCACCGGGTACCACTCATCTCCACTACAAATAGGAAAAAGAGGCTACAATTTGCACAAGCTCACCAAAATTGGACAGTTGAAGACTGGAAAAATGTTGCCTGGTCTGATGAGTCTCGATTTCTGTTGAGACATTCAGATGGTAGAGTCAGAATTTGGCGTAAACAGAATGAGAACATGGATCCATCATGCCTTGTTACCACTGTGCAGGCTGCTGGTGGTGGTGTTATGGTGTGGGGGATGTTTTCTTGGCACACTTTAGGCCCCTTAGTGCCAATTGGGCATCGTTTAAATGCCATGGCCTACCTGAGCATTGTTTCTGACCATGTCCATCCCTTTATGACCACCATGTACCCATCCTCTGATGGCTACTTCCAGCAGGATAATGCACCATGTCACAAAGGTCGAATCATTTCAAATTGGTTTCTTGAACATGACAATGAGTTCACTGTACTAAACTGGCCCCCACAGTCACCAGATCTCAACCCAATAGAGCATCTTTGGGATGTGGTGGAACGGGAGCTTCGTGCCCTGGATGTGCATCCCACAAATCTCCATCAACTGCAAGATGCTATCCTATCAATATGGGCCAACATTTCTAAAGAATGCTTTCAGCACCTTGTTGAATCAATGCCACGTAGAATTAAGGCAGTTCTGAAGGCGAAAGGGGGTCAAACACAGTATTAGTATGGTGTTCCTAATAATCCTTTAGGTGAGTGTATAATGAGCATGTTACAAAGTGACGTAACCCCTCAGTAAAAGTAGTACAGTGTTAAGCCTCCCGTGGTTGGAGACCCGGTCTTTTGCCATAGAGGGCTTAACACGGTACCGCACTGAGCTGCTGTGGTGCGGAGCGCTCGGAGGGGCGCCGCTGGTGCGCAGTCCGAATCCTGGGGGGGGAACTCTGACCTCAGCTGGCAACACTAGATTCTGCCACACAATACATTGAAATTTGCTGGGGAATCTGTATTGCTAGCCCTGCCCAGCTTAACAGTACCCCCCCTGCTCTGTGTCTCAGGCATTCAAATTCAGTACAGGTTCAAGGATACCAGAAAGAGGATGTGAGGATAGTCATTCCAAAGATAATTTGGGGATCTTCAAGAAATCCTGACATCTTCAGGGTACAATGGCCATTGTTCAATCTTGTGTTTGTAGAAGAGATGTGTGGGAGAAACCTCTGCCATCCCAGGTAAGGTTTTTGGTCATAAGAAGGTCAAACCTTCAGGCCTTTGAATGTGGATCCAACTGTTTGAATGTGTCTGGTGCAGAAAAGGTGCAGCACAACTGAAGAAGAATGTCTGTAATGCATGGAGGTACATCTGTTTTACATTGGGGAACATTCCAAAGCCTGGTCACAACAGCAGGATCTAGAAGACTCACACGCAAGTCCATGTTGAATGGAACATAAACTTCTCAACATAGTCATAATCACATTAATTGATTATCTGAACAGAACTGAGCTGAACTTTCTTATTCTGCACATGTATCAGCCTGTCTTTCAATCAGTCAGTAGGAGCAGGAGAATTTTGTAATATCCTCATACCAGTACATGAGGAGTAAAAGTTTCAACCCAGCATGGAGGGCGAATCCTATTGCTTGAAGATGTCTGTTTCTAATCCACATTAACTGTAAGCAGGGACCTTTAGCTGCTGCGACAGATTGCCTGGATGTCACGTGGCTAATGCTTCAGCCACCATCTCAGTCACACCTCTAGGCATCTGATCCTGGTAGCAGACTTGAAATCTCTTGAGATCTCATGGTGTCCGCACAAAAGGGTATGACTACATATGATGATCCCTCTGAAGAGCACTGGTGCGGGGTGGGGTAGAGTTACCTAGCAGGAACATGAGTTTGGTCTGCTTCACCCAGACATTGATGGTATGAGGGTGCCTGCAAGACTGTACTTTATCAGTGGTAAATTAGCAGTCAAATGTGTTACCATCCTCCATTTATCACTACTGCCTACTGTCTGTTCTTTGAATTTACGGGAAGAAAATAATAAACTGCAAGAGTTATGGAACATGCACACACAGATAATTGCTCTTAGGTTCGCAGCGTTATTGTGTGGCTGCAGTAGTTGATAAGTTGACTGACCGTGGAGACTCCAAATTATGCATTAAAAGGGCAGGGACAATTAGCAATTATATATTTATGTTTGAAGGAGTTTTCATTGATAAATGCACTCTTGTCAGGTTGGCCAGAACTCTCTGATGAATACTAGATATATCCTAATCCTGCACTTCAGAAGTAGAAAGAGACTATTATTTTGAAAGGAGCATGACAGAGCTAGAAGTGTTGGTTACTAAGTGTCTGTCAATCTCTTTCTAGGGGTCAAGTGCAAAGTGTGAGGTGAGAATGGGTGTTTGTATTTGAGTGTTCCTTGGTTTAAACATTTAAAAACGTTTAAAAAGTATATTTTTAAGACATTTCCATGAGCAACAACATACTGAAGTCTTTATCAATAATCTGAAATAACAGTCAGGAATGTAGCATGTGAGGTATTTAAAATATTTATTGTAGTTTTAAATTGCAGAAAAAGAGAGAGATATTAGAAAATTAAAAATCCATGACTCTCCTGAAGGAGCCAATAGTGGCGCAGGAGGCCCCCCAGTCACTGAACTTCCTGTACTCTCCGGGCCTCAGGAAGTACTGCCTGCCTCTGTAGTTGGGATGCTCGTAGAGGGTCCAGTAGCCGTCCATCACGTTGCAGGAGTGAATGTCACGGAAGCGGAAGCGGTCATGAACCGACTCGCAGTCGTCACTGAACTCCATCGTCTGGCCTCCGAAGTCGCTCCTCTCATAGATCTTCATTCTGTACGAGCCACTATACTATAGTGGCAAACAAGTAACAAAACAATAATAGAGTACTCAAACACTTCTGACATTTGATTTCTACTTTTTATGTATTATAAAAACAGAGCAACTTTAGTTTGTCTATTGAGCAAATCATTAACAGTGACACTTATTTATACATTTCTGAGCAAGAAGTTATCTTCTAGTGTGTAAATGTAAATGCTGTTAATGATTATCAGTTTTTACAGTCTCTCACTGAATATTACATAGTGAACTACAGCTTGAAAGCATTTACATTACAGAAACAGGTACATTATTATTATTATTACTGTTGAGGTTTTTTTTTTCCCAGAATCCACACAAGAGTTAAGTTACCCTACTGTAAATCAATAGATTTTCTAGGGACTTATTCAAATTGACAAACCCAAACATCTATTTTCAAATTTTCACCACTTATCCTGGCAGGAATACACCCAGGACGGGACAGCGGGCCATTGCTGGGCAACACATACACACCCCTACAGGGCAATTTAGTGTGGCCAATTAACCTAACCTGTATGTCTTTGGACAGTGGGAGGAAACCAGAGTACCCGGAGGAAACCCACACGGACACAGGGAGAACATGCAAACTCCACACAGACAGGCACCCCGAGCCAGGACTTGAACCCGGGACCCCTGGAGGTGTGAAGCAGCAGTGCTAGCCAAGGTTGAACAAAACAAATAATGTAATTTCCTTTCATATGCTAATGTAAGTAACTCTATAACTTTATAAAACGTACGTTTGGGAAGACACGGCAGGACCTGATGCAGTCGTTGTAGCCCATCCAGCGCTGGTAGTCGGGATACTCGCCCCTGTTCAGCACGTACTGGTAGCCCATGTAGTTGGGGCGCTCGTACAGGACCCAACAGCCACCCTCCACTCGGATGGAGTTGCAGCGGCTGAAGAAAGAGTGCAGGTCAGCGCAGTCGCTGCTGCACTCATAGGAGCGACCTCCGAAATTCTTGTCCTCGTAGAAGGTAATCTAGAACAAAATAAGAAATTATTATTATTACCGTTGTTGCTGCAATACAAAAATAAAACAAAGGTAGTACATTATGTATAATGGTCTTATTTTAAAAGTACAAGCAATAGAAGTCTGGTTTCTGTTATTTTGTATGATAATCTTAAAGCATAGTATTATGGTTCACAGTTTCAAGCACTCTACCTTAGCCATGGTTGGAACAGACTGCTCAGGTACCAACATTCCCAAAAGCTTGTCTTTTTATAGATGTCAAAAGGTTTACAGTGCAGTAACTATTGTTTGTCACAAACAATGCTTTTTTTCTAGTCAGCAATACACATGCTTTACTTTCATGGTATAGGCAGATTACACGACAATGCAGGATGTTAATCCCTGTAGGGACTTAACTTGAAACTCAGCAAGTTTGTATAGGCAGTAACAGACTGAGAGGCTAAAGCCACACATAGACGACACAAAAGTGTACATTGGAGCTGCAGTTTGTTCATAGTTCAGATTTAGGTCATTTTTCATGCACAGGGCATTGTTCATGCAAAGGGGGGGACATGATGTATGAAAGACACAAAACACTGAATTGGAATTGATGGTCAATACTAACCCCTTAAGCAAGTAATGTAATGTAGGTAAATTCTTCCAGTTAAAGTTCTGCTGGAATTTCACTTTAATGTATATTCACCCACTGCTCTTTCTAGTTTCAGCATTTCATTTTAGTTTCAGCTTTGTATTTGGTTTCAATTTCAAAACATTTATTTAGTTTCAGTTGTAATTTCTTAAAATATATATTTGTTTTCAGTTTCAAAACATTTAATTTTAGTTTCATTTAATGGAATACAGAGTCTGGTATTATTTACCATTTGTAATTGTTGACGCATAAGTTATTCATTTTAGTGTAGACATTGTCACATTTACTTAAATAATACATTTTGAAGTAGATCAACCCACTACAGTCAAACTTGTTTGCAGTTCTGTATTAATGGTGTTGCGCTAAACAAGTGTCTCTCTCGCTCAAAGATCGAGGGACAAAAGCAGCCACAATTATGTAGTGAACTGGGGTTTCCCATAAGCAAAGAGCTTGGTGTTATTACATGTTTTGTGATTAACAAACCAAGTGCAGATCATGCAGTTCATGGTTAAACCTGAAGAGCTCAAATTTAAACAGCAGCATTCCGGCAGCGGACAGTTTCGGGGCCCTGTAACTGAATGCTCGACCCTCTGCGGTTTTCTTGTGTATTTTAGTACACAAAATGAGCTTCATGAGCTGATTATTTTTTAAATAAATGACTTTGGACTCTTGCATGCAGTGTGTGGACATTATCTTTCTTCATAATTACATTATATTTTCATAAAACCTTTATTTTGTAAAATATTATTTATATTAAAAATAAGACATTTCTAAATGCATTGTTGTTGTAAAATACAGCAACATAAGTCATACTATGAGCTGATATAATTATAGTAAAGAGCAGAACAATAACAGTGGTTAACCCCATTATAAATGACTTGCGGTCATTGACCTGTGTTGTAGCTTTTGATAAGACAGACAAAATGATCCCAAACTGAAAATTCTCTACATCGGACAGTTGTTGTTTTTGAAGATGTATTCAGAATATAACACTACAGTTTAATATTAAAAATGACAGCTAAATCCCGCCACAAGACACTAGTTGTCAATTATGTACAGGAAATGCATGGGCAAAAGTCAGTTGATTGACAGCAACCTGAACCAATTGTGCAGTACTGTAGAGTGATGCATTTAACAGGAAGTCAAAGCCCCAAACACTAGTATAAAAAAAAAAAAATCTAACTATATTTCCATAAACTACATTATGATATAATGTATACACCATGTATTGTTTTTGACATAAATATAAGAAAATTGCATTTGAAAAAAGTTTTTTGCTTTGCTGCCAAGAAACCGCAATCAGGAAGTGTTTTCCTCAATGATGTAATGTTGAACATCTACTAACATCAACATAAACAAAAAGCACACCATTTAAAACATGGTTTTATTATTATCAGTTGTAGTATTTGGATATGTAACGGTTTGTGGTAAACTTTTGTGGGAACTACAGTGTGATTGGGCATAGTATCAACCGCATAATTTCCCAAAAGATCCCATAATAGGCAACTCTGGGTTAATTTTGTTAAACTAAAAGAAAGGATTTTCTAGAACAAAAGATTATTCTGTGATCTGTGGGGATCGCTTCACCCCCCACAGGTTTTCAAATGCTGTAGAAGTCACAATGGGGTTTACCAAGAAACAGAGATTAAAAACTAGGTCTGTTCCCACTATACAGCCTATGGAAGCTTATTGCTGCCACTCAAAAAAATAAATAAACAATAGTTTTTTTACATTCCCTTCCAATTTTAGTGTCTTATTCTTTGTAAGTACTCTGCAAATCATTATTTTTTTAATGTTTTTATTATTATTATTATTATTATTATTATTATTATTATTATTATTATTATTATTATTATTATTATTTGCAGTTTATAATACTTCCCTGACCTGTCCGGGGACTACAGATGAAAATTTCCCATTTGGCTAACAGCAATGTTCATAAATGTGCACTGTCCCTGTCAAATAATAATAATTAAAAAAAAACTTCTCATAACAAAGGTAAAAACTGCAATTGCTACTTTTAATGTTAATGTACTATATATATATATATATATATATATATATATACACTCACCTAAAGGATTATTAGGAACACCTGTTCAATTTCTCATTAATGCAATTATCTAACCAACCAATCACATGGCAGTTGCTTCAATGCATTTAGGGGTGTGGTCCTGGTCAAGACAATCTCCTGAACTCCAAACTGAATGTCTGAATGGGACAGAAATGTGATTTAAGCAATTTTGAGCGTGGCATGGTTGTTGGTGCCAGACGGGCCGGTCTGAGTATTTCACAATCTGCTCAGTTACTGGGATTTTCACGCACAACCATTTCTAGGGTTTACAAAGAATGGTGTGAAAAGGGAAAAACATCCAGTATGCGGCAGTCCTGTGGGCGAAAATGCCTTGTTGATGCTAGAGGTCAGAGGAGAATGGGCCGACTGATTCAAGCTGATAGAAGAGCAACTTTGACTGAAATAACCACTCGTTACAACCGAGGTATGCAGCAAAGCATTTGTGAAGCCACAACACGTACAACCTTGAGGCGGATGGGCTACAACAGCAGAAGACCCCACCGGGTACCACTCATCTCCACTACAAATAGGAAAAAGAGGATACAATTTGCACAAGCTCACCAAAATTGGACAGTTGAAGACTGGAAAAATGTTGCCTGGTCTGATGAGTCTCGATTTCTGTTGAGACATTCAGATGGTAGAGTCAGAATTTGGCGTAAACAGAATGAGAACATGGATCCATCATGCCTTGTTACCACTGTGCAGGCTGGTGGTGGTGGTGTAATGGTGTGAGGGATGTTTTCTTGGCACACTTTAGGCCCCTTAGTGCCAATTGGGCATCGTTTAAATGCCACGGCCTACCTGAGCATTGTTTCTGACCATGTCCATCCCTTTATGACCACCATGTACCCATCCTCTGATGGCTACTTCCAGCAGGATAATGCACCATGTCACAAAGGTCCAATCATTTCAAATTGGTTTCTTGAACATGACAATGAGTTCACTGTACTAAACTGGCCCCCACAGTCACCAGATCTCAACCCAATAGAGCATCTTTGGGATGTGGTGGAACGGGAGCTTCGTGCCCTGGATGTGCATCCCACAAATCTCCATCAAATGCAAGATGCTATCCTATCAATATGGGCCAACATTTCTAAAGAATGCTTTCAGCACCTTGTTGAATCGATGCCACGTAGAATTAAGGCAGTTCTGAAGGCGAAAGGGGGTCAAACACAGTATTAGTATGGTGTTCCTAATAATCCTTTAGGTGAGTGTATATATATCAGCCATAACATTATGACCACCTGCCTAATATTGTGTAGGTCCCCCTTTTGCCGCCAAAACAGCTCTGACCCGTCGAGGCATGGACTCCACTAGACCTCTGAAGGTGTGCTGTGGGATCTGGCACCAAGACGTTAGCAGCAGATCCTGTAAGTCCTGTAAGTTGCGAGGTGGGGCCTCCATGGATCGGACTTGTTTGTCCAGCACATCCCACAGATGCTCGATTGGACTGAGATCTGGGGAATTTGGAGGCCAAGTCAACACCTTGAACTCGTGATTCATCAGACCAGGACACCTTCTTCCATTGCTCCGTGGTCCAGTTCTGATGCTCACGTGCCCATTGTAGGCGCTTTGGGCAGTGGACAGGGGTCAGCATGGGCACCCTGACTGGTCTGCGGCTACGCAGCCCCATACGCAACAAACTGCGATGCACTGTGTGTTCTGACACCTTTCTATCAGAACCAGCATTCACTTTTTCAGCAATTTGAGCTACAGTAGTTCGTCTGTTGGATCGGACCACACGGGCCAGCCTTCGCTCCCCACGTACATCAATGAGTCTTGGCCGCCCATGACCCTGTCGCCGGTTCACCGCTTTTCCTTCCTTGGACCACTTTTGATCGGTACTGACCACTGCAGACCGGGAACACCCCACAAGAGCTGCAGTTTTGGAGATGCCCAGTCGTCTAGCCATCACAATGTGGCCCTTGTCAAAGTCGCTCAGATCCTTACGCTGCCCATTTTTCCTGCTTCTAACACATCAAGTTTGAGGACAAAATGTTCACTTGCAGCCTAATATATCCCACCCACTGACAGGTGCCATGATAACGAGATTATCAGTGTTATTCACTTCACCTGTCAGTGCTCATAATGTTATGGCTGATCGGTGTATATATATGATCTTATTCTATACCTTATTGCAATATGTGGATACATTTTTATGGTGATTTTTATTACCCTTTTAACAGGGTGTACATTTTATTTATAAAACTATGTAATCTGACTGAATACATAACACTGTGATCATATAAAAAGTAAAATTACATGGAAGAACCTCCTGAAAATGAACTTAATATTTGTCATTTAAATGTATAATTAAATACAACTAGGGACGCTTTAGCTTAGATCTTACAAGGTCAAAGTTACACTACAAGTTCATAGGATTGAAAAGCATTCATTTTGTAAACTTTTGTAAACTTTCTTATGTTCTTCTGTTCTTATTTTAAGTGGCCAAATTATCATTAATGCTCTGTTCAATGAAGGTTGGTGTGCCTTTTCAGTTTAGCAAAGAGGGAGACATCAGTAACATTATCTGGGTTTGGGATGTAGTTAAATGCCATTTGTGAATTCTGTAATCACTCTGTCCATTCATCACAGTTTGCTCATTAAAAACAGAAGGATTTTAACTGTCTTGTGGTTCATAAAAGCTTAAGAGTGTGTGTATGAATACAATAATTATTTTGTGAAACATCATCATTTATTTGATAGATGGTTATTTGGTGAATCACTGTATTTGCAATTGAAACAAAACTCTTGGCATTGTATGTTTAACTTGATTTATTAAAAATATTCAACAATTAGACTAGTTGAAGTCAGTGATGCGTCTGAAGGAGCCGATCTTGGAGCTCATGCCTCCCCAGTCGCTGTATCTCCGGTACTCTCCGGGCCTCATGAAGTACTGCCGGCCTCTGTAGTTGGGCTGCTCGTACATGATCCAGTAGCCGTCCATCACGTTGCAGGAGTGAATGTCATTGAAACGGAAACGGTCATAGACAGAGGGACAGTCGTCCATGAACTCCATCATCTGGCCTCCGAAGTCAGAGCGTTCATAGACCCTCATTCTGTAGGATCCTCGGTGCTGCAGGAAATGGATATGTTACTAAAAGGATTTTTCATGAAACCCCCAAACTAACTCGTTTGCCCACAACCTCTTTGCATAATTGTATTTTTCTACAGGGATGACAATTTTACAACTGATATTGTGACATGGTGTATTACAGACTGTGTGATTCCTAGAGTGAGATGTATAAGAAAATTATCAGCATGGGAATAGGATGATATTGGATAACATATGCATCAGATAGTTCCTACTTCATATTCAGTAATGTAGCCTTCAAGAGTCTCCAGTTGGTTTAGTATCGTGCAAATTACTGGATCTACCCAAGATATCCAAGTTGAGAACAACGATAAAGGACAAATCAAGACTATTAAGATAAAAAGACATGGACAGTTCTACCTCGCTGCTTTGGTTGTATTTAATTATTATAATGAAAGAAAGCACTAAGGCATGCCAAAATACCGCAATTCCAACAAACCAAATCAGACTGATGGTGCAGTCTCCTAGGAGTCATCAGAGTTAGTCTTAGATGAGTTAGTCTTAATCTGTGTCAGTGAAACAAGTCTTGTGAAGCTGCTGTCACATCACTGTATTACAATGTCTGCTTCTCTGGCTTTGCTTTTTCTTCCTTACACATGATGCACTGATTTCCTGATGTGTTTGTTTGTTTATTTTTTGGTTCATTACTATGCAATGGAGATGCAGCAGGTTGACACTTTAAATCCTTCACTGAAATGTACCTTCTAACAGGAACTCTATGCAGCTTCTAAAAGTACAGAATGGAAAATGCTTATAATTTTAATTCCTCTTTGCTGCAGCATGACCTATCCTATAGTCATGGGCGTATTATAGCGCACAATCTCCTGCACTCTCCTACACAATCACCACACTGGCAGCCATTGACCAGCAGAAGGTTTGTATCCAGTTCTTGGCACATGTAGGACACTGTAGGACCTTCCCGAAGAAGGAAGGTTTTCAATTAGATCAGAAGGACCTGCATGTACTGTGTGTACAAGACTCTATTTGAAATCTAATTAATGGAAGAGAAAGGAACATACGTGGGGAATGAACCGGCAGGACCTGATGCAGTCATTGTAGCCCATCCAGCGCTGGTAGTCAGGATACTCGCCCCTCCTCATGAAGTACTGGTAGCCCATGTAGTTGGGGCGCTCGTACACCATCCAGCAGCCGCTCTCCACCCTCATGGAGTTGCAGCGGCTGAAGTAGGAGTGCAGGTCGGCGCAGTCAGAGCTGCACTCATAGGAGCGGCCCTGGAAGTTCCTGTCCTCGTAGAAGATGATCTGGAAAAACACATAGAATATTGTTATGCTTTTACATCAATAAATAAATACATGTGCAGGTAGATAGATAGATACATAGATAGAAGTTCCTGTCCTCATAGAAGATGATCTGCAATGTTTTATGTATAGTAATTCTTTGTCAACAAACGTCTGTAAATTATTGGTGTAAATTAGGCATTTCTGTGCCCTTAAAAAGCAGGCAATTATTCACTGGTTTAATCTTATTTATTAAACTTTTATTTCTATTTGGAGTTCAAACTGGGCTGGCTTTCAGTGTTACCTTTCCCATGATGGAGTGTTGTCAGGTCTCTCTGTGTACAGCTCAGTGGAAAAAGTTCTCTTTTTATAAAACCTGCTGTGTGATTACATTGCATAAACTATTTTCATTCAAATTTACCTTTACAAATAACTCGTTTCTAGTGTTAGAGTAAAACAAAAAATGGTTATGTACAGCTGTGCCTTCATGTGTTGTGAGTTACCTTATTGTTCTACCTAGTTTTTACATATTCATCACTATTCACAAGCTATACCGTAGACATCCAACTACATCAGCAAAAACCTTGATCATAACAAAGCCATTCAAATAAAAAACCTCAAAGCTGCTGTGTTCACTGTTTTTTTTGTTGTTTTTTACCTAGTATATCAATTCATTGAGAATTTCCTAAACATTTTACGGTAGCACATTTGACATAAAACCTCAAGAAGTGGGAACTGTCTCCTCACAATGCAGAAAGCATTAACCTAAACCTAAAACCCAATCATTTATATATAGAAATGTACTTTCATTCTAAGAAAAATCCCAAGAGAATTAAATTGAGTTCAGGCAGTATTTAGTCTTTTGATTGCCACTCCACTCATATATATACACACACATGAAAAAGGAAGAGCACACTTTAAAATCACCATGGGAGATTTCAATGCAAGAACTGGAAAACAACAACACGATGAGACCTCAGTAGGTAAATATGGATATGGAGACAGGAATGAAAGAGGTGATAGATTAGTGGAAATCACAAATTCAAAAAGCCAAACATGAATGTACACCCATAAAAGTCTTAATGGAGGAAAAAGTGAAATAGATTACATCTTAATGACCCATAAACATTTAATAGAAGACTGCACAGTCATTGACAGTTCAATACTGGCAGCAACCACAGAATGGTTTGGTGCAGAATTCATCTCAATGCTGAAGTGTAAAGATGAAAAAAATAATGTAGAAAACAAACAAACCAATCGACATCATGAACCTCAGAAACCATCAAGCAGAGAACAAATTAGAATTGAAAAACAAATGTAGTGTACTTTGTGACCGACAATAAAAACTAGATGTATTACAGTTATGTGATATAATATCGATTGACCCCATGTGATTTGCAAGAGACTCAACACAACACAAGAAGATAAAAAGGTCTGCCAAGACACAAGAGAAGTTATGAAGATTAATACAGTCAAGACCCCAATCAAATGTTAACTACATTGAGCTGTGCAAAACCATAAGGAAACTTATTGCTGAACATGTATTACTAACAGTTGCAAAAATGCAATCGATATAGGAAATAATCTAATTATGATGAAAAATGATGATAGCACAACAATCACAAACTGAAATGCTGAGTGGAAGAATTATATAAAAACCTATACAGCAGTGATAACAGCAGTAAAGAAGAATATGAGATTTAAATGAACACAAGTAAAATAACAGATTCAGATTCCAGGAGAAGTAGGCCACAAAGAAGACGAAAAATATAATAACACCTGCAGTCACAGTGGAGATCCTAAAAGAAGCTAAAGAAGAAATTGAGAAGATTCTGGCAAAACTTTTCACAGTTTCTCAGAAATAAACAAATACCAGATAAATGGAACAAGCAAATGCCATTCTCCTTCACATGAAAGAAGGTCTGAAGAACTATAGGCCCATTAGTCTAATTCCCATCTTACACAAAGTATTTATAAATATATTAAGACATTTGTCTTCCAGACACAACGTTTAGCTCAGTTGCTTAGAGTTTGGTGCTAATAATGCAAGGGCTTGGGGTTGAGCCCCACATTGGCCAAGGATTATTTCAACTGTTCTTCAGACAAGTCCCTAAAGGCAAGCGCAGTGATGCACTTCAAGCAGTGGGAGTATCCACCCAGAATGATGCAGCTGTGTCATAGTTGGCTGCTTAGTTGCACACAGTAAAATGTCCTTTCTTTGCTTTTCTCAGCACCATTGAACTGCAGTTAGATCTCAAATTTTATAAACTTGTAGGCTGCTGCAAATTCCTTATTGAAGAGTCTTGGAGAGGAAAGTAAGGCTTAAAGATTCGAGGCGAGTTTATGGAATGACACATTTTACCCATGGTGCCAATTAGACATTTAGCTGTTGGTCACCTCGACTCGGCTGCTTAAATGTTGAAAAAGAGAGAATCCCACAAATGCCCGGGCCTCAAACTCAGGGCTATCATCTTGGATATCAGCTCCCAGTTGTCTTACACATTCTGTCCTTATGGACCAGTGGTCTAAGGCACCAAACTCAAGGTGTTATTCCCTCAAGGCTGAAGAAGTGTTTCCAGGTCTCCCTGTGAAGGCCTGGGTCCAAATCTCAGCTTTGAAATTCACTACCCAGCAGAGGGAACCTACAAGAACTGCTGAATTTATCCTGAAATCATGCAAATTTAACAACTTACCACAATTTAACACAGGTGGAGATCACTTTATTAGGTTTATTATTTTGATGGTGATTTAGTTTTGCTATTTCAAAGGGGTTGTACACTTATCCAACCAAGCTGTTTCAGGTTTTATTTTTAATTACATTTCTTGAAATGTCTAGAATATTGTTGTCTCTTAGAAGTTGTAGGGTAGGTTTTGGTCAATGAGAAATAATGTATATGTATCTTTATAATTAAAGAAGGCAAAATATGTTATGGGATATACACTCACCTAAAGGATTATTAGGAACACCTGTTCAATTTCTCATTAATGCAATTATCTAACCAACCAATCACATGGCAGTTGCTTCAATGCATTTAGGGGTGTGGTCCTGGTCAAGACAATCTCCTGAACTCCAAACTGAATGTCTGAATGGGAAAGAAAGGTGATTTAAGCAATTTTGAGCGTGGCATGGTTGTTGGTGCCAGACGGGCCGGTCTGAGTATTTCACAATCTGCTCAGTTACTGGGATTTTCACGCACAACCATTTCTAGGGTTTACAAAGAATGGTGTGAAAAGGGAAAAACATCCAGTATGCGGCAGTCCTGTGGGCGAAAATGCCTTGTTGATGCTAGAGGTCAGAGGAGAATGGGCCGACTGATTCAAGCTGATAGAAGAGCAACTTTGACTGAAATAACCACTCGTTACAACCGAGGTATGCAGCAAAGCATTTGTGAAGCCACAACACGTACAACCTTGAGGCGGATGGGCTACAACAGCAGAAGACCCCACCGGGTACCACTCATCTCCACTACAAATAGGAAAAAGAGGATACAATTTGCACAAGCTCACCAAAATTGGACAGTTGAAGACAGGAAAAATGTTGCCTGGTCTGATGAGTCTCGATTTCTGTTGAGACATTCAGATGGTAGAGTCAGAATTTGGCGTAAACAGAATGAGAACATGGATCCATCATGCCTTGTTACCACTGTGCAGGCTGGTGGTGGTGGTGTAATGGTGTGGGGGATGTTTTCTTGGCACACTTTAGGCCCCTTAGTGCCAATTGGGCATCGTTTAAATGCCACGGCCTACCTGAGCATTGTTTCTGACCATGTCCATCCCTTTATGACCACCATGTACCCATCCTCTGATGGCTACTTCCAGCAGGATAATGCACCATGTCACAAAGGTCCAATCATTTCAAATTGGTTTCTTGAACATGACAATGAGTTCACTGTACTAAACTGGCCCCCACAGTCACCAGATCTCAACCCAATAGAGCATCTTTGGGATGTGGTGGAACGGGAGCTTCGTGCCCTGGATGTGCATCCCACAAATCTCCATCAAATGCAAGATGCTATCCTATCAATATGGGTCAACATTTCTAAAGAATGCTTTCAGCACCTTGTTGAATCGATGCCACGTAGAATTAAGGCAGTTCTGAAGGCGAAAGGGGGTCAAACACAGTATTAGTATGGTGTTCCTAATAATCCTTTAGGTGAGTGTACATTCTGTTCTAAATTATAAACATTTATAAACATTTTTCACTTGCTTGATAGTTTCCATTATTAATTAAAAAAAAACTTTTTTTTTACAAATCCCAGATCAGAGAGTTAAGAGAGTGTGTTTTCTGATTTACTGCTCCTGTCATTGGGAAAGATATTCATATTAATTATGAATTGTGTCAAGACAAATAGTGAACAGAGACATAGCAAGGAATACAATTTATCACTGGCATTCCCATACCATTTTGTTCTAAGGAGTGCAACAAGGGGCCATGAAATTGTAAGTCTATTGTCTGTAGAGCATGATAATTGTCAAGCTAAAATAGAGATTCTTGATATCTTTTGTATAATTTTAAACTAATATGTCAGAGATTGGGACTTGGCTACAACACAAATTCCACGCACGGGTACCTTAGGGAGACACCAGCAGTCTGCCAAGCTATAGAAGACCTTTCACCTGAAGTCATGTTTAGTGTGATCATACTGGAGAAGGCCCACCTTCACATTCGTGGTGTCCGAAACAGACCGGTGTTGTGTGCACAGTACAGATCGGCTAACACTGCCTGTCCCAACTCTTGATGAGGCCTACAAGCATCCCTACAAATTTGGTGGCTGGGCATTTGACAGGGGAAGAAGCTGGAAGGGTGCTTTGTGTTTTCTAGCCTGACTGACGGAGTTTCCTGTCACTCTTTGTACTGAGTTGCCCGAACCTCCCAGCATTTAGAAACCTGCCTGCTTGTGTCAGTTGTTAATTTAGTTGAATTAAGTAGGTTGAAGGAGCTTGATCAGTTAACACTGGCTGCTTACCAGGCATGGCTGCAAAAGTAAAACTCAACCAAAAAATTACATTGTTTTTCATTTCCTTTATTTTGAATTTACAGATGTAAAACATTGCATTGCCTGCTTAGCATCCGAAATCCATGATGCGCTTGAAGGAGCCCACCCTGGCGCTCATGGCCCCCCAGTCGCTGAACCTCCTGTACTCTCCACTGTGCAGGTAGAACATCCTGCCTCTGTAGTTTGGCTGATCGTAGAAGAGCCAGTGTCCATCCATCACATTGCAGGAGGAAATGTCGTTGGAATGGAAACAATCGTAGACAGAAGGACAGTCATCCGTGAGCTCCATCATCTGGCCTCCAAACTCCGCTCTCTCGTAGATCCTCATTCTGTAGGATCCCCGGTACTGTGATAAAAAAATACCACCATATAGTTAATTACACCCATCTATTATGGTGATTTTTTTACTTCGAGGCATGGTGCATAGTGAGGATAGAAAGTGTGTCGGCAGGGCCCTGTTCTTTAATAATAGATAACACAGATATTTCCAATTACTGTATGAGTTCCCTCAGACCCCATAACTTTGTTGTGTAAATACCTGGAGACACAGCAAGTCAAAGATTTTTAAAGAGAGCCTATGATTGCTTGTTTCTCTAGGGCAACAGGTTAAAAATGCAAGCAAAGTATGAACATGCTAAAAGGGCAGCAGGAAGGTTGAGGAGTTTATATACAGGCAGAGAGCAGTTTCAGAGACATAGACTCCAAAACACGAAGATCTCATTCGAGAAGGACAATAGTAAATTAGGATGCCAGAACCCAGGCCCTCCACCACACAGTCAACACATGGGAAATGAACCTACTGGTGGGATCATGCGGCAGGACCTGATGGAGTCACTCATGCCCATCCAGCGCTGGAAGTCAACGTACTCCCCCCGGGTCAGGAAATACTGGTAGCCCATGTAGTTGGGACGCTCGTAGATCATCCAGCAGCCGCTCTCCACTCGGATGGAGTTGCAGCGGCTGAAGTAGGAGTGCATCTCAGCACAGTCGCTGCTGCACTCATAGGAGCGGCCCTGGAAGTTCCTGTCCTCGTAGAAGATGATCTGAAACATACAATAATAAGACACCATTAGGAGAAGGGACTGTGAGGGGAAAGCATCGATATTTCAGAGGACTCCATTCTGTTCTTGCATCACAGTTAGGACGGTGCATGTAAATCCCCAGTTGTATGTGTTTACCTTTCCCATTTTGAGCTTGGAAGACTGGTCCTCTTTTCCATACTTTTTTGAGGAAACCACCTTGATTTATATAGAAAAATGTGAAGTGCAAACGGTGCACGCAGTATTCATATTCAAATTCAAAGTAAAGGATAAAAAAACATTCTGTAACCCTTTGTGACTGTAACACTGTAGTTCAGAGCTAATGGAGAACCTGTATAGTAATCCATGTAACAAAGAATTGTGTCAGGCAAGCACATGTCTGTAACAAAGACAAGACGAGAAAGAGAAATGGCTTAAACAAATTTTAGGTTTGGTTTTTGGCAGAGGCTTTTTTTTTTTAACAGTGCTTTGGTTTTAACTTCAGAAATTCAGAAAAGCTGTTTTAGAACTATCAGGAAGTTTCTTAATTCATAATTTTCACAACATGAAGAAACATCTTCAGTATGTTTCATGTGCTGAGTAGATATTTCACAAATAATGCGGCTAAGACTGTGTGAGAAAGCAGAGATGAGTTCGGTGCTGTATTCACACAGCTGGACTGCCTCCATGCTGGTAATCAACAGTCCACTAAGAATGGACAAAATTATTAAACATACAAATTTTTACTTTACCTGGTGCAATATTGTACTGGATTTCAGTGGGCTTGTGTAGGTCCTTTCTCATTCACATAGGCCAAGAGAGATAAGTCCTTATCCAACAAAATACAAAGAAGTCCCTCCTCGATTGACCACAAATGCATGGCTGTGTCTGAGTATCCCTCTCACCTTCCTGTATTCTTCCAGTGTCCGCCATCTGTATCTTTTGTAATTGTCTGTTATCCAGACATACAGGGCAATTAAAAATAAAGCTTTTACTCCTCTATTAGGTGTCATGCTTTTTTAATTACATATAAAAAGAACTAGTTTCGACAGACGAACATTAAGTTCTGCCTTAATAGTAATTTATTTCAAGCTTTATAGCTCTGTGATGTCTCATTTAGACAATGAGAGACATGCTGATGGTATTATGGATCAAAGAGGCCAGTGATTTTTTGTTGTTGTAATTGTTCCCTCAAATTAATTGTAATTGATCCAATCAAACAATGCCAGAACGGAGAAATCGGTGTGGTGAGAATATCTGGACTTCCACAGCATCACTTATCACTATCTCCTGTACATACTGTCAGTGAACGAGTGGCTTAGACTGATGCACTTCGCATATAATCAGTTTTATCACAATTAGCTATGCTTAACATAAATCACGGGGACTCCTCAGGTATACAATTTCTATGGTATGATAACCGTAAGTAAAAATACAGCTGTGACCAGAATATCACTGTATAAATGATGCAACTTATTTCTCTATATTTTAGAGAATCAAATAATATGCTCAACTTAATTTGTATACTATGGAGCTTATTTTATTTGTACAGCCTTATAGGTAGGGATTGACTACAGAAATAAAAGTCAAATGTAGGCAGCCTCATTATTGTTAACATTGACTCTCTGCTCAAAAGAATGCTCATCTTTTTAGTTAAGGGCTGTGATTTTTGTAAACATTATTATTATTAATTTGATACACTGCAGATAAATCTAACATACAACCAAAAATGTGTAAATAATTAAACCAGTTTATTTGCTGGTAAATAGAATTAGGAAATAATCGGTTATACTGCTTAAAGCACAAATATTGATTATTTAAAAGCACTGCACAGAAGACTATACAGTTATACCTCTCTCTGCATGATGGAGAGTTTCTAGAACAAGTTGTGCTAGACGGCATCATAAATATATTGAATTAATGAGGGTAGGTTTCATAAACACAGAAATAAATATGAAAATGTGTTAAATACTAATATAAATGTGCTGTTAATAAAATACATTTTGATAGTTTGGTTGTGTTTGAATTTTGGATTGTGTTCCTGCTTCTGCTTCACTTAATTTACGATTCTCCCTCAGAACTTGGCTTATGGCCTGTTGTGGGCCCATTATGATCATAATACTTTTGTGTTCCTTTTTAATGTTCTCTGTCTTTATGTAGAAAATAATTAAGAAACATTGATCTACCGTTGTCAACACTTTAACCAAGTGTGCTTTGTTTGATTTTTGTCTCACTTTGAATAATTGTGTTTTTAAATTACATAATGTGACATTCCTGAACAGCTATGCCATCTATTTATGCGTGGCGAGGGTTTTAGTTATATTGTTTAGCTATATTGATATGATTTAAAAAATGTCATTGGTTTATTTTATGTTGGTTTACATTATTTTAGTTTATTTCAACTGTTCAAGGTTTGTTTATTTATTTATTTATTTATTTATTTAGTTGTAGTATGTTTATCACTCTGTAAAGCACGCTATACAAATAAAAATTGATTGACTGATTGATTGAAAATTAATTAATTGACTCAATTTGTGCTGTAACGAATCCATGCATTGCCGATCGAGTGATATACCTGTACTGTATCTGCCACATTGTGTGATTGGATTATTTTTGCCCCTGAGATGCTGCAGAAGCATCCAGAAACTACTTACAAGAGCCAGTAGGGATGTGTTACAATATGAAAACACACAGAAAAAAAGGTAAGCATGAGTTAGAGAATATGAATGTATTCATTGTGTCTTGCAGTCATTCCCTTTTCCCTGGGATGTATTTAGAGGAAACTGAATAAGTAAGAGAGGTTTACATGAAGCAGGTCTGAGTCTGTAACGACTTGCCCCTTCCACTGTTAGGTAAAATGTACCCTGATGCATTCCCCTGTTTGTGGAAATGGTGCATCTGTACTTGCCTAGTGAAACCCGATAATATTTACAAGGAGTACTTTACTGTGCCACTAATATCTTAGTTGGAGGCATGATTCCAAGTTATATACACAGAAGTATTTCTTATGTGTTGCCAAAACAGATGACTATTTTCATGGAGTAGTAAGGTCAAAGGCAGAAATAGACAAAAGATCTTTGTTCTCCAAAATGCTATGCAAAACAAGGAACATTCAGTGTAATAAAGATCAGTATGATATGATATTTATATATTATACATTTGAATAAAGCATGTATAATATACACATTTTGCTTCTCTCATGAGTCTATTGTGTAATTACTACTTCCGTTTCTATTAATCTCTATAACTTAATGTTGCAACTCTAGGCTGGACCTTTCCTGGACCTGGAAATTAAAATTAATGGCAATAACTTGAATAATTATTGTTTCTTGTGAATGTTTGTCAAAAAGTTATATAAGTATAATGTGCAGAGGCAAACCATTACATATTGTGAAAAAAATTGCAAATGCATAAATGCTTTTTTACACTGTAGTGTTTTTAAGGAAGACTTCAGTTACATTGCAATATTGTTTAGGCACAGCAGTTGATAATTGATTTACAACAACACTGACATTATGTGTAGAAATCCTGCTTCCAAACTACATTACACTTGTTTAATTACTTACTTGTTTGTTTTCTATAGCTAAGCTATTATTTTCAGGGACCACTGGCCAATTTATACAGATGCTTGCTTTGTTTTACATTAGCCCCCAGGGTCTGACATAATTTTAAAATGTTAAAACTTTTTGCGTGAAGGTTTTGCATGGTTATAACTATAAGCAGTGGTGTCGTGGTAGAAAATAAGGCACCGGAATGCGGGGGGAGGTGTTGCCAGTTTGTCAACTGGGGTTGGGGTGGGGAGGTCTGACAGTTTTTTGGCAATGGGGTGCTGACAGATCTTGATGAGTACCAAATATGGTAATTTGAATGAATACTTGATAGGTTGCATTTCCATTTCCTATGTAAACAAATCAGCAGTGAAGACATACAGTGAAATTATTACAATTGGGCTTGTAATCTGGGGGAGAAGCCACCCTGACAGAACTGGGCACCTGCGTCAGGCAGTCAGGCAATCCCTTACATCGAACCATGGCCCACTGTGCATAGTATAATGTAGTTCACTACATGTACTAATTCCTCATAATAGCTTCACTGCTTTTCACAATAAGATAATGCTTCCAACAAATACATAAGTAAATACAATAAATATATATGTGTATATATATCATAATTTTATTCAATGCATGTAAATATACACAAAACAGGCATTTTACAATTTTACAATTTTCAATAGAAGTCAGTGATGCGTCTGAAGGAACTGATCCTGGGGCTCATGCCTCCCCAGTCGCTGTATCTCCGGTACTCTCCGGGCCTCATGAAGTACTGCCGGCCTCTGTAGTTGGGCTGCTCGTACATGATCCAGTAGCCGTCCATCACGTTGCAGGAGTGAATGTCATTGAAACGGAAACGGTCATAGACAGAGGGACAGTCATCCATGAACTCCATCATCTGGCCAGCGAAGTCAGTGCGTTCGTAGATCCTCATTCTGTAGGAGCCGCGGTACTTGGGGGCAAACACATTGATTTCTATGTTAAAACAAGCAGATCATCCTTTATTCATAAAGAATCAGAGTTGTTTTAAGTTTGAAATGACCTGTGGCTAATTGGTTCACTGTATCATCACCCCAACTCTGGGCCAACTCTATAGGATCACTATAGCTTCTACAAGTACAAGCTGGGTTCACACACAAACCCCTCAGCTGTAGCCAAACTGTTCCACCTCCAGTTTGATGGATACATATGTATCTAAGCAACGTTACATAAATTGAATGAAACCTTTACGTATCACACATGGTCATCTCTACACCTTACATTAGGAATGGACCGGCAGGACCTGATGCAGTCATTGAAGCCTATCCAGCGCTGGTAGTCGGGATACTCGCCCTTCCTCATGAAGTACTGGTAGCCCATGTAGTTGGGGCGCTCGTACGCCATCCAGCAGCCGCTCTCCACTCGGATGGAGTTGCAGCGGCTGAAGTAGGTGTGCAGGTCGGCGCAGTCAGAGCTGCACTCATAGGAGCGGCCCTGGAAGTTCCTGTCCTCGTAGAAGATGATCTGGAAAAACACATAGAATATTGTTATCCTTTAAAATAAATAAACAATTAAATATGCAGATAGATAGATAGATAGATAGATAGATGGCTAAACGGGTAGATACAACAACCAGATAGTAAAATATCATTTTACCTTTCCCATTTTGTAGTCAGCTCAAACAAAGTGCTGTTACTGATGAGTCGATGCCAGCAGCCATGCATTATATATACCTCACTGAGGAGAATAGCTCGTGCAGAATATTTTGTTATTTAAATACACATCGACGCACGTCAGAAAAAGCTTTACAAGTGTCTTCCAGACAATACTTTTTCAATGCTCATCATGATAATTGCTTTCAGCGCATTGTTTTTTGGTCCTCCCAAAAAAATCCAAATGCATTGTGAGCTATAGAAAGCATAGTAAGCCTTCGACTCAAATTCTGTTTTCATAGATTTGCTGCTGGATCCAGTGAGTTATGTTTTATGTGCTTTGATCACATTTAATCACATTTACATTTTATTAAGTACAAAACAGCACACAAATTCTACAATACTGTATGATTATGTTTAGCATTTATCTGATGTTTTTGCTCACTCGCAAGAGAATAATTTACACATAGGTAATATTCCAGTTCATAAAGATATTAAGATTATGTATGTACTGTTTTATTTAAGACACAAAGGTATTTCTTTTCATGATATGGATTAGGAAAATACAGATTGTTGGTAGCCTTGTTGTAGGGCTCAACTCTGTGACACCGAGCACAGTTTTCAAGAAGAAAAAGATTGGAATTCTCCAGTAAGCACATTTCCACCAGAGTTCATGCTTTTTCATTGACACCAGAGATTGCAGACCTCTGACAGGCCTTCTAGATACCAGTCGATGCCATCGATGGATCATCAAAGCATCCCACTAAGGTTCTAGATTGGGGCCTGGAAGACAACAAGTATCTGCTTGACAGCTGCGATTCACATCATTGGAACCATGTCCAAATACACCAGAGAGTTCAATAGTTACGCAGGAGTGTAAATCTTCGCTCATCTTGTCTTTATTTTAATTCACACTGTGAGGTAGTATAGTGTATTTGTCTGTAATGAGTGTACTTGGTCATCACTGGGGGCTGCATGTTCCTCTTTGACACAGAGTGCTGGTGACCTCTAATGCCACCTAGACAATGGCCTTTTGTGACAGCGCATGCAGTCTATTGTGAGTGACCTTTTCCATGTTAACACTGACGATCTCTCTGGGTGGGAACTTTGCCAACTAGGCATCTCTCCCCCTGGCTGAGTGTAAAGATCCCCCCCATTCTGGCTGAAAAGCAGTTTGCAAAACCTCCAATTGGGTGACTAGGTTTCAGGGCAATTCTTTACAACGTCTGACCTCTGGATGAAACTCATTGCAGTGTCACTGTCTCTGTGCCCTAGCTTGGAGTTTTCCATTCTGTTATTTGGCTGTGTCTATACTCGACTGAGTTGAGTATAGACACCCCAGACATAGTATGTATGCCACTATAGTCAATGCAGAATTAAGCATCCCTGAAAATATAGTCTACATTCAAAACAGAGTGCTTAATTTATTCCTGTATTGGGCTAGTGTCTGGTGCATGGCCCTTAGTTCAAGGAAAGAAAAAAAAACTTATATAGTAAAATAGAGCATTGTATATTACCTCTAAATCTCTACAGTTAATTCAATCATAAACTGGAGTAGATATATTGCAATGTGAAGATATGCTTCTGCTTATGTTATTTAATTTAAGTTTGATTGCAATGCAGTGTCCCCTTTGAAGGTCGTGTGGTAATTTTTCCAGGAAATTCTAACTTACATTTCAGCTGCCTGACATGTACAACATTTAAAATATCTGTAACTACGTGTTCATATCATAATACTTCAGACAGACCCTGGGATTGTGTTGAATTCCTGCAGTCTCTCATTTTATCTTAACAAAGCACTTCGTGTCATCTTTCGTGTGTTTTTTAAATGTGTTGAATATCTTGATTGTGGTTTCCTTTAAAGCATATTCTCTGCTGACTGTATACAATGGTAGAATAAACAATGTATTTTTGGCAGTTATGTTATTAAGTAAATGTAAAGGTTTTCACTCAAGCATGGCTACATATTTTATTTCACTTTCAGAAATGAATTATCCTCTTTTTTTTCTTAAAAAGTTTAATAAAATATTTGGCATCTTCTGGATTATGCTTTTTTGAGAATAAAATGCTGAAAATATTATTTTTTCAACTAAATGTTACAGTGACTTTAATGTGGACATTATGTTAACCTGCCACCTACATTTAGTGAAAAGGAAGGAGAGAACAAAGTTGGTACTGAGATCTAAATGTTTTATTTAATTTGCATAGAATCACAATGTATTTCACAGCTGTGCCAAGTTCAATAAATATCCATGATGCGTCTGAAGGAGCCGATCTTGGAGCTCATGCCTCCCCAGTCGCTGTATCTCCGGTACTCTCCGGGCCTCATGAAGTACTGCCGGCCTCTGTAGTTGGGCTGCTCGTACATGACCCAGTAGCCGTCCATCACGTTGCAGGAGTGAACGTCGTTGAATCGGAAACGGTCGTAGACAGAGGGACAGTCGTCCATGAACTCCATCATCTGGCCTCCGAAGTCAGAGCGTTCGTAGACCCTCATTCTGTAGGATCCTCGGTGCTGCAGGAAATGGAAAGTGGATTTGTGTGTTATTATAATTTTTTAATTGATGCATGTAAAAAGGTAAGGAACTGCTCATGTGATGGAAGCAGCGGCTGAGCCTGATCTCTCACAGCGCCCTGCTTCGGTGCTAGTCAGACAAAACCTCCTGCCTTTCACTGCTGGGGCTGTGAAGTCAGGTAACGCTGAGCAAAAATGGAGGAAGACAAATAGTGAGTGGATGATCAAGCTTCCCTTGCAGTGGGACAGTTTTCCCCTGAAGGGACATTAAATTTTACTTACATCGAAGGTAATTTATACACAAACACACTATATGAACTGAAATACTGGATATATGATTTGGTGATCAGTATAAGGGCAACAAACAGTCTTCAAGCCATTTATTTTGGTCCTTTATGTACATGATGGTTAAATGAGGCCGATTAACTCCCCCAAGCTAGTAAACGTTTTATATATATATATATATATATCTTAGCCCTTGGTGATGCCAGCTGACCACACACACACATGAACCCCGTGGAGGACCTACAGATCAGACTTCCACACTTCTGTCGGACACTCACTTGAGGAATGAAGCGACAGGACTTGATGCAATCATTGAAGCCCATCCAGCGAGCATACTCGGGATATTCCCCCCTGGTCAGGAAGTACTGGTGACCCATGTAGTTGACATTCTCATAGATCATCCAGCAGCCGCTCTCCACACGGATGGAGTTGCAGCGGCTGAAGTAGGAGTGCATGTCCGCACAGTCGGAGCTGCACTCATAGGAGCGGCCCTGGAAGTTCCTGTCCTCGTAGAAGATGATCTGAAAATCAACACAGAATATTTTAAAACACCGAAAGAACCAATGTGTTGAGCTCCAAACCATGTACATTCATTGTTCCTGATTATTGGTATTTTGGTAAAATGAACAGATAATCCTTACCCTGCCCATTTTGTTTCAGTGCCACCAAACCACAGCTTAACTCAGAACAGCAATAGTTGTCCTTATATGCTCGTCTCAGAACTATACTTTACGGGCAATGTTTTGTGATTTAAATACAGTGACACTTTTGGTCACATAAACAAAATCCTTTACAAGTACTGCATTTCATTTTGGTTTAACCTTTTTGTTTCCACACACCCCACAAATAATGGCAAAAAAACAACAACGGTATGGTGAGCTATTGACAAGTTTAGCAGAGCTAGCACATTTCAAACAAACTAAAGGAAACCTGCAGACACGGGGAAGCTGTGTCAGGGAACTCTCTGACAGAATGCTCTGATAGTGGATAAGATACTTTTTAGTGATGTTGAAATGCAGTTGGATATTCTGGCCGTGCCAATTTGCATATTATTATTGACACATAGTTCCTTAATGCTTTTCTGTAAAGCGTGTTAATATAAGCATTAACGAAAAGGAACATTTAAAGCCTAACAAAAATGTAGATATGATCCCCCTGATACATAAATATATTGAAATGTGTGTGGGGGGGTGCAGTTCCACAGGGGTTTTAATACTTTGGGAGTTGTATAGAATTTATAGCTGTTCTTGTGCTAATGTAGTGTCATGTACAGTCAGCCTCCTGCTCGTAATCTCTGTCCAAGGCACAGCTACTCACACCTGATCTGCACAGAAATCCCCATCCCCACTACACAGAAAGGCCTGTACTCAATGAAGTGCAGGGCTGAGATATAGCACAACCCTAGCTAAGAGATGTATATGCATATTCCATAAATATAATTAAACTTGAAAATATTTACGCTTTTAATTATCATAATGGAAAGGCTGATGTCAAAAAACCTTGCTTATGTCTCTCTTATTACCCATAAACAACCTAACATGCTTGCATAGTTCCTTGTCTTATTATGTTATTGTCTTTATTTAAGCCACTTTTATTGTGTTTTTGTTATCTATATCTATATTTATATCTATATCTCTGCACTTATCAGCTTTTACAGTCCAGGATGTAAGACCTCATATATTGTGTAAATTGGAATTTGTAAAACGTATTATGCTTTGAATTGCACTGTATTATGTGAATTAGAATTTGTAATATGTTATGCCTTGTACTTAACTGTATTTTTGCCATTTGTATTGCGCTTATATTTTGTAAGTCGCCATGGATAAGGGTGTCTGCTAACAATAATATATATATATATATATATATGGATTTAACTGTGTGGGGTTCTCATTTCATTAATGGAATATCGTAGCCATTGTTGTGTTTGTTATGTTAAGTGCGCGTCTCAGATTTTATTAGTGCGCTGACGTGCCATCTTGTGGACAGAGAGTGAATTGCAAAACCACATTGATTACTAAATGTGTCAGTAGGTAACAGACATAAATATATTATTGTATTGTTGTTTTTCTTGTATATTAAATGCAATATTGTAGCAGATGTGTGTACTGCAAGGTGTCAACTGAAACCCCATTCCCAGGGAGTGCAGGATAACTGAGGGCCATATGTGACATATACAGACGGGTGACAAATTAAAGGAAAACCCTGAATAAATGAGTGGAGGAACATAACGAATGCAGATGCCTCCAAACAGATGTACTGCATGATACAATTAAGCAATTAACATCCTATCATGCTCTGTGTCATGTATACAAATGCTGATCAGGCCCAGTTGACCTTATTTATTTATTTATTTATTTATTTATTTATTTATTAGCAGATGCCCTTATCCAAGGCGGCTTACAAAATATAAAAGCAATACAAAGTGCAATAATACAGTGCAGTTCAAGGCATAATGCAATTTACAAATTCCAATTGTATAGGCGATATACAGTAAACAATATATAAGTCTTACCTCCTAGATTGTAAAAGCTAATAAGTTATTGGGGCACGAATGGCAGGAGCTTCAGTCACACAGACGCTCAACTGGCTCGTGTTTCAATAGAAACAGTGACTAAAGTTACATCTACATTGAGATCTATGGGAAAGACATCAGTAAACAGGGTTGGAAATTGTGGTTGAAAGCGCACATTCGATGACCGTGATGTTCGTGCATTACTGCGATATGTAAGGAAAAACAGAGTAACTCTTTCCCAGGTGACTGAGAATGTCAATGCAGGACGTGATCAGACTGTGTCAGCAAGAACAGTCAGTGGAGAACGACACAGAGAGGGATATTGTAGTAGCGCTGCAGTGCATGAACCCCTCATTACAAAGACAAATGCACATTGGAGAGGTCAGTGGTGCAAAAACCATAGGCACTGGTCTACAGAGATGTGGACAAAAGTGATCTGGTCAGATGAGTCATCCTTCACCATATCCTTGACAAGTGGGTGAGTGCATGTGTGGGACACCAAGAGAGCGGGACAGGCCTGACTGCTGGACCCCTACAGTGAGGGGGTCCGGAGGCTCTGTTGTGCTGTGGGGGGCATTTTCCTGTCATGGTTTGGGTCCACTTGTCCCCTTAGAGGGAAAGGTCACTGTAAACCACTACAAAGTTATTCTGAGTGATTACCTTTATCCTATGGTGACACATTTCTCTCCTGATGGGAGTGTCTCTTCCAGGATGACAATGCCCCATCCACAGGGCACGAGGGTCACTGAATGGAACACCTATGGGAGATTAGACAGCGCTCTCCACCACAATCATCAAAACCCCAAATGAGGGAATATCTTTTGGAAGAATGGTGTTCATCCCTCCAGTAGAGTCAGAGACTCGTACAATCTGTGCCAAGAGCATTGAAGCTGTTCTGGGGCTCGTGGGGCCCAACACCTCACTGAGACACTTCATGCTGATTTTTCCTTTGTCACCTGTCTGTATATACATATAAATATATTTATTTTCTAATCCCCTTAATTATGCTGTATCAGTTGACTTTAATTCCAAAAAATACAAATATTCAAACATGTTTTAGTATTGTAGTGAAGAACCATGATCTATTTACCTTTCTTTCTGCCAGCACTGTAAGGTATTGTGTTAATATCTTGTCAGAGCATGAAAATACTTTTGTTTTTGCCTAATTCTACAAATGGTGTCCTTTTGAATCAGGGCAAACAATGACTTGCATTCCCAAGAATAATACAGACTGTTTTCTGGTGCTTTTGTATCAGCCAGTGAACACAGCGAATGAATGCAGTCACAGAGACCAGTTTTAAAACCAACTTTGGAAGGATTTAAAACAATAGATTTTATTTGAAATTGTTTGTTTATTATTTGTTTTGACAAGCCAGTGCCAATAAGGACTGCTGACGATTTAAAACAGGTTTAAAACTCTGTGATTCTTCGGAAAGAGCCGGTGGTGGCACAGTTGGCCCCCCAGTCACTGAACTTCCTGTACTCTCCGGGCCTCATGAAGTACTGCCGGCCTCTGTAGTTGGGATGCTCGTAGAAGGTCCAGTAGCCGTCCATCACGTTGCAGGAGTAGATGTCGCGGAAGCGGAAGCGGTCTTGGACCGACTCACAGTCGTCACTGAACTCCATCATCTGGCCCTCGAAGTCGGGCCTCTCGTAGATCCTCATGCGGTAGGGTCCTCCGATGGTCTGCAAGACACACGGACACACACGCACATGTATGCGTAAAGTGAATCATAAATACTGGACAAAAGACCCTGGTTTCATTATTGTAAGTGCTAATTAGGTGCAACACGGGACTCTTTTCTGTAGCACTGATCATCATTGCCTGCGTTTAGACTGTCTACCTTCATGTTTCGGTCTTTTTGGGAAGTGGTTGTCATCCTAGCTGGAGCTGCATGTTTCAATACAACACATTGGAGTTGAAATGTCTCCCAAACTCTGATTAGATCCATAAAAACAACCTGTTTTCATTCTCAGAGAAGGATGGGTACAGCTGATCACTTTTAGCAGGAATTTCAAATGTTCTCTGGATGAATAACAATTCAAAACACATGTCAGAAGCCCTTAATAAATTTATTTCGAGAAAGTATGTCTAGGCGATTTGAATGAATAACACAATGGGGAAAATGCAGGGTTAAAACATGAATCATTGTACAAATTAGATTGTATTTAACTTTGGAAACCACCAAATCAGATATTTGAAAATACTGCCTCAAACATGAATGAACACTATGGGTGTCTGGCTCTGTGTGGCAGAATGGGAATAAGGAGGCCTTGCAGATGTGTCTCCAAAAAACTGGTGACTAAACAAGACATGATTCCTGCTACTGGGCTTTTCTGTTTGTGTTTTTTTGAAGGTTTTGATTTTCTAAAATCACAAAAAATGGCCCAGCAAATGTAGTTTTCTCAATTTAATCAACAGGGAAAGTCTACCAGTAATATTTTTTATTCCATCTTCTTCACTTTCACACTGTCCTATAATTTCAACATCCAGTGTCCGTTTTTCCTTTTTCGTTTTCTGATTACGAAATGGTTAGGAAAAAATATCCCTTCATTCCCTCAAACAACCGCAGAAATATCCTCTTTTATTCTCCTATATACCCCAGACTTTCAAACAGTACAGGACTTCACTCCAAGAGCGTCCAGAACTGAAAGGGTTGTTTTTTTTACATTCATTTTTTTATGTTTAGTAATCTTAGTAAACTAAAATGAAAACCATAAGAAACAGCAGGTTAACTCTTTCATTGGTGAATGTTATACATGTACTACATTAACTAAGTACATACAAGTTACATGTTTATAACATAACTGCACTACACTGCGCTGTGTAGATTAAAGGCAGCCCTGCTTTTGAATTCCCTGAATCCCCCACTTGTGCATCTTCACACATCTTTGCCAAACTGCAGGCAACCGCCCCTCACCCACAGCTGAGCCTTTAGCATTAGATTCATTTCACGGTTAGATAAGCGAACAGCACACTTGTTTAACACAGCAGGCTGGCTTACATAGGAGAAGGTGCGGCAGGAGCGGATGCAGTCGTTGAAGCCCATCCAGCGCTGGTACTCGGGGTACTCGCCCCGGGTCAGCACGTACTGGTAGCCGCTGTAGTTGGGGCGCTCGTACAGGACCCAGCAGCCGCTGTCCACCCGCACGGAGTTGCAGCGGCTGAGGTAGGAGTGCATGTCCGCACAGTCAGAGCTGCACTCATAGGAGCGGCCCTGGAAGTTTTTATCTTCATAGAAAGTGATCTGCCGGGGGGAGAAGAGAGCAGGCGGGTGGAGGAGAGCAGAATCAACGTTTGTAATGTTGGAAACTCAGAGAAGAAGAAGAACTGTTTTCCTAAAGTACAGATCAACAGCACCATTGGTTTCTTTTCTGTATCTCTGCTTGGGTAGATGATAAATAATAATTGCACTGTTGAAAGATGGTGTTTGTATATAAAATGTGTTCAATCAAATTTAAAATCATATTTGTCTTGCAGCACACAGTCATTTCAGGGAGGCTAATGATTTGAACATCAGTCACTCTCTGCAAACCTGACATTAAAGTTGCTCTAATCGACTGTGTATTTAAAAACAAATACAGTCTTTGCAACTCAGTTGGTAGAAAAAGAGAAGTTGAGGACTTTCTCTCCATGTTATTAAAGCAGATCTATAGCTGTCAAACTTAGGCTGGAAATGCAAAGAGGGCCATCAGAAAGGCCGGTCTTACCTTGCTCATTTTGTACAGATCGGTGGAGCGTTTTCCCCCAATGTGATGGTCATGGCACAGAGCCTAGGCCTTTTTTATATACCTCAATTAAAGTTCACTGGATCAGACTTTTTGTTATTTTAATGACTGGGATTTTAACATCAGCAATGTTGCCAAGGTCTTGATCCTTTCTATAGAGACAAAGCCCTGATTCATCATCAGAAATGTCCTAGCTGGCACATTGCTGACTCTCACCCCCTTTATATCGCTCCGAAAAAGACATTTTATCCAATAATCCCCAATAAAGGAAATGTATTAAGTCATCACAATGCAAATTTCTGTGGCCGTAACCCTTTAGTGTATATTTAAAAAATAAAATACAACAAATAAAAAAGTTATACTGTAGTTGCATTGCAGATGTTAATGCATACAATTAAATAAATATAGTAGCACTGTGAAATGAGAGGTGTGGCAAATACAGGTTTAGCTGATTGTGTGATCAAATTCCACAATGCTATGCATGACAAGCTGTGTGATTACAAACACAATTACTGTATACTGTACACCACTGGATATAATAAAAAAGGATTGATTTAAAATCGATCAAAACACTCCAAAGTGTAGTGTGGTGTACTGTTGTAAAAAAGACCATTAAAAACAGTGTACAATGCAGTGTGTTGCATGCCTATGATACTTTTCAGCCCTGTAAGACATTTCTCTGTCTTTTCCTGACTGGGGTTTTATTTTAATATCATAAATGTGTTAATAAAAATTGCTCTTGGGGGCTATTCCCACTGAATGATGTTATAATATACAATACAAAAATAATAAAAATACTGAAATCTGTTTAAACTAACTTGCATACTATACTATCATGAATACACCTGCCTTTATACTACAACAACTAACCTGCCTAGTTTAACATACTATTATGCATACTATCACTGACTTCAATTATACAACTACTACTTTAATTACAAACCATCACTGATATTAACCTTCATACTACCATAAGAATAAAACATATCCAATAATATATCATGCAAAGGGTGTCTTTAAATTGTAACACCCATTCAGTGGTTTAGTGCTGTGCAGATTTCCATTGAACTCACAGATGTGTTCCCCGTTGCATTGCATGACTCTTCACTAGTAAATATTAAGTGCAGTGCAGAGTTAGCAGTGAACAGCACATGGTAGAGTAAATAAAGATACATTTATTTATGTACAGTGGGGGAAAAAAGTATTTGATCCCCTGCTGATTTTGTACGTTTGCCCACTGACAAAGAAATGATCAGTCTATCATTTTAATGGTAGGTGTATTTTAACAGTGAGAGACAGAGTAACAACAAAAAAATTCAGAAAAACGCATTTCAAAAAAGTTATAAATTGATTTGCATGTTAATGAGGGAAATAAGTATTTGACCCCTTCGACTTAGTACTTGGTGGCAAAACCCTTGTTGGCAATCACAGAGGTCAGACGTTTCTTGTAGTTGGCCACCAGGTTTGCACACATCTCAGGAGGGATTTTGTCCCACTCCTCTTTGCAGATCCTCTCCAAGTCATTAAGGTTTCGAGGCTGATGTTTGGCAACTCGAACCTTCAGCTCCCTCCACAGATTTTCTATGGGATTAAGGTCTGGAGACTGGCTAGGCCACTCCAGGACCTTAATGTGCTTCTTCTTGAGCCACTCCTTTGTTGCCTTGGCGGTGTGTTTTGGGTCATTGTCATGCTGGAATACCCATCCACGACCCATTTTCAATGCCCTGGCTGAGGGAAGGAGGTTCTCACCCAAGATTTGACGGTACATGGCCCCGTCCATCGTCCCTTTGATGCGGTGCAGTTGTCCTGTCCCCTTAGCAGAAAAACACCCCCAAAGCATAATGTTTCCACCTCCATGTTTGACGGTGGGGATGGTGTTCTTGGGGTCATTCCTCCTCCTCCAAACACGGCGAGTTGAGTTGATGCCAAAGAGCTCGATTTTGGTCTCATCTGACCACAACACTTTCACCCAGTTCTCCTCTGAATCATTCAGATGTTCATTGGCAAACTTCAGACGGGCCTGTACATGTGCTTTCTTGAGCAGGGGGACCTTGCGGGCGCTGCAGGATTTCAGTCCTTCACTGCATAGTGTGTTACCAATTGTTTTCTTGGTGACTATGGTCTCAGCTGCCTTACCATCATTAACAAGATCCTCCCGTGTAGTTCTGGGCTGATTCCTCACCGTTCTCATGATCATTGAAACTCCACGAGGTGAGATCTTGCATGGAGCCCCAGACCGAGGGAGACTGACAGTTATTTTGTGTCACCTTCTCCCAAAGCTGCTTGGCGATGGTCTTGTAGCCCATTCCAGCCTTGTGTAGGTCTATAATCTTGTCCCTGACATCCTTGGACAGCTCTTTGGTCTTGGCCATTGTGGAGAGTTTGGAATCTGATTGATTGATTGCTTCTGTGGACAGGTGTCTTTTATACAGGTATGAGCTGAGATTAGGAGCACTCCCTTTAAGAGAGTGCTCCTAATCTCAGCTCGTTACCTGTATAAAAGACACCTGGGAGCCAGAAATCTTGCTGATTGATAGGGGATCAAATACTTATTTCCCTCATTAACATGCAAATCAATTTATAACTTTTTTGAAATGCGTTTTTCTGGATTTTTTTGTTGTTATTCTGTCTCTCACTGTTAAAATACACCTACCATTAAAATTATAGACTGATCATTTATTTGTCAGTGGGCAAACGTACAAAATCAGCAGGGGATCAAATACTTTTTTCCCTCACTGTATTTAGTCCAAAGAGAGTCTAGGCAGAGTCCATCGGGCTTCATTTTCACAAGCCATTGAATGCTTATATGAGAAACCCCCCACTTATCAAGGCAAACCTCTACCTGCTTTCATTATACAAAGGGATGAAATTTTCAATGAATCTGCTTTATGTCCTCTTCCACAGATCTCTTGAGTAGAGAATTGTAAATTTATCTTGGCCCTGAGGCTAAGTTTTCACTGTTTATATAAGAGCATTGTATACCTTTTCGTCTGGCTGACGTCTCTTCCCTTCAGGTTACCAGTGTGTTTATAATCACACTTTTTAAACACCCTAGAGAAAGGTAATTAAACTATGTGCAGTGGTTTGCAACTTGAGTTATTAAGTTCCCACTCTACTTCACTACATTTACAGTACTTTTCAAAACATTATTTGTCAATAGATAGTATTTAATTTCCTCCTAATTAGCACCTGCAAAATAATTCAGTACAAATGCTTGTAAGTCTGGTTTGGTGGTGAAGGTTTTCTGGGTATCTTGGGTTTGGGTATTTTGGTCTGATTGTCAGAAGGCAGAGTAAACTAAGCATCACACGATGTCCTCCAGCCTTACTGACCTTCCTCCAGCCTGTGGAGCGTTGTCTGCGTTGAGTCTGTATCTCCCTCTCAGTCGTGCTCTTTCCTTACAGCAAAATGAGGCGCGAAGATACCAGCGACAAGCCCAAGAAGAGAAAGAAGCCACAGAAGGTCCCGGAGGTCCAAGCTACCAAGGGGAAGGAGCAGGGCCACCTGGCACTGTGTTAAATGTTTGGTTTTGATTTTATGTATTTTTATTGTATCACCTTGTGTTTTAAGATGTTTTGATGGAATGATGTACAACTATATTAAATGCAAAATCTTTTCAAATAAAAGGTGCTGCCTTTGCCTCAGACTCTCGAACTCCAACACCGAGTTTTCACATCGTTGTCACAGTAGTGTCCCATTTCTGTCCCGCTAACAATGGCCACTATACAGACCAATACTGACCAGATGAAGCATGAAAATGCCCGAGTCTTTTGAACTTTTTAACTGTTGATCAGAAGTGTTATTGAGAGAGAGGGTTCTAAATGAGGCTATCTGTCGTAGTGTAATTAATCAGTTGGACCCATAGGTGTGATATGGCAATGGCACTGGCTGCCTGAACGCCTGTAGGCCTCGCCCTGATCAGTGATTCAGATTTCAGTGGCATCTTGCCTGGCGATACAAAACATTGTTACATACACCGATCAGCCATAACATTATGAGCACTGACAGGTGAATGGATAACATTGATAATCTTGTTATCATGGCACCTGTCAGTGGGTGGGATATATTAGGCAGCAAGTGAACATTTTGTCCTCAAAGTTGATGTGTTAGAAGCAGGAAAAATGGGCAGCGTAAGGATCTGAGCGACTTTGACAAGGGCCAGATTGTGATGGCCAGACGACTGGGTCAGAGCATCTCCAAAACTGCAGCTCTTGTAGGGTGTTCCCGGTCTGCAGTGGTTAGTACCTATCAAAAGTGGTCCAAGGAAGGAAAAGCGGTGAACCGGCGACAGGGTCATGGGCGGCCAAGTCTCATTGATGCACGTGGGAGCGAAGGCTGACCCGTGTGGTCCGATCCAACAGACGAGCTACTGTAGCTCAAATTGCTGAAAAAGTGAATGCTGGTTCTGATAGAAAGGTGTCAGAACACACAGTGCATCGCAGTTTGTTGTATATGGGGCTGCGTAGCCGCAGACCAGTCAGGGTGCCCATGCTGACCCCTGTCCACTGCCCAATGCGCCTACAATGGGCACGTGAGCATCAGAACTGGACCATGGAGCAATGGAAGAAGGTGGCCTGATCTGATGAATCTCGATGTCAAGCTGTTGACTTGGCCTCCAAATTCCCCAGATCTCAATCCAATCGAGCATCTGTGGGATGTGCTGGACAAACAAGTCCGATCCATGGAGGCCCCACCTCGCAACTTCCAGGACTTAAAGGATCTGCTGCTAACGTCTTGGCTTCAGATACCACAGCACACCTTCAGAGGTCTAGTGGAGTCCATGCCTCGACGGGTCAGGGCTGTTTTGGCGGCAAAAGGGGGAGCTATACAATATTAGGCAGGTGGTCATAATGTTATGGCTGATCGGTGTACATAGTTAGTGGAACGAGTCTGTCGGCTGTCACTAATCTATAAGTGGGAGGACATTTTGTGTGCTTCATGAGAATGCAAGTGGGGTCAAGTACATTTTTCCTCAGATTTGGCTATTGGTGGATGATAGTTGGTCTATCAGACAGTTTTTAACATTGGTTGAAATAATAGAACTAATTCTGTCTGTCCAAGAGGATGTAAATTGCTCATTTTGCTGGATTATTGTTGCCAGGTATTTATTTTGAGAAACTAGTCTTTGGCCTCATGCCTTGACTTTGCTGGATGTGTCTTTCAGAGTGCCAAGTATGTGTGGTCTGATGGCACCAAATGGGACTACGCCAACTGGGTGAGAGGCTGGCCGAGGAGATACAGTCAGTCCTGTGTGGAGATTAACTGGAAACGTAAGTATGACCCTCCAGCTCCCCTCTTCTGAACAACTAGGGCTAAAGTCCAACAGGTTTTGTAGGTCCGTTTACATCCTCACCTGCTCACAACCTGAAAACAATCACTTAGTTTAGCAAATAAACCGTTCAGTAAAGAAACTGGGATCCGAGGCCAGACAAAAAGCAGAAGATTGCAAACCTTGAAGGCCAGTATTGCTAACCACAGCCTGAAACAAAACTGCAGAGGAAAACATTTAAGCCCCTTGGTACTGGCCTTTTTCTACTTCATCAGATCTGGGTCCTATCCTTCCCAGTTGGGCATGGCCTGGTCATCTCAGAATATACTTGTTAATCTACACTTTAAACTACATGCATACACACAGGTCGGTTCAGGTAGAGATTTTTGCAGAAGAAAATGTCATGGTGACCTCCGTAAGACAGCAGTTTGATGTGTTTGAGCTGCACACTGCACAATTGTAGTGTTGAAACAAGAAAGTATCATTTTCAGTTCTATTGTCGATCCACACATGAATTTCCCCCGAGATAGCAAAGCAAGCCATGTTTTGCAGTATCTCTCTTCCTCGCAAGAATCCTATTTTGTTGTCTTCAACACCTGGGTTTGTGTTTTATTCTGCAGCTCTTCAGATCAACACCCCCCGAGACTACCTCAGTGCCGGGATTAGACGTTTAACTGAGGCCTCTATCGCAGCTGTCACGTTTCAGAAATCCGAGTGCTACGATACTCTTGAGGGAAAGTGACGCTCTGTTTCTCAGGCTCTCTCTCTTGCATTTTATCTCTGTATGTCAGGTGTCGGCCAATGGAGTGACCATAGCTGTTCCGTGAGGAAGCAGTTCGTGTGTGAGCACAGACACTGAGGGATCGCTCCGCCACAGACATAGCCCGGAGGCCGGCCCGGGATGTGATCTCCACTGAATTACTGCACTGCTTCAACTAGCATCGCAAACAAACCCATGCTGTCTTTCACCTTCTTAAAAGATATATACAAATCTTAGTATTTGATAATATTTATAGCTTCAAAATAATACACATTTTGAACCCATACAATTATAAGGAATGATGATTAGTATTGGAAGAAAATGTTGATAAGATCACTTTGATAAGATTCATTTTACTTAAAAAAGAAATAGGAATGGCTGAAGGGGTAACTTGCTTCTGCAAAACAGTTATGCAATAAAGAGCTTTTGAAGAACATGATAAACACGTTGTCTGTATTTTGTTTCTTAATTTGGCTTTAAAAGGGTTTCGTTGTTAGTCTGTTTTGGTGCCATACATTGTGTAGTAAAGGTGTAGCGAGGGCTAAAGGGTATTCATTTGGTGTAGGCACCACCTTCAGATTAGGTTAAATCAGTTATTTTGTCTGGCACTGGAATTCGAGTGAAACACTGGAAGTTAATATTAAAAATACAAATGTATTAAAACACATTTTCTTTCTGAAAATCATCCTTTTCTTTTTGTTTAGTCTTTTTTTCCTAAAGGTTTACTGAAAAGCACTAGCTAGTTGGGCATATCATGTCCCAGTGCACACATGTGCCTCATATTAGCCGTTGAACTATTTTCTACTGCACTGCTAAACATGGGTTCAGCACAGGGAAGTCTCTCCTCTTCCTTGCCAAGTTTGTCACTCTGGATCACAAGCCCAGCCCAGGTCTCCTCACATCAGGAGGCACTCTTGGGCCGGGGCCTGGTTCTGTCTTGCTGCAGAGGCCGGATGTGTTTCTCCAGGGCCTGCACCGTCCAGGAGTAGACCTGAGACTCTGAGCCCAGGTCTGTGATCTTCTTCAGCAGAATGTCCATCATGTCCTGGGGCAGAACAGGCAAATGCTCAGGGGATCTCTCTGCCATGCATTTGCCAATGGAGGCAGATTGTATGTTTGATCGTGAAATGCATCATTCTTCTCTGTGATTCAGTAAATACATTTACAGACTAATTGATATGTGTAGTGTATTGTTATTGAAAGAAGTCAACTGGAGACGAATCCCTTTAAAAAAAATCTTAATATGTGTCTTTTATGGACAGCTATCATTACAGCAAAGCTGCTGTGATGTTCACCCACGCATTGTCTTTTTAATGGATCTGTTTGTCTTTAATGTACAGTGACACAGTAATGGAAATTGCTGGAGCTCATTAATTAACTTTGGCCCTAATTGTCTAATTGTCTTGATGCTAATTGTCTTCAAGCATATGTGGAGCTCCTATCCAGCGGCAGCTTCGCTTTGGCAATATTTCAACCGAGTATAGAAATGCTGAAAGTTATCCTGAAAGTTATCTGGCTGCCTCAATGAGTAAAGCATTGACAGTGTTAGTGCGCATGTGCGACTCCATTGCTCCCAGAAACGTGGCGTTTTAAACAGATGCGCCCTGAACAGACGAGATCAGCAGACAATAATAATGAGTAGAGATTCACTGCCAGCACTGAACAGACTGTGAGACATTATGTTTGCTGTGGTTTTAAAGCTGCTTGGGGTAACTTACTCCGAGGTTGCGCTATGTGGGGGGCACGTTTACACGGGAGAGGCCCTGAAACGTGTTGTAGTTTAGAGAGAAATACACAGCTGATCCTGTCCAGCCATAAATCATCTGTTAATCAATCACTGGGACCTCGCTGTCTGTAGACGGGACTGGATTTCGAGGGGGTGACGCACCCAGTTTCACCGCCGTGATGCACTGATACAATATTTGTCCCTGGCCGGAGGGAACACCCCAACACCGAGCAACAAGCTCCTAACTGTAGCGCGTCATGGCCATCACAACTGTCCTTTTCATGACGCAAACTGGAGGACTTCTAGAACAGCTGCGTACGGCGCCGTGCTCATGAATATGCATGAGGGAGTGATGACGTAGCGTTCCTTTCCAGAGGCTGCCTACGTCACAAGCCTTCGAATGTTTACATCTGCATGGATACAGTGGTTTAATCATCACTGGCATCATTGTCTCGTAGTTTTACGTAAACAGAGTCTCATAGTTCAACGATCTGACATGGAAGAGAGTGTATTTATCACTGAAGTTGTAAGTACAAACAAACTTTTATGTTGTCTAATGTATTTTGTATTTTGTTCAGATTTCTAGTGTTTAATTATGCTTGCCCAATGAAAGTAAAGCAGGGGCGTGTTCCTCTTAGCTGGATAACCGAGTTAGACACATAACTTTCAGGATAACTTAACAGAAGTCTGTGTTTTTCCTTTCCTCGAAGCAAGCTTAAATTCCAGCTGAGTCAATTACCATTCCCTGCTGGTTTGTGTTCCAACCTTTCCTAAATCAGGGCCTGTTAATTAATTTTAACAGTAGGGGTTTCAAGATAAGTATAGACATTTATAAGGGAAGTATTATCTTATTAAGCAACAAACTTTTTATCAATAACACAATTGAAATCAAATGTAATCCAATTACTTAAATTAAGGGTTCGATTATTATTATTGTTGTAATCATCATCAACATATGTGCTAGTAAATATGCCTTCTTGTAGCTGATTGAGGAGAGAGTTTGTGGCTTTTAAATGGTGAAACTCGACTCCCTTAACTTATTATTCTTACTCCAGACTTATAACTGCCATCAACAATGCACTTTTTGCAGTATTATTGATTTACCTTACTCAGGGCAAATATACACGATTCATGAATAATCATACAGTGACAGCAGCTACAGTGAAGCAGGTTATAATTGAACTAAAGTACACATTTCAGTCGTGGCGTTTATAATTGTTAACACTTTTTTGTTCTTATTCATGAAACTCAAATGATAAAAGGACATGAAATTGCATGTGTGCTGTACTGTGACACTTTTATTTTTCATTCTCTGTGAGTAAGAGGTTGTGCTCTGGTTCTTGCAGGATCCGATGACAACCGCTGACTCCAGCTTGCCCGTCTGCGTGCCACAGCCGGTGGCTGAGCACAGGGAACCCGAGGCCATCGAGCCCAACAATCTGGCTCCCTGGTCAGTGAGGGTGCTGATCGTTTCGGCGAGGAACAGTCATGCCGTGGCGGTGAGTGACTAGAAAGCCCAACGTGACAATGGCACGGCACAGACCTGTCCCTCTAGACTCTGAATCAATCTGCTCTACTTTTGTCTCGCTCAGGCCCATGCTCTAGTGGATCTCCTATCCAAGAACAGCCTGAAGGAGTTGGAGATGGACTTCTTGGAGCTGATCGGGGCCCTGCTGCCTCTCCTGGGCACTGAGGACAGAGCCAAGGATGGAGGCCTGAGTGTCAGGAGGTAAGAACGTGTGTGAAGAGCCAGGACACCCCGAGCATCGCACCAGAACAGAACGGCTTTGTGTTTAACGTGTATCCGTTTATCTCCAATGCACAGTCAAGTCAAGTTGACTCTCTCTCTCTCTCTCTCTCTCTCTCTCTCTCTCTCTCTCCCTGCTGACCAGGTAAGACAGGCCGGGCTCAAGCTTTAAGCCCAGAGCAGAAACAGATGGTTTACAAATGTTTGTGAGTACATGATGAATACGATCATTATCTAGAGAAGAAGCAAGCATATACAGATCGGCCCTGATCCCTGTGCTGTTGATCCACAGGGCCCTGATGAAGTTCACCTCCCCGATCCGGCCAGAGGGTCTGCGCAGCCGCCTTCTTCTCCACAGTGAGTGCCAGCACCTTCATTGTTAGTGTTAAAGTGAGAAGCTGTTGTCTGAGCTCGCTGGGGCCGGCGGTGTCTCCAGACTCACCCGTCTCTCTCCGCTCTCCCTTCTCCGTAGCTCCTGCAAAACCAAGAACTGATGGGACGCAGATTTCTAGCATCGGTCATCGAGATGATGCTGGAGGTCTGTGAGGACCACCTGGAGGAGACCCGCATACTGGCAGTGCAGGGGCTGAAGGCTGTGCCCGTCAGTGAGGTAAGGAGAGCCATCGATGGTCCTCTCTCTCAGGATGTGTCTGCAAGCCTGACACACACCCACCATGCATCTTTGTTCTCTTCACATTGTAATTGGTAGGAAAATGAATGTGTGTTTGTATTGAAGTATGTTTTTATATACATGGTGTAATATATATAATTACACTGTATATAAAGTGCTTGGTTTACATTTTTGATATGAAATTACTCTTTCTTCGTGTTCTTAAATTGTACCTGGTGGGGGAGGAAATAAGGGCTGTAGTCTTGGAGTAAAATGAGGGGAATTGGAGGAGTGTGTCAAAGGAAGCTGAGCACGGCCCTCTTCTCTGCCCAGATATTCAAGCATGCTGTGGTGGAGATGGCAGAGCTGTCCGGCGCCCTTTGCTTGCCGAAGGTGCAATGGAAGCCGGTGATCCTGAGATCCATCACCTGTCTGAGGACCGTCCTCCAGTTTTGTCCCGACAAACTGATCCCCAGGCTGTTCCCAAAGGCCAAGGAGGGCCTAGCACATGTGAGTATTAGAGTTTTCTTTGCTTGCTTGGTTTCATCAGTCAAGAAGATGATGATTTCTCTCTCTCACTCCGCCCTTTCTTTATATGACGACCACGTTATTCTGTGCAATCTAAGTAGAGGATAGGGTTTTATTTCTGACTGACCAGTTCGCTCATGTGTCTCCGAAACATCGTGGCTTCAATTGGTCTTCATCGCCATGTCTGTCCTGCGCTTGTGTTGCAGGAGGACCCTGAGATCCGCAAGGCCTATGTGCTTCTGCTGGGGACCATGTTGAAGATGTCATCTGGGAAAAGAGGACTCCGGAAGCAGCTCCACGGCTCCCTGGCCTGCCTGCTGCTCCAGCTGCTGGACCCCAGCCCTATGGTCGCCCAGGTAAAAACGCTGGAATATTGACTGTGAGGAGGCTCTTGGCTCTCGGACGGCTTTACCAAAATAGTGCTTGAACAGCCTCACAAGGGGCTCAATCGGTTAAAGCGCGGCCTGATCCCTAAGAGCTGTGGGTCACCAGTTCCAAATGTTTCGGGGGAAAGACGGTACACTCAACCCAACGACCTCGGAGCAAAGAAAAGCCACCAGCAGCTCTCTCTCTATTTCTCGGCGATGACCCTGTCCTGCTGTCTTGCTGGTGCCTCAGTGAACAGGGCTGTGTTGTGCTTCCCCCCCCCCAGGTTTGCCAGCAGACCCTGAGGAAGTGTGTTCTAGCTGTAGAGAGCTACACTTTCAGCAAGGCGTTCAAGAACCACTTCAGCGAAGACACCTACGTCTACACGCCCTTCATTAGAGATGCGACCACTGCCCTGGTAAGTGGCTGTCCACGGCTGTGTCCTCTCGGGGCTCTGGATGGAGTTCCACTCGCCGTGTGTCTGCGTTCGAGGCTGTTGTCTGGACCATGTGGCCTCCTGTATTTTCTGCTGAAAGTTGCTCTTGTTCTTGTAGAGAGAGACGTCCGTGTATCGAGACGTTGCCCTGGACTTCACCAAGAGCCCCCAGCCTAACCAACGTGCGAGTGCCGCTGTGTTCATGGGTAAGATCTCTGTCACAAATGTTGGTTTATTTACCTGCACTACAATAATAAACGTGTCCCACTGTGTAGAGCAGCTCGCATGGTTTCACACCTGTTGTTTTTCTGTGTCAGGGGCCCTGCTTGAAAGGATCGGCGTCTTCAGCTTCTTCACAGCAAGGAAACTGAAGAAAGGTAAGTGGACGTCCCTGGTTCATGAGGGCCATGGTCTTGCTTGCTTTGGTGCAAGAAGGTTCCACAGTTCAATAACACAAAAGAAAATATGGAAATGAAGAATTAAATTGACAAAAGAAATACAAATCTGTGCCTTATGCTGTTGGCTCAGTGTTTGATGGATAATTCCTGCAACTGTGATCAGATTTGATTGCTTTGATGGCCCAATGATATTGACAATCCAAAATAACACCTGATGCACCATTGTGACACCATAGCACGGGGTATCAATGCTGTCTTGAGAAGCTCTTGATTTGAGACTTCAGTACAAGACCCTGTCATTTATTGGTGAATGTGCAAAGCAAAATGTATCTACAGCAGGTTTCTCTCTCTTCACAGCTCTCTCTCACCTTCTGAGTGACCCTGATCGGGAAGTCCAGAAGGCGGCAGAACAGGCCAAGGCCGGCTTCCCCTAAGTGCCTGCAGCACGGCACCGGGGGCCCAGGGGGCGCACTCTGCCTTCCTCCAGAGTGCTCCTCCCCACGCAAGTAAACGCAGTAGTAGTGTGAGCTGCACCTCACGACAACAGTGACAGCTGAGTATATTGTGTGTCTCAGGGTATATCTCAGCATATTGTGATACACTATATACACTCACCTAAAGGATTATTAGGAACACCATACTAATACTGTGTTTGACCCCCTTTCGCCTTCAGAACTGCCTTAATTCTACGTGGCAATGATTCAACAAGGTGCTGAAAGCATTCTTTAGAAATGTTGGCCCATATTGATAGGATAGCATCTTGCAGTTGATGGAGATTTGTGGGATGCACATCCAGGGCACGAAGCTCCCGTTCCACCACATCCCAAAGATGCTCTATTGGGTTGAGATCTGGTGACTGTGGGGGCCAGTTTAGTACAGTGAACTCATTGTCATGTTCAAGAAACCAATTTGAAATGATTGGACCTTTGTGACATGGTGCATTATCCTGCTGGAAGTAGCCATCAGAGGATGGGTACATGGTGGTCATAAAGGGATGGACATGGTCAGAAACAATGCTCAGGTAGGCCGTGGCATTTAAACGATGCCCAATTGGCACTAAGGGGCCTAAAGTGTGCCAAGAAAACATCCCCCACACCATTACACCACCACCACCAGCCTGCACAGTGGTAACAAGGCATGATGGATCCATGTTCTCATTCTGTTTACGCCAAATTCTGACTCTACCATCTGAATGTCTCAACAGAAATCGAGACTCATCAGACCAGGCAACATTTTTCCAGTCTTCAACTGTCCAATTTTGGTGAGCTTGTGCAAATTGTAGCCTCTTTTTCCTATTTGTAGTGGAGATGAGTGGTACCCGGTGGGGTCTTCTGCTGTTGTAGCCCATCCGCCTCAAGGTTGTACGTGTTGTGGCTTCACAAATGCTTTGCTGCATACCTCGGTTGTAACGAGTGGTTATTTCAGTCAAAGTTGCTCTTCTATCAGCTTGAATCAGTTGGCCCATTCTCCTCTGACCTCTAGCATCAACAAGGCATTTTCGCCCACAGGACTGCCGCATACTGGATGTTTTTCCCTTTTCACACCATTCTTTGTAAACCCTAGAAATGGTTGTGCGTGAAAATCCCAGTAACTGAGCAGATTGTGAAATACTCAGACCGGCCCGTCTGGCACCAACAACCATGCCACGCTCAAAATTGCTTAAATCACCTTTCTTTCCCATTCAGACATTCAGTTTGGAGTTCAGGAGATTGTCTTGACCAGGACCACACCCCTAAATGCATTGAAGCAACTGCCATGTGATTGGTTGGTTAGATAATTGCATTAATGAGAAATTGAACAGGTGTTCCTAATAATCCTTTAGGTGAGTGTATACTGAGACACACAATATATACTGACTCCCTGGGTGCTAGACGTGCTGGACTCTCTGGACACTCCATGTGCTGGACTCTCCTGGTGCCGGACTGTCCGTGCGCCGGAGTGTCGGTGCTCCGGACTGTCAGTGCGCCGGTCTCTCCTGGTGCCAGACTATGGGTGCGCCGGACTGTTGGTGCGCCGGTCTCTCCGTGCGCCGTACTGTCGGTGCGCCGGTCTCTCCGTCCGCCGGACTGTCGACTTGTATTGTGTTCCCTGCTAACGTACTGTCTTCCTGCCCTGTCTTATTAACTGTACAATAAACATCATTGTTAAAATGTACCTGTCCGTGTGGTGGTGTCTTGGGGACCCGTCGAGCCTGCCTGAGGAGAGAGTGGGTACGAGGTCCTCTCTCGTTAATCAAAAGAGGTGGTGTGGTAGCGCAGCGTGTCGCTCTCCTACCCACTAGGAGGTGACCCTTACATATAATTTTGTATTGATTTGCATTAGTGTACTTTTGTAAATCTTAAATTGCTTATTGTGTAAACTGTCAACCTGGATAAGGGCTTCTGCCAAGATATATAATAATAATACACACAAATCAAACTGCATTCCTAGACAATTTAATTTGATGGTCAGTAATTTTAGAATTACTTTTAGAGCTAATGTAAATCTGGATTCACAACTCGCAGGGAGTGCATCTGCAGTATTTATGTATTCTTTCATTTCTTATATCCCCTGACTGGGCAAGTGTAGCTCCCCTTAAATGTATTAATCGCTGCTCTAGAGGCAGTTCAGAGGAGAGCAACCAGACTTATTCCAGGTCTGAAGGGAATGTCCTACTGAGAGACTGAGGACCTGAACCTTTTCACCTGGAACAGAGGGGACTACGTGGGGACTTGATCCAAGTCTTCAAAATCATGAAAGGCATCAACCACATCAAACCAGAGGAGCTTTTCCAGATCAGCAGGGACACACGCACCCGGGACACAAATGGAAATTGGGCTTCAAGGCATTCAAGACAGAAAACAGGAGACACTTCTTCACACAGAGAGGCGTCACCATCTGAACAAACTCCCCAGCGATGTGGCTGAAGAGACAATTTGGGAACATTCAAAAACAGACTGGATAGGATCCTTGGATCACTTAGTTATTAATGGACACCAAACTTGCATGATGGGGCGAATGGCCTCTTCTCGATTGTGAACTTTCTTCTAATTCTTATGTTTCTTAATGCTTGTCACGCCAAATGTCCTTATTCAAACTCTGCAATTAACGCAGAGAAAATACAGACTGGACCAATGATCACTGGGATTCCCCCTCCAGCATGCCTTCTTTATTACTGTGTTTTGAGCAAGTCAGAAACTATACACTTAGCAGACATTTTCAACACGTTTGTTTATTTTCAGTACACTCTACTGGCAATCAGAAATGTAAAGCTTTTGTGTTTGTGCTCCAGGGCAGATGTTTGCACACACGTCTAAGTCACGGCATTCAAAGAGATCACCTTTGCTACCTCTCTACAATATTGCATCCCTGGCTTTAAACACGTCTCTAAAGCTATTAGGCTGCTCTTCAGATATTGGGATTTAGTCGGATGTGTCGTCCACCGATTCGGCTGATATGTCAGAGTGTCCGGCTGCCTCTTGCAGGTAATCGTCCATGACCTGCGGATGACAGTTTGGGTTTTACTTAGAAGGATCTGATGGTTTCACTCTGTCCCCAGGTTACACCTACACACACGTACTCCTCCCCTCGCTACCCGCCACACAGTACCCCTTGACAGAAAGAACTTCCAGGATGTTAAATCAATAAAACTAATACATATAGATACAAAGCGTAATTAATAACAATACTGATAATCTGTGATTGAAAAGAAGGGCAGGTTGAGGTATCCCCCATGACCCCCAGTAAACCCCACGTCTCCCCAGTCCTCCCCCGCCCGACGGAGATGTCACTCACGCTGGGGGAGCAGGGGGTGCTGGGCAGGGAGCTGGGTGGTGTGGAGGGGCTGTGTCCATCTGGGGGTCCCGACACACACTTCTCCGACTTCCACAGCTGCAGCATCTGTGCTGAGTGACAGTAGTTAAAAGAATGATGAATATACAGATACACACACACAACATCAGCTAAAAGCATTCACGCCCTTCAATTAAAACAAGCTTATTCTGTGATGCATTGAGCAAACAAATAGTGTTTGGTAAGTATAGTTTGGTTTGAAAACCGTTGAAAATGTGTGTTGGCCCGAGTATACTTTCCACCTCTCGGTAAACAGGCCGTAAGAAGGTAGCAGATCAAAGCGCGAGCACAAAGGAAGACGGGACAGGAACGGGCCTTACTGTGCCTCTTGGCGTGCTCCACAGCCTTGTACGCAGTGAGCATTGCGAATGGGTGAGACGAGAGGGTGAAAGGGTGAACTATGGGACTCTGTGGAAGGAAAAGAGAAGAACGGCTTAAAATACACGTGATAAGACCTTCGGGGAGTCCCGCGGTCACTTCCAGCTTACCTGGGCGTGCTTCGGTAAGTATGTCGTGGAGGGTTTACACTTATACAGCGAGAGGACATCCTCCACTGGCAGGCTTTTCTGAAACGAGAGGAAGTGTGAGGTGCCTAATCTGGAGGTTATTTATCCCAGTGCAGTAGTGGTAGTGTACACTAGTGGGCAGTGCAGACACATTGTAAGGTCTGTTAAGGTTAAGTTTCAATAATTTTTGATTATAATTTTAAATAGATGTATTATCTTTATTTTCTGTGAGGGGTTCTTGAATTCCAGAAAAAACAGCCATCATATTAGCACCACTGCTTCTAAACAACTTTCTCTTTCATACAGTTAATATAATTAATATAATATACAATTAATAATATATATATATATATATTACAATATAATTTCTGGTTATTTATTTATTGAATTTTTTGGCCCCTTATTTGTTACAGTGGCAATTTCTAATATTTCAAACACATTATAATTATATTCCCAAACACAATTCTCATGCATACTCAAGGAATGCTAAAAAGTAACAGAATGCAAACCTGATATAGTGTTTATAATTATAAGTGATCATCAGTAAGTAAACACTGACACACTCTACTGACACACTGAGGCCCTCAGTACACAACTGCACTCTTTAAGTGGTGTGGTGAATCTGTCCCGTCCCCGTCCGCACTCACCAGTAGGGTCCCAGCGAAGGAGGACAGGATCATGGCCTCGCGCTCCAGCCTGTTGGGGTACATGCAGGATCCAGGGTGGCCCCTCCATCTGTAACACAAACACAGAGAATCCCCTCGAACACTCACCGTTCACTCGAATACACAAACACAAACGGACAGACTCCAGAGCCAAGCTGCCATCTCAGTGGAGTATTCTCTGTTCTTCTAAGACCAAATCCCACCACTGCACATTCGACAGCGTTCGGGAAGTCTGAAACATTATAGACTCCCCATTATTACGGATGGCTTTCCCAGCTTCTCGACCGGTCACTGCAGTCTTCCATACACTCACCTAGTGTCCTCCTTGGTAAGGTCTCGTCCTCCGTCTTTCTGCAGCCAAGTGAGGGCGACACCCACGGCCAGGTCGTAGTGAGCCTGGAGAGACGAGCACATCAGGTCTTCATCAGCGTGGCTCGGACTCTAGTCTCTGATCACAGCAACGTGTCTCTGATGACTGACCTACAATGCATGTGACCTGCCGTGGACTGAAGGTCTCATTGATAACCCCTTGTGCTTTTGCCTTCTGCGGGGCAGATGTACTTGGAAGACCTGAGGTCGGTCACGGAGAGATAGGATGCTGGGTTTTCCTAACTAGTATGTCAAAAGTGGCCAGGGCATGATTTCCGTTTTTATGCAAGCATTGTTTGGATTTCACCTTCACTGAAACACAGAGGACTGCAATTTTATTTTTGTAAGTCAGAACGGAGTGCTAAATTGTGCAACGGAGAAAGTGTTTTAAAATTCACAGTTGTTCATTTCACAATCTAACCACTTCCATTTTCAAAGATCGGCATTTAACACATAAAAACAACAACAAAAAAAACTGTTAAAGGGCAACAGTGCTTATATTGTGATGTGTGAGATTGCGGTTGAAACCATTTTTCTAAGAAAGCAACTCATTTTGGGGCCTCGGACGCATTTGTTATTTTAGTCCTTGCAAGTTTTCTTTTTTGCAAATACATTTCTAACGTCCACTTTTCATGTCTGTCATCGTGAATACTTGGTTTTCATTTTTCATTTTCAGATGTGTGACCTGTGTGATCTTTATGACCTTTGAACACAGCTGTAGGCAGTTTCGCTGTGGGTCCAGAGGGAAGAGCTCCACTCAGGTGATCTCAGCCACGCAGCAGGAAGGATACTTGTCTCTCTCACCCTCTGATTCACTGCAAGTATAGATCTGAAAGGTGCCCAGGCCCAGTATTAAGTGAAATCAAACTATATTGCTCTTCAGATGGATATATCCTCTTACCAAGTCATCCAGCAACGTAGAACCTTTCTTTCCCTTTGGATCGAACCCATTTTCTCGAAGTCTTTGTCCGATGTAATCTCCCCTATGCCAGAAAGGAGAGGTTAAAAAATGAACTCATACAAACCTCCACACATTTACATCTAATTTATTTCTGTTCACATGGAAACACTAATTTCCTTTCTCCCCACCTTAACTCTTTGGCCATGGCGCATGGAAATCAGTCACCTCGTATTTGAACATTAAATTGTGACAAAGCAGCGTCCTGTACTGGTTTATTTAATATTCAACAGGGGTTATGAAATCATTACAGTGCGTCTCCTTTGTTGACTAGCCATCTGCTCCTGATTGACAGTTATTAGAGATTTGCATATACTGATTCGGGACAGGTTAGTAAAGTGACCCGTCCTGCATCCAGCTGAGACCAGGGACAGGTGTAACAATTGGTCCGTTCAATTCACATATTTGCTAGATGTCAATATTTTTGGCTTAAGACTAAAAATGAAATTTTGTCACGGCTCCCAGGGTTGGGCTCAGTTGTTACACGCTACATTTGACCCCACACAAAATAAGCTATTCTTATTTTTGTGTTTGCCGATTTGTATTATAGTCTGAGTCCCCATGAGATTAGCTTAGGATCATACATTATTTTTTCTATAACACAATGGTGGACTTAAAGCCAGAAAGCAAGTGGTGATCCTTTCCATTTAATCAAATCGAACAGTTGGAAATGTGTTTAAAAACATTTATAAAATATTTTAAAAAGTCGTGAAATAAAAAATAATGTACGTGTGTGTGTATATATAGTCTGCAGGTGTATTTATACTCTGATACAATGCAATTAAAAACACTTAATGGATAATGGAAACAATGGAAATCTTCCTCCACTTGGTCTCAGAGTCTCCCACATGTCTTCTGTCAAACTCTAGCCCAGATTTGATGTGAGTTTTTTTTCAACAATGCCTTTTGTTTTGCCACTCTCCCATAAAGGCCACTTTTGTGAAGCACCCAGGCTATTATTGCAGTAGCATAGTGTCTCCAGCTCAGCCATGGAGGAAGATTGTAACTCCTTTAGAGCTGCCATAGGCCTCTGGATTGGCCTCCCTGACTAGTGCCCTTCTCGCCCGGATACTTTTGAGGACGACTTGATCTAGGCAGATTCACAGTTGTGCCATATTCTCTCCATGTCTTAATAATGGACTTGTACTGTGCTCCAGGATATTCAATGCCTTGGAAATGTTCTTATATCCGACCCCTGATTGGTGCTTTTGAAGAACCTTATTCTGGATTTACATTGAATGTTCCTTCATCTTCACAATGTACTTTTTGTTAGGAATTGTACAAACCAACTGTGGGACCTCCCAGAGACAGGTGTATTTCACCAGAAATCATCACAGCTCAATCAGATGTCGTAGCAAAGGGGGTGATTACTTGTGCATTCAATTATTTTCTGTTTTGTATTTGTAATTAATTTAGAACAATCTGCAGATTATATTTTTCACTTTGACATTATGGACATTTTCTGTGTTGATCAGTGGCAAAAACTCCTGATTAAATCCATTCTGATTTCATGTTGTAACACAATGAAATTTGGAAAAGTCCACATTCAATTTGGACAAGGGGTACAGATTCTTCTTTGAGCAGTATACAGTGGAAACTTCTAAGGGGGTGAATACTTTTGAGAGCCACTGTAAGTTTATTATCTGTATAAAACAATATATCTATTAAGATTTTAATTTCTGACTTAAATATATGGTGTTTATATTGTTTTATCAATTTTCACAAGTTGTTGCAACTGACCCTGGACATGGGGTCAATTCTAACTTTGCCTCACTTGGGTTTGAAGCAATATTGTGGTCTGCACATTTAAGAACATAAAGTTGTTTGTACAAACAAATTACGAAACTAGCTCAAACAGTCATAGTAATGGAGCAAAAAGTAAGAAATGTTACAACTGTCCTCTGTCTCCCCTACTCAGTAAAGCCAAAAACTCAGTGAAGGTTTATTTAAATCAACTCACAGCAAGGCCTCAATGTCTTTTGTCAGATGCCTCCTTTCCATGTCGCACAACAGGGGAATCGGCACTTCTGAAAGATGATGTTTTAGATTATAACAAACAAATTAAGAGTTATAAATAATACTAAATGTAGTGACATATCCCAACTCATAGCATACTCTTAAACAAATATTTCTTTCCAGTGGGAGTTTTGCAAGAGACAGGATTACAAGGCAGATCAGGACAGAGAGGTACAGCAATACGGTTCTCTCATCAGAGCGCGGTGACTCCGGCAGTTGCCCCAGCTTGTCTACAGATAACCCTCTGACCCCGACTTCAGACAGACGTACCTCCGTCACAGCAAACGGCACCCTGACACGCAACGAATACAGCTCTGGTATCAAAGTCAGGGAAAGTGATACATGTGGTTAACAACGAGAAAACAGACGCTAGATTAAATCGTGCAGACGTTGGACATCGCACTCTCAAGATGAAATTCTGAATGTTGCACTGATGGGCGTCCAGCTTCCATATGCTGGCGCACCTTGTGGGTCGGCCTTTCAGAGCCCAGTAGATTTAGCCCCATACTCAAGGGGGTAGTGGTTTTGAAAATCCCAAAACACATCTAACCAATAAAATGCATTTAAAAATAACATCTGCTCAAAATGACCTTCAAACTGAACTACACAATAAATATTTCTATGTACTTCCTTTTAATTTCAACAGACAAAAACAGGCCTTTACCGGAGTAAAAGAGGATTCTCTCTGTGCAAGTCGCAGGCGCAGACGCTCTCCTCTCTCCCTTCTCCCCACCGGCAGCTTGGCTCCGTTGCTAAGGAACCCCTGAGGGAGGAGGGATGCGGCGCCATGACAGCAGCGCGAGCCTCCGCTGGCTCAGGTTAACAGGCAGCCCTGAAATATTAATCGCTGGCTGCTGCTGCGGCCTTTTGTTAATCACTTTAACTGGAGCAACAAAAGAGTCAGATCACTTGCACTGTGCCCAGGAAACTGCCTAGTCACCGAGGGCTGAGAAATCCCACGGGTCAGTGAGCGATCGGCCGAAACTCATGGCCCGAGCTAAGAAAGCACCCATATTGACTTGATTGATGAATTAATGTCACCCAGTGGTCAGGATGTACATGCAGCGTACAAACAGCTTCCTCATGAAGCACACAAAATCTCCTCCCACTTATAGATTAGTGACAGCCGACAGACTCGTTTGACTAACAATGTACACCATAACATTATGACCACCTGCCTAATATTGTGTAGGTCCCCCTTATGCCACCAAAACAGCCCTGACCCGTTGAAGAGGCCCCAAGTTCCTCACCCGTATATGAGGTTCCCAAAGAGCACATGAGACCAGCTTCTACCAGTTTGTACCAGATGCATCTCTCTGCAGACACACAATACAAATTTAGTACAGAATGCATGTTCTAGTAAAACCACAAGAAGATGGGGAAGTGGGCACACAACCCACCTTTGCCTATCTAGACATGCATTAGATATGTGTGGAATATAAATAATGAAATGGCTAGACGTCTCCATATGTCTCTACATATTTGGGCATAAAATAGAAAACATTGTGTTAAAGCTTAATCAGGAAGATAGTGAGGCTATCATAAGATAGGGAGTTGTCTCCCCCTTATTGGTTCAAACTCACCCTGTCCAGGATATTGCAGTATGTATATAACAACCTGTAAGCTCTATGATTTTAGGGAAGTAAGGACGGAGACCTGCGTGTCTGTGTGTATTACTTTTCTCCAAGCAGCTTGAATAAAGACTGTTTGATTCAATCTACTCTACAGTCTGATTTTCTGAAAGCAATTAAAAAGGGGATTCTTCACCCGTCAAGGCATAGACTCCACTAGACCTCTGAAGGTGTGCTGTGGGACGTTAGCAGCAGATCCTTTAAGTCCTATAAGTTCAAGGTGGTGCCCCCATGGATCGGACTTGTTTGTCCAGCACATCCCACAGATGCTCGATTGGATTGAGATCTGGGGAATTTGGAGGCCAAGTCAACACCCTGAACTCGTGATTCATCAGACCAGGCCACCTTCTTCCATTGCTCCGTGGTCCAGTTCTGATGCTAATGTGCCCATTGTAGGAGCTTTCAGCAGTGGACAGGGGTCAGCATGGGCACCCTGACTGGTCTGCGGCTACGCAGCCCCATACGCAACAAACTGCGATGCACTGTGTGTTCTGACACCTTTCTATCAGAACCAGCATTCACTTTTTCAGCAATTTGAGCTACAGTAGCTCGTCTGTTGGATCGGACCACACGGGCCAGCCTTCACTCCCCACGTGCATCAGTGAGCCTTGGCCGCCCATGACCCTGTCGCCGGTTCACCGCTTTTCCTTCCTTGGACCACTTTTGATAGGTACTGACCACTGCAGACCAGGAACACCCCACAAGAGCTGCAGTTTTGGAAATGCTCTGACCCAGTCGTCTGGCCATCACAATTTGGCCCTTGTCAAAGTCGCTCAGATCCTTACGCTGCCAATTTTCCTGCTTCTAACACATCAACTTTGAGGACAAAATGTTCACTTGCAGCCTAATATATCCCACCCACTGACAGGTGCCATGATAACAAGATTATCAATGTTATTCATTCACCTGTCAGTGCTCATAATGTTATGGCTGATCGGTGTATGTAACAATGTTTTGTATCGCCAGGCAAGATGCCACTGAAATCTGAATCACTGATCAGGGCGAGGCCTACAGGTGTTCAGGCAGCCAGTGCCATTGCCATATCACACCTATGGGTCCAACTGATTAATTACACTACGACAGATAGCCTCATTTAGAACCCTCTCTCTCAATAACACTTCTGATCAACAGTTCAAAAGTTCAAAAGACTCGGGCATTTTCACGCTTCATCTGGTCAGTATTGGTCTGTATAGTGGCCATTGTCAGCGGGACTCCTTCGAGAGTCTGAGGCAAAGGCAGCACCTTTTATTTGAAAAGATTTTGCATTTAATATAGTTGTACATCATTCCATCAAAACATCTTAAAACACAAGGTGATACAATAAAAATACATAAAATCAAAACCAAACATTTAACACAGTGCCAGGTGGCCCTGCTCCTTCCCCTTGGTCGCTTGGACCTCCGGGACCTTCTGTGGCTTCTTTCTCTTCTTGGGCTTGTCGCTGGTATCTTCGCGCCTCATTTTGCTGTAAGGAAAGAGCACGACTGAGAGGGAGATACAGACTCAACGCAGACAACGCTCCACAGGCTGGAGGAAGGTCAGTAAGGCTGGAGGACATCGTGTGATGCTTAGTTTATTCTGCCTTCTGACAATCAGACCAAAATACCCAAACCCAAGATACCCAGAAAACCTTCACCACCAAACCAGAAGTGGAAAACATTTGTATTGAATTATTTTGCAGGTGCTAAACACTATCTATTTACAGATAATGGTTTAAAAAGTACTGTAAAGTTAGTGAAGTAGAGTGGAATCTTAATAGCTCAAGTTGCAAACCCACAACCTACCAGTTGATGGGCGGCTCCTTGTAACTGACGGCTGCTGCCACACGCCGTCGCTTCCTCCCCGACTCCTCGCTTGAGCTGTGGCTGGTGTTGGTCACACTTTTCAGTGCTCTTGCATCTGAAATCAGACCGTAAAGCCAACAAAGTGGCTAATTTATTACAGAAATACTTGGCCAAACAGGCATGGCAGCCATATGTCATTAATTTACATGTTAATAGCGTCTGAGAAAGTTATTATATGAAATGGCACTACAATTACCGTGAAGTTAATATGCAACAAAGTGAATCTTGGAAAGTGAAAAAGAAAGACTCTCAGACTAGACAGGATTGCAGATGAGAAGATGAATACTGCACACAATTTCTCTGCTGACCTTCAAACAGAACTGAACAAAATCATAAAACAACAATTCAGTCCAAAATTGTAAAATTAACTCGACCATCACGGGTTACACAAGCTCTGGTATTTCTAAGGGCTTGACCTACCTGGCAGTCCATCTGTGGTCCTCCTCACTGGCTCTGGTTTGAGGGTGATTTGCGGAAATGTTTCCTTCTGAACCGATGCCCCCTGTGGCGTGGGAGGACTGGGTGGGCAGAACAAGGGAAGGCTGTCCCACAGGGTGCCGGAGCTGGGGGAGGCAGGGAGGATCTCCCAGGGTGGTTTTTCGTTGACAATTAGCTGCTTCAGGCTGTCCAGAACCGCCGATCGCTGCGCTGCTGCCCCCTGTAAACACTCGGAGGCGGTGGGAGGACTCTCGGCCACGGGGGCTTTCCGTTTGCCATGCCGGGATTTCACCTTGGCGATCAGATTGCTGGTCTGCTTGCCCTGATCTTCTTCACATGTGCTCAGCTTTGTAGTGGCCATGGCGTTTCCATTATCTCTTTCAGCCAGCGGAGTAATGCAGACAGACACACCATGATGCTCTCTGTTGTCCGTCAACTCAGGGATGTCCACTTTTGTCCTTCTGCTGCTGGAGGAACTGGGCACGTGCGGTTTGTCTTTAGAGACGACATAGGTTCTCCTTTTCTCCACAGACTCGGAACTCTCACACCTAGATACTTTACTCGTCCTTCTGATTATTTTGCTCCCTCCGTCATTCGACACCGTGTAGGTTTTTCTGTTGTCGGCACATTCAGAACCCTGACCTCCAGTCAAACTGAAAGGCTTCGTTATAACGTAGGTCCGCCTACTGTCTGCGAAGTCAGCTTCAGGGGACACAGAGGTTAACTGCGCTTCCTGAGGCTCTGGCTTCTCAAAAGCATCAAAACTTTTCATTCCTTTACCTAAAGTCTGATTGCAAAGCCATGAACCAGGTGTATCTTGAAACACATCTCCATATTCTTCTGCTCTGCTGAGTTCTGCACAGTTCTCCGCTAGGCTGATATCAGTCTGGCTATTTTGCACACGAGAGACAACATACGTTTTTCTTGTTCCTTCTTTTTCAGAGGTGATGGTCTCCAATGGTTCATTGCTTCTCCTTAGATCGTCTAAGAGTGCGCTGTTTAAAGAGAACTCAAAATTGTAGTTACCCGAGGTCTTCCTTGTACGCCTGGCATCCTTGGCAGTTCGAGAGGTAAAGTGTGTTTTCCGGGCCTCGGTACTGAGCTTCAAACCTTGTTCGAATTCATCCTGTGGTTTGTGGGCAGGAGTGTGGCTTAAATTAAAACCAGAGCTTTGAGGATCACAAACTTTGGGTGCTGGACCGTTGGAGTCGGTGTGCATCTCCGGTACAAGGCAAGGCAGGGCTGTACTTGGCTTTTCCACACTGTCATCCGTAGACAATTTCTTCCTTTTCTTCTTCTTCTTCTCCTCCTTGTCCTGTGTGGTCGAAGTCTTGGTGTGTCTGAGAGTGCCCACGGCCTCCTTCTTCCTTGGTTTCGCGTCGTTCTGCTTCCGGGATGCTTTCTTGGCTGTAGACTCCACAGTAACGATCTCAACAGCCGTCTCACTGACAGTCAGCTCCATCTCGGCATCAAAGACCGTGGTCTCCTGCCTGGGGGGCTCCTCGGACAGCAGTAGTTGTGGTGGTGGTGGTGGTGGATCTGCCAGCTCAACAGCAGGAGCTAATGGGAGTGATTCGATGGAGCAGGCCTCCCCCACTCTGCAGGCTGCTGGCTCCCTCACAGGGACACAGTCACTCTTGACCAGCGAGACTCTTGGTTTGATACTCTCTGCCTCTTCTGCACACATCTGGGAGACCTTTTTCAATTCGGTGTCACCAGAAACTTTGCCAGGTTGGTCTTTCACCAGGGGCAGCTGGATAGGCAACCCCCCCGCTGCTTCTGGCTCAACTGTGCACACGGTGCCTGCCAGAAAACATGAGAAAACAACTGATTGAAGTTGCCGTTTTAATCATATCAGTGGACTACACGTTAAAGTGCTAAAGGGAATGTTAAGAATTAGAAAACATGCTTGCAAAAATGAAAGTAATGGTATCAGCAAATAATATACCATTGGAAAAGTGTTGCCCGGGCTGCACAGTCTCGGCACGTTCCTCCAAGCAGTTTGTGCACTGGATCGCCTGGTCAGGGCCGGCCTCCTGGCTCAGTGTCCGCTCAGACACGGGCAGCGCCGTTTCCACAGTGTGGCCGGCAAGAGACGCTCTGCCACCCAGTGTTGTGGAGGTTGGGACCCTCATCGGCATCCTAGTATTGAACATCAGAAGGTCACTTTTATGGGCAGATGAGGGATTTTACCGAACTTTCTTTGGAGAATTCAGTATTCACCTCGGGAGCCACATGCCGGCGGAAGCAGCATCTCCTGGGGAAGTGTTGCTTGTGGAGGCAACCGTTTCGGAGGAGTTCTTGGAAGAAGAGAGAGAAAACACAGGCCGTCACCTCCACTGCAAGCTCTGGTTTCAGAAAAGCTTGCCACTAGTCTCAGCCAGCTAGTTCAAGCTACTGCAGGACACGATTTGAGGTTAAAAACAAACAAGCAAACATTCAAATCAAATCAAACATGAATAAATGCATTGATTTACATATTTTTAAACAATATAATAACAGACATGTATACAAGATGCCACCTGCCACAAAATAGGATCCTAGAGAAATCTGAAATGTACTGACAGTCGACAGCACCATAGAAAGCTTCATCGCTTTGCATGTCATTTTTCTGCAGTTCACAGGAAGACACACAAGTCCTAACACCAGTGAAAACACAGATATCTTACATCGCCATCAGAGCAGATCTGCACAGCGGCAGTCAGGGTGCCAAAGACTCTCTCCTGGACTTCCTTCAAGAGTGAGAGCTGTGAGAAGATCAGGAGAAAACAAGATCCTCTAACACTTTAGAAAATAAGGCACTTATAAAAATAAAAGGGTTCACATAAACGTATAAATATTCTAAAAATATCTGTCCTTACGTGACAGGATCCACAAATGATTATATCATTTTATAAAACGTTGCATTCTGGAAGGCAATTTTAACCCATCTATCAACGTAGACATGGGCCTGTCATTTCAGTCACTAGTAAAAATGTACTTCTGGGCCACGTCTGCCATTGATGACCAAAACCTTTGTAACGGGACGTCAAAGTGGATGTGCTTACTTGTCCAAGACGTTCATGTACAATGGGGCAAACAAGCTGTAAAAGCAGACTGGCGCTACGAGGTGGTTTCCTGTACCATCTTTGACTACAAAGCCATTGGAAACAAGTCCAGGACGGAGAAGCAAACCCCGGAAGGAGATGAGCAAATGCTTCCACCCTACCAGCTGGTTCTGCTTGTGCCGGTAGGAGGCGTTCTCAAAGAACTGCGTCTCCACCTCCTTCCGCAGGTAGACAGTCTCCATCTCCAGCAACTTGCACTTCTCCTTCTGGGCGCTGAGAGCTAGGGCCAGGGCCTTGTTGTTGTTCTTCAGAGAGATCTTAAAGATTGACGAATTATCTAACCAGGTAGAAAAACAGTGAATGGAGAAAAACATACAATAAGATGAGATTTGATCGAGAGGGACTGGCAGACAGACGGAAATGAGAAAGATACATTATTATACAATATTTAGTGCCACTTCTGCATGAGGCTGTTGCGATGACTGTGTAATAGCGATAATAGGATCAGACTGCAATCAATTCATATGATCGTTTGATTCCACTTTTTCATAGTTACTGTCGAACAAAAGCAAGCATTTGAACATTGATTGTGTCTTCCACAGTTTCGCTGCTGTAGGCCTACAGCAGTTCTAGAACAAACTGCAATTAGCTAGTCAAGTTTCCAGGTTCAAGAAACTGGAAGTTCGAGAAGCAGGGCATCGTTACTTGCGCCATCTGTGTTTACTAGGATCCATCATGGCACAGATGAGAAGAGCTGCTGTAGCGTACCTCAGTGTACAGATAGCAAACAAAAGCAGCCATATTTGGGATTTCATGATTTCCCAAGCAACTTAAGAGCTTCGAAACAAGCAATTAAAAGAGACGAAGATGTAGATTTCCGGGTTAGACGAGGATGTTCTCAGCACTTTACGCCATCTGATGTCTTAACTTCACGGATCAATCGAAGACTTCTAAAGAGAGGAACTGTGTCCAGTACTCCTCTTCCTCTTTGTTGTGCTGTGAAGTGCAGTTTGACAAAGTACAGCAACCAAATGATTAGATAAAGCACTACCAGCAGCACAGTAGTGGGGGAAAAGTCTTATTATCCATCTGCAGTGCAATCTAGAAGTACAGCAGTTTTACTAGTGAGTCCCAAGCAACATATCCCAAGACAGTTATGATCGTCATTATCCAAGATATTAAAAAATAGTTCTCAAACTAAAATCAGCATTATTCAATGGGGTGTTTGGGGTTGGAGCAGATGTTCGTTTCGAGGCATGATACCAAGGAGTAGGGAGAGCCGGAGCAAGAGCGAGCTTTTCTGTGTAAAATTGTATTCTCCACTTCATGCGTTGCGTTATGCTTGATTTTACACACGTGTTTATCTTTCAATTCTGTAGCCCTGCATGTAATTAACACATGATCAGTTCGTAGTTAAAAAATATATATACTGCTCAAAGAAGAATCTATATCCCTTGACCAACTTGAATGTGGACTTTTAAATATTTCATTGTTACAACATGACATCAGAATGGATTTAATCAGGAGTTTTTGCCACTGATCAACACAGAACATGTCCATAATGTCAGTGAAAAATATGATCTGCAATTTTTTCTAAATTAATTACAAATACAAAACAGAAAATAAATGAATTGGTAAGTAACTCACCCCCTTTGCTGTGACACCTGATTGAGCTGTGGTGAAACCAATTGTCTTTAGAAGTCACGTAATTAGTTGAATGGAGTCCAGCTCTGTGCAATTAAGGTGTGTCACATGATTTCAGGTTAAATACACCTGTCTGGGAGGTCCCACAGTTGGTTAGTACAATTCCTAACAAAACCTACATCATGAAGACAAAGGAACAGAGTCTTCAAAAGCACCAATCAGGGGTCGGATATAAGAACATTTCCAAGGCATTGAATATCCCCCGGAGCAGAGTAAAGTCCAATATTGAGAAATTGAGAAAATATAGCACAACTGTGAATCTGCCTAGATCAGGCTGTCCTCAAAAACTCAACGCTAAGCGCTACGTTTGGCACAAGCCTAACACCGCACATCATCCTGAGAACACCATCCCTACCATGAAGCATGGTGGAGGCAGCATCATGCTATGGGGATGCTTCTCTGAGTCAGGGCCTGGAAACCTTGTTAAGATAAAAGGGCAAAATGGATGCAGCAAAGTACAGAGAAATCCTGGAAGAAATCCTGGACTTGGGAGAAGATTCATCTTCCAGCAGGACAATGACCCCAAACATACTGCCAGAGCCACACTGGAGTGGCTTCAAAACAAGAAGGTCAATGTCCTGGGGCCGGTTGTACTAACAGGATCAGAAAACCGGATCATGAAAGTCCGGACCTCAATCCAATTGAGAATATGTGGAAAGAGTTGAAAATTGCAGTTCACAAAAGGTCCCCATCCAACTTGATGGAGATGGGGCAATTGTGCAAAGAAGAATGGGCAAACATTACTGTGTCCAGATGTGCAAAGCTGGTAGAGACTTTTCCACATAGACTCATGGCTGTAATTCCTGCCAAAGGTGAAATATTGACTGAAGGGGGTGATTACTATACATTCAATTATTTTCTGTTTTGAATTTGTAATTTAGAACAATTTGCAGATTATATTTTTCACTTTGACATTATGGACATTTTCTGTATTGATCAGTGGCAAAAACTCCTGCTTAAATCCATTTTGAATTCATGTTGTAACACAATGACATGTGGAAAACGGGGGTGAATACTTTTGAGAGCCACTGTATAATGTGTATGTCAGCTAAATTAATAAAATCATTAAATTAACCGAGAACAGTGCAAAAGTCATGTCTAACTTGATGTATCCGTAACATATGTATCAGCTAAATTATGTATTATTGTTAATAAAAATAATAATTACCGGTAACGATGAAGTAGTGAACTGACATGGACAGCTACTCCTGACAAGCTACAGGGAGTTGTTTTACCCTGCAATACCTCAAAGTGGTGGCATGCCAATCAGTCACGATTCCCTTTGATGGCCGATCTGGCCAGGCAGTATGTGTGCATTTCTGCAACAAGCACTACGTCAGAGAGAGAGACTCGCAATATGGTCACCCCGGCTAGATATGGTCTTACACCAGACAAAGTGAACATGTTAGTGCTCCTTGCACAGAATCTCACAAGTAACAAGGAGTAGGAAAGGTATTTATTGTGAAAGACTGAGATATGGTCACACATTGTGTATTTTCATTTTGGTTTATTAAATTACTAAATTAAATTATTAAATTAAATTCCATTACTATTCCTTAAATCTGTGCATCTGTGAGTTATACTTCATTGTAGAATAAAAGTATATATATGTATATTAAAATGTGATCATTAATCGCAATTATTTGTAACAAAATGTCATGATCGTGACAGGCCTATATACATTTCAATGTCAAATACAAAAATAAATGCATTCTGTATGCACTTATTAAACATTTCACCAGAAGGGCTGAATACGAGAACCCAGAACCACCACCAGACTCCACTCCCACTAGGCTGCTTGGATTATACGTGACCGCTCTCCTGTGAAAGCCTCTCACGGGTGTTTGAGAAAACGCGGGCCAGAGCCAGCTCAGTATCTTTAAGGGGCGCTGCAGCTGTACATACTGATGTTTTTGGTCTTGATCTTGGAAGCCAGCGATGAGTTCAGCTTGGCCGCCTTCAGGGGCAGCGGCTTCTTCCCTGCCATGATCTCCCGGATGCCAGCGATGGCAGAGGACTGGGCACCCACTCGGCCGGGAACGCCCATGATCAGGCCAGCCCTGCGGGAGACAGAGGGGCAGAGGACGTCATGCAAACACAGTCCACCGATTCTGCTCTACAACCATTCAGAGCGACGTCAAACCCAATCTTTATCTAAATACTTCTGATGCCCAGTTTCTAATGACAAGATTAAAATCAATGTTGTTGCTTACTTTGCTACACTTGAGATGCATGTATCACTAAGCTTTTTTTTAAACAATATAAACACCATTCAAACACAGACTGCATACAACATACACATAATTAAACTGTTAAAATCATTAAAAAGGAGCAATTATGTGCAAATGTGCAATAGACATTACATGTAATATCCAGATGCAAAATATTGATTGCTCATGGAATAAAGGAGTTCTTTAATCTGTTGCTCTTAAGTTTATGAAAACGATGACTAGGGGGAGCAGCTCAAAATGGGCCAGGAGGGGGTGATCAGGACAGTGAAGGACACTTGTCTTCCCACACAACTGGTCTCCTGCATGTCTCAGACAGCTGTGCCTGTTGAACCCCAGTTGCACCCCAGTAACCTTGCTGGCCACCTAAGTCTTACTATTAACACATTAAAGATTGCAAAACCAGGCCACTACGCCAACATCAACACCGAGTCCATAAAACTCCTATAAAAGTGTCAGCATTGTCTCACTGACAAAGGATACAATCTGACCAACACAAAGTAGTGCTATAGCCGCCATGACACGCAATAATAATAATAATAATAATAATAATAATGTCTGTGAACAGATCCTTTCAGCGCTTGTATAGTCAGGGCTACAGCACTGTGGTGTGAAACCGGCCTTAACCGTCTCCAGCACACAGGACACATACAGACATCCATCACTGAACAGGCCGGTTTAACTGGGAGCTGTGTGTGTTTCCAGCAGCTAGAAAAATATCGTGATTTCCCGGTGCCCTTCAGATGCCATAATCTATGAACCCGTTTTAAACAATAACGTGTTGTATGCATGCATGAACCCGCAGATCAGTTATTTTGATTTGAATAACTCACTCGGACACGATTCACATGCAGACGCCGCGCACTTCTGGTTCAAATATTAACCCCGCCCTTGACATTCCCGGCGACCAATCCTCATACGAGATGGTGTCTAGCCCCGCCCTTAACATTTCTAACGACCAATCCCAAACGAGATTGTACACAACCCCGCCCTTAATATGCCAGACGACCAATCCCAAACGAGATCGCAATCATAGAAGTAAAAACTATCGGCCAATCAGATCTGTATGTGTTTCTGTCCCGGAGAGGAGGGAGGGAGGGAGGTCGTGCAAATCAATATGAAATTGTACTTGATAACAAATATTTCCTGAGTGTTTATACTTCCATAGAAAGTTGCACCAAATTATTATTCGAAGGATGAGTGGACACTTCCAACCAAGCTATTTCAGTTTTTATTTTCAATGCATTTTCTACAAATGTATAATTAGTGGTACATAAATAAAACGCAATAACATATTTAAATGCATTTTAATTCCAGGCTATAAGGCAACACATGGTGAACATTTTGAATGTGTATTCTCTGAATAGTTTTTCAAAAGGTCTCAAGCAAAATAAGTTATCAGATGCAGCCAAAGAAACATATCGGCTCTGCAGCTTCTCAATCAGAGAACAAATGTATGGCACACACCACACTTTAAAATACATACAGATACACACACACATCAAGGTAATTTAAATGCTATAGTGAAAAAAGAGTGAAGATGTCAATTTGAAAGACAGCATAAATGCTATAGTGAAAAGAGTGAAGATGTCAATTTGAAAGACAGCATACTTTTTAAAGTAAGTATTTTTAAATCTAACCATTTGCCTGAAAAGAAAAGTAGTCTACTTGATCAATGAAGTGCTGACTTACGGCTCTGAAACCCGGTGAGGAAATTAAGCATAATGAACACTGGAAACAACAAAAAGAAGCATGGAAAGATGCATAATAACAAGAAGACACGGGAAAACAGATAAATGGATCCCTTTCCCTTAGCTCTTAACGATGACTTTACATCTTGTCTGCAGTTATTAGCTTTTACAATCTAGGATGTAGGACTATGGTTTACTGTATATTTCCTATACATTTGTGTAAATTGGAATTTGTAAATTGCATCACATTTCAAACTGCACTGTATTAGTGCACTTTGTATTGCTCTTATATTTTGTAAGTCGTCCCTGGATAAGGGCGACTGCTAAGAAATACATTATAATAATCTATCTAATAATCAATAATAATCAATCTAGATTAGGCCCCCCTAAGATTTTTCCACTCATTTTGATTAGCTGTGTCTACTATGCCAGCAAAGCTTGTTATTTATTATTTTCATTCCTTAAATTTATATGAAATCTAAGAGAGATGGAATCTAATAATGCAATGGGGACTAAGCGTTTCCAACGGGTTAGTAGAGTTGCAAACGTCTATCCAAACAAATAAGTTTCATGCCTGAGACAGAGATAGCAAATGTGGACTAACACTAAAGAAGAAAGGGATTGCCAAATGTTCTGAATAAATAAATTATCTCCGTTATATTGTATGTTTTCTCTTAAGTTTCTTATTTTATTATCATCATTATCTTGCAACATAGCCTTTATTGCGTGCCAGTGGTGCTAGATTCTATGTGTAAATTCAGACTTCTTCTGCATTCACAAACACCAACAGTAAGTGATTGCAGCACTTTACAACTCTTGCATGCCATGGTATGATAACCTTTTATGGCAATTTCTACAACTATCCTGACATCCCTCTCAAGATTGAAGTCAATCAATCAATCTGTTCATATTTGTATAGCGCCCTTCGCAGGGCAGCCACAGAGCGCTTTACAGAGTGGTAAACAGACAACAAAAGTACAGCAAAATAAAATACATAAATAATACTATAAAAGAATATATAAAAGTATGATAGACACCCCTGTATCTCCCAATAATTAAAATGAAAGAAAAAACGTGAAATGAAAGGTGTAAGTTAGTGTTAAACATATGTTTCCAATCGAGAACACTGAGCATAAAAACATTCTGTACAGTGTTGGATTTTCTTATTATACTACAGGACCAAAGTCTTACAGGGACTACAGACACCATTAAAACAAACAAAGCATCAGGGGTCAGTGGCTTCTTCCCACTTGTATTCAAATAAATGAGGGATGTTATTCAAAGACCACTATCAAGGATTTTTCAGAAGACTCTTGCATTCACCCATCAAAACAACAACTGCTAACTGGCTGCCAATCTACAGCATCTACTGAATTAATGTGAACCAGGTAACTGCAGACCAATGGACTGTGTCAAGCTCAGCACAAGGGCCAAAAATGGAGATCAAGGACAAATTTGTTTAGGTGCCAAAATCGAAGACACTACTTTACAGAAGGGAGACTAAAATGGTGGCGATCTGGAACAAATGACCTAGTCATGCAGTTGACGCTAACTCACTGGGGTCCTTCTTCCAACTGTTGGGTGAAATTGTACATTACAAGAAGCCAAATGGGGCTTTAACAAAGCCATGGAAGGGGTCACAGTGAGCCCAGTGCCATTAAACCTTACACACCGAACTCATAGAAGCACACCCTGCAAGTTGTCTGCACTGCAACCCCTTGATAGCAAACAAAAAAGAGAAGTGGGAAATTCACACTTTCCATACAAGTACATAGAGCCATTGAAATCGTGAGGTATAAAAGGGAGCGCGGTCTGGAGGGAGTCAGTTCGTCTCAGCTCAGTGGAAGGGAGACCTGGGTGAGTAGACCAGACTGCACGATTTCTGCCGCAGACTTCCAAGTCTTTTATAGGCTATATAAATGATAGTCAAAGCTAAAAAAAGTCTTTAAATAATGCGTTACTTTTTCCTTAAGAACGTATATAAAGTTTCTGAGGAATAACTCAATATTAGACCAATTACAGAATGTTTATGTGTGTGTTTGTATGATAGATGCTATATCATATTTATGTCATTTTAGGATGCAGACCTGTAAGTGGCAGCATTAACATGAATATCAATCCTGGAATCTAATCAAATGAAAAAGTAATTACTTATTCTCCAGAAACTTAATCAGAGTTGAATAATTGGTGACATTATGTTTCCATTTCGGGTTTCATGTGACATGCAGGCGAACTTTCTCTTCATTGTTTTGTTTCAAAAAAACATCTGATTCAATGTTGTGTGGTTGTGTTACACTAAACAAAATGTTGGGAACAACATAATTGTATTTTCTTAACATAATTCCATGTTAAGAAACAATATTATGCCATATTGTTCTGGAAAAGTCCAGTATTGTGTTATCTGTTTGTTTCCTTGTGTTGATTTTTCCATTGTCCCTTTTTCAACACCACTTTGTGTAACCATGTAGCCTACATTTCCCCTAAGGACATTTCTTGTTTTCTGGTTATTGTTATCATCACTACATACGCTTTCAAAATATATATTTTTTGTAGATTTGCATCACAATGAAGACTTTTGTTGTTATCTGTGTGCTCGGCTGTCTGGGGATTGTATCGGCTACAGGTACAGTATTGCTATTACTCCCCTGTGATCTGCTAATCGGTCTTACCATCTGTGTGAGTTTCTGTCTTTGTTTAGACATTTCTCTGTAGGCCATAGACTAATGGTAATTTCTGTTAAAAATAAGAAATACCTTAGATTTGGGCAATTCTGTTTTCTTTTTATTTGTATTCGTCGTCTTCCTATTATTATTATTAGTGTTGTTATTATTGCACTGTCCACCAGCTGTTGAAGATGATAAGCCAGATATAGAAGTTGAAGCAGGAGAGTGGGACTCCTACTGTGACACTAACTTCCCCGAGATGCGAGATAGCCAAAACTACACCGATGGGATAATTGTCTACTCGCTCTTCAGATCATCTCTGAACTTCACCGATGCTGAGGTATGAAGGTGTATGACTCTGGGTGTGTGAGCTGGGGTGACTTGCATGCCAAGATCTGTCTGAATTGAATACACTTTGACCATTAACCATGGAATATGGTTAAAAGAGAGAAACTGAAATAAGAAAATTATTATTGATTATTGATTACATTTTGCCACAGATGGATGGTGCAGGCACTGTAAACAATCTGTAAAATGTACGGTAACTTACTGGTAGTAAAGTTGCCAGTGAGATGTTGTAATTATGACAGTAACACAGGACTTACTGGGAAGTGTAATACTGTAAATTGTTTTATACACATTTATTTGCCTGTTGGTGTTCTAATAAGTGAAATGTGGACTCTCTTGGTATACAGATTTTCTGCCGGAGAAGATACAGGAACGGGCACCTGGCTTCCATTCACAGTTATAGGACCAACCGAATCCTCACGTGCCTGACAAGCCACAACTCCCGTGTAAAACGCGCCTGGTTGGGTGCCTACGAGCTTTTCTCGGTGAGACTTTCTGTGATTCCCGGTTTGGGCCACTCTCTTCAGCAGAGCTGTGTTTCCTCCACACGTAACGCCTTTTCAGATTAGCTACGTCACACAATTGTAGAAACATTAACATGAACATGCTGCATATCTGTCTGCTCGGCCAAAGATCAAACAGTTCTGTGGTCCACAATGTAAAGGTAAGCCTAGCCCTCAGCACAGAGCTTCAAAACAATTGTTCTGGAAATGATGTGTCCAAGAGCAGCTGAAAGATGTATGACCGGCTAATCGACACTGTACGACACACATCTGATAATCCTTCAGAAATGTCACAAATCCAATTCATACAGTCGGAGTCTCATGCCACTAAGTGGGGTCACGCACATTTTTCCTCAAGTCTGTCTATTGGTGGATGACAGTTGGTCTATCAGACAGTTTTTAACATTGGTTGAAATAGTAGAACTCATTCTGTCTTTCCGAGAGGATGCAAATTGCCCATTTTGCTGGAAAATTGTTGCCAGAGAATTATTTTGACAAATGGGATCCTATGAACTAGTCTTTGGCCACATGCCTTGACTTTGCTGGATGTGTCTTTCAGAGTGCCAAGTATGTGTGGTCTGATGGTACCAAATGGGACTACGCCAACTGGGTGAGAGGCTGGCCGAGGAGATACAGTCAGTCCTGTGTGGAGATTAACTGGAAACGTAAGTATGACCCTCCAGCTCCCCTCTTCTGAACAACTAGGACTAAAGTCCAACAGGTTTTGTAGGTCCGTTTACATCCTCACCTGCTCACAACCTGAAAACAATCACTTTGTTTAGCAAATAAACCGTTTAGTAAAGAAACTGGGATCCGAGGCCAGACAAAAAGCAGAAGATTGTAGGGTTTTCTTCAAAGGTTCGAGCGTTCAAAGGTTTGTTTTTAAAAACCTTTGAAGGTTCGTCACGTGACAATCACATCGATTTTGTTTTATTTTGTTAATAGAAATTGACAATGTTTGAATACTGTAGCGTGCCGCCGCACCCACTAAAGAATTAATGGGGTAAAGGCAGTGTGGTGGGGAGGAGCGTAGTGAGAGGCATAAAAGGTGAAGAGAGGCGGAACAAGTCAGTGTGTGGTGTGGTGTGTTCAGTCCCTGAGACCTGTGTGTGCTGCAGTACATAGCATATCTAAATTAAAACATTTGATTTGTATAATGCCCATTACTTAAATACATTACTTAAATACTTACTTAAAAAATGTTGAATATAACACTTCATAACTGTCATAAAACCATCCATAGACACCGTCTCTGTCTTTAGTATTTACTACTTTCGGTATAGTTAGTTGTCTTTTTTAATGTTTCTGAACACCGGGGCATATATTCAATAAGGTTTTTAAACCGATTTGCTATTTCCTACACTTTTTTTCTGTACTGAATAAAATACATATTAAAATTAACATGCATACATTACCGCGGTAAAATAAAGAAGGTAAAAATGTATGCTTTGGGATAGCCCTAGAAGATCACAAACCTTGAAGGCCAGTGTTGCTAACCACAGCCTGAAACAAAACTGCAGAGGAAAACATTTAAGCCCCTTGGCACTGGCCCTTTTCTACTTGGGTCAGATCTGGGTCCTGTCCTTCCCAGTTGACAACAGGATTTCAAGGGCATGGCCTGGTCATCTCTGAATACACTTGTCAATCTACACTTTAAACTGCATGCATACACACAAGACTAATCATCATGGGGACCCAGGCCAGTCCAGGTTCTTTTCTCTCACACACAATATAACAATGCAGAGGAGAGATTTTGTCACTATGCCCTCCATAAGACAGCAATTTGATCTCTGTTTGAGCTTCACACTGTGCAATTGTAGACAAGAAAGTATCATATTCAGTTCTATTGTCGATCCAAACATGCATTTCCCCAAGATAGCAAAGAATCGCAAGAATCCTATTTTGTTATCTTCCCCGGTTGTCTACAGGACCTGGGTTTGTGTTTTATTCTGCAGCTCTTCAGATCAACACCCCCCGAGACTACCTCAGTGCCGGGATTAGACGTTTAACTGAGGCCTCTATCGCAGCTGTCACGTTTCAGAAAACCGAGTGCTACGATACTCTTGAGGGAAAGTGACGCTCTGTTTCTCAGGCTCTCTCTCTTGCATTTTATCTCTGTATGTCAGGTGTCGGCCAATGGAGTGACCATAGCTGTTCCGTGAGGAAGCAGTTCGTGTGTGAGCACAGACACTGAGGGATCGCTCCGCCACAGACATAGCCCGGAGGCCGGCCCGGGATGTGATCTCCACTGAATTACTGCACTGCCTCAACTAGCATCGCAAACAAACCCATGCTGTCTTTCACCTTCTTAAAAGATATATACAAATCTTAGTATTTGATAATATTTATAGCTTCAAAATAATTAAGCATTTGAACCCATGCTTATATAAGGAATCATGATTAGAAGTGGAAGTGGAAGTTCATTTATCGATTTTACTTCAAAAATGGAAACATCAATGGCTGAAGGGGGTAACTTGCTTTCGCAAAACATAGTTATGCAATAAAGAGCTTTTGAAGAACATGATCAACACGTTGTGTCTATTTTTTGTTTGTTACTTTGACTTTAAAAGGGTTTCATTGTTAGTTTTTGTGGTGGAGTACATTGTGTAGTAAAGGTGTAGTGAGGGCTAAAGGGTATACGTTCGGTGTAGCCGAACCACTGCCACTGAAGGCACCACCTTCAGATTAGGTTAAATCAGTTAGTTTGTCACTGGAATTAGAGTGAAACACTGGAAGTTGATATTAAAAATACAAATTTATTAAAACACCAGGGAATAAAAAGACAAAGGGATTGCAAATTAAAAGTATAAAATGGGTTAAAATATGAAAACCACTACAATAAACTAAGTCAAATACAGTGGATACACATTTATGCTCTGTAGCACCCTATCAATCAGGCTAGCCACTCTAAGAGTAGCTGAGCCACGGCCAAACCCACTTACTCTGGTCTAGGCGGCTCTTGTACTCTAATCTACTTTTGGTCTATACTCAGATCCAACCGTACAGCCAATTCTGCCTACAGATTTCAGCTGCACTACCTCCACTCTAAAGAGCACTGGAATTGGCTTAATTATTGGACAGTGATTCCCCTAATTAAAACCTGACTGGTTGCAGAACTCCTACACCAGGTGTGGTGCCTTTGAAAAGGCAACCAATCAGAGTCAAAATCAATCAAGCTAGTAATTAAAGCAGCTGCACACTAAATTATACCACATGTGAATATATAAAGGAAAAGGGCACTGAAAGTCAAGAAATAACATGAATAAGTAAATAAGCAATTTAGGTAGAAAAATATCAGAAACAGCCGTGTTATAAAGGTCTGCTGGTTTTCATAAGGAATATTCAGATAACCATGAACTGACCAGTACAATTCGAGCAGTCAAGCCCATTCTGCCCTACAGTCCTTCAATGTCCTTTTCAGAGGTGTGGATTCCAGACCAGCAGAGAACATCTACCAACCCGGGCAACTTGAGCTGGAGCTCGAGACACAAGGGAACCCTGCAGGAATGGCCCATGTTTACTTACTAATCCAATGTGTCTCTCTGAAAATCATCCTTTTCTTTCTGTTTCATATTTCTCAAAAGGTTTACTGAAAGGCACTGACTTTCACATATGCAATACAAAAGTAGGAAAAAACCCAATTCTTTAAACAGGAATATAGATAAAAACACACAAATCAACAGACGCACCAAGACTAAAGCCTGAACACACTGGCAATCGAGAACTAGGAGGGCATAAAAAGTCCCAGTGCACACATGTGCTTGATATTAGTTTATATTTAAGTACGGTCTACTGCACTTCTATACAAGAAGGTCCCAGGGGGGTCAGCACAGGGAAGTCCCTGCTCTTCCTTCCCAAGTTGGTCACTCCGGATCACAAGCCCAGCCCAGGTCTCCTCACATCACGAGGCACTCTCGGGCTGAGGCCGGGGGATTATGCCGGGGGCGGTCTCTGTGCTGCCGCAGCTGCTGGACGCGCTCCTCCAGGGCCTGCACCATCTGGGAGTAGTTCTGAGCCTCCGAGCCCAGGTCTGTGATCTTCCTCAGCAGAATATCCATCGTGTCCTGGGACAGAGCAGGTGTACACTCACTACAGTCTTACAAACATGCGTCATTCTGAAGCAGCTGATCCCACCCAGGTAATTGCAAATCGGACTTGCGCCACATGAGCCTCCTCATCCTTCAGTCTTCAATTTGTTTGAAACTCTTTTGTGGGGAAAAACAGTTTCTTCAATTCAAATGACTGATCTGCGTTGTATCATTCACTCATAACCTATAACCTAAATATCATTCTTCAGGACATGGGGGGGGATTTCAGGCTATCACTGTCGAAGGGGATTCTGCTTCTCATTCCAGCTCAGGTCTGAATAACTTAATTGAAGGAATGATTAGGATAAGAAGTCAAATCCCCTGTTTATGCTTAATCAGTTGCTCATAAGGTACCTATACAACCTGCTGGAACCCAGAAACCCAGAGTACTGGATTTGGTTAACCCTGCCTGTGCATTTTTGCCTGTGCAAAAAATGTGCATGAAGTTGTTCAGTTCTGTAAGACACACAAAAAAAAAAAGAATAAGACGCACTCTCCAGTTAAAGGTAATTCTACTAAGATTATGCATTTGAAAAACTCTTACAAAAAGTGTGGGGAAACTATTTTGAACAAGGATGCCTACCTCGTTCTGTTTCATGGCCGACTCAAACGACGTTTCCATGAACTGCATCTTCTCCTTCAGGACTCTGTTCTCCTGCTCTAGAACCTTGCGGTCGGTCTCCTGTCCTGCACACACGGACCGTGATGAGAGACACAGAGACGGACAGAACAGATCTCAGCCACAGATATCAACACCAGCCAATCTGAATACAGCTACTGGAATGGATTAATTGTTGATCTTTAAATGTTTGTTTAGTTTTGTCTATGAATTACGTGTTAAAAATGCTGGGAGACTCTTAGTTTCTCAGACTATCACTCTTGGAATTGTTCTCTGTATTTTAGATGTTGGCAAATTTTTGTGGTGATACTCATAATAGCCTAAAATGTAAAAAACATACCTTATCCAAGCCTATTATTTTCGTGCATCAGTGTATCACGGTTTTATCACTGGAGTTCAATTCAATCACACATAAAAGCAAGGGAAACCAAATGCACTGCAAGTCAGCGCTCTGGCCTACTGGATTTCAGCTTCTCCATCTCGCTGAGGCTGCTGTCCACCATGAGGATCTCCTCCTCGTCGCTCTGAACTTCACTCAGGAACCGGGACAGGACCTCCTCCGCCTGGGAAGACAACAGTAGTGTCAGTAGCTTAGACAATTAGGGAAACCGTCTTCAGTGAGGTGTTCAGTTCACTGTAGCCAAAAAGTATATTATATATATATTTGTTCGCCATCATTACTGAAGAATGTATGTGTGTGTCCACGCTTGCTCAGACACATCTCTCCGTGCTTCAGCACTATGTCACTCTGCCCTGACTTGCCCTGTTCCCATAGTGCCCCACAGTGGAATATGAAAAGGCTACCTTGGGCCCCTTGTTGGGGGTGTCTTGGTAGGCCTGCCTGACACTCTCCACCATGCGGACGAAGTCTTGGTGGCCACCTGGCTTCAGGAAATTGCGGCGCGGCTTCCTCTCCTCCTTCAGGAGGTCCCGGCAGAACATCTCGGACTCGCTGTCGTTGCGGCGGGACCACTCCTGCAGCTGCTTCTCCAGGAACACCTGGCGGAGGGGCATGAGGGGGCTTATGACACCGAGAGAGACAGTCCTGCAGAAGTAATTATTTCTCTACAAAACACTGACCAATTAAAATGGATCCAGTGATTCATATGACATCTTCCCCAAGGTATATCTTGTATCAGGATACAAACAGTTGAATTAATACACTTCATCTAACTGTGTACCAACAGTCAATCCTGTCTGGTATATTATGGGTGAGGATGTGCCCCGAGGAAGCTCAGCTGCTCGGTTTCAGAGCTGCGGTGCCCTGAGGGGGGTGGTGATGTTGGCTCTCACCCCTAGCTCCTTGGCACACTCGTTGTCTCGGTCCAGAAGGCACTTTTCTGCAAAGTTACGGAGGGCGGCAGTGGCGCTGTCCTGGTGGGTGTGGGCGAGCTGGGCCACGGGGACGGGCAGCCTGGAAAGGGTGCTCTTCATGGCGGAGGTGTAGAGGAACACGCTGTCGGACTTGGCGTCCTCGTTGACCCTCCGCACCACCAGGCTGAGGGAGCTCTCGATGCAGGGCACCTCTCGGCTGTCAATGGCCTTGGTGTACTCGACTGCCAGGCCGGCCCAGGCTGCAACAGACACAGACACGGGTGCTGGTGAGCATGCAAAGTGCACCAAGAGGAGCAGGCAGTCGCTGTGCTGTACAAAGCGATCGCAGCCACACCTTTGCCGTTCAGTGCCACACCCTCCAGGGTTTTGGGATGGGCTGCAGTGAACACGTGCTCCATCAGCTCCTGCAGACGCTCCATGAACACCTCGCTCAGCTCCTCCGAGTCCGCCTGCTCCAGATCAGACAGCCTGTCTTCAGGGGCTGGCATCGGGAACGTGAAGCACCTCCTCTCCTGGTTAGATCAATCATTCAGGGAGGATGACCGGAGGCAGTTCAGTGCATGGATGATTATCCAGAGGCTCAGTGCCAATGAATTCCCCAAACCTTACGATACCCCAGTGATACGACGCCCACACAACTGCCACAGTTACGACCATGTTTTTGGACCATAACTAGAGCTTTTAGGTCCACAGTAGTTTTTATCAGCCAGTGCATTTCACAGGCATCACTGGCAGCTGTACCTTGAAGAAGTCTTGCAGGTTTTCTCGGAGCTGGTTGTAGTCTCTGGCCTCCCGGCTCTTCCCCGTCTTCCTGCTGCTCAGGCAGTGCTCCAGATACTGGTCCGAGGACACCGCCTCTCCGTCCAGCTCCAGGCGCAGAGAGAAGTCCCGCACGCACACCACCAGCCGAGGGAAGAACTGCTCAAAGTCTTGGCCCACCTCATCAGGACTGCTGTGGACCCGGCTCCGGATGTGCTCCGTCATGTTGCTCACAAAGCTGGAACACAGAGTCAAGGACGAAGCCCAGAGCCCAGAGGAACAACAACCGTACTTTCAGTCTATTAAAATACCTCTATTTGTATGTATTTAGACATTTATTTACCACGATTTTCTACTGTATGTAACTGGTCCTTATTTTCTTAGATATTTTGCTGTGAATAGACCGAATAGCACATACTGTATAGGTCAGGTACCCCTTTAATAATTACATGTTTCTGTAATTTATTTAATTATGCTTTAACTAGTCTATCTGAAAAAATAGCACTAAAAGAGAGAAGGAAGTTTGAACATGACAGGCACACAGGAGAAGGTACTGCAAATGAGAGCATTTATGGATTTTCATTCTGACAATGATCCATTACATTACATTTCAGGTTTGAAAACTATTTTTTAAACTCCATGCATTAATTTTCAGCATATTGAACACTATGCGACCCCCCTAAAGGATTAAGCGTTTATAATAATTGAACGCTATACAATTCTACATATAGCATTCATTTCAGTAGCTTTTGATTTCAATTGTAATTGTGTAAAATATAGGAATAGTTTCTTACAATGGTAGACCTTAATAAAACTATAATCCATTTATAATATAGATCTATTATTTTGAAATCAATTTGTGGGCTAAGGTATCATTTAAATAAATATTATAGCTATTTGCTTTTAAATGCATATTTTAATCACACAGTGGAAGGAACATTGTGGGCTACAATAAGAATACATTTATAATTGTGTTAGATCACCACATGATAACACTGAAGATGTATTTGAAAAACCCACCTCAGGATTCCCTTCCGGTGTTACAGGGATTGATGTGTATATTATTATTATTATTTATTATTAGGCATATATGCACCTGTTATGTTGATGTCAATCCCCTGGGCTGACAGGATGGCCAAATTCTCCTTAGGTTGCCAAGCCGTTGTGTTGCCTGTTTGGACTGTGTAGCTCAGCTGTTTGAAAGTCTTCCTGTGACACTGGTTTTAATCTGGGGTCCCAGATCAGTGGTTCCCAACCTTGGTACTGGGGGCACAATGTCCGGCTAGTTTTCGTTCCAACTGAGCTCAGCTGGAACAAACCCCAGCGGACCATTGCACCCCCAGGATCAAGGCCAGGGTCATACAGCAGTGGAGAGGAACCTTGCACAACTAATATTCCCAGACCACAGCAGGGCATGTGGATGAATGTGCAAATGGAATAACCACCAGCCCACAAGATTAAAAATGTAGGTTCAGAGTAACAAGCACACACACACGTGCACACAAACACACACACACCCCTGCTCTCTCGCACACACTCAGATCGCCTGGATACTTGAGCTGTTCGAAGCCCTCGTTGCTCAGCGTGCCTGTGGTGTTGAAGATGAGAGTGCTGGAGAGGAGCACGGCCAGCACGAAGATCCAGCAATCGTGATCCCTGCTGCCCTGCACAGGGAGAGACGGCACGCATGAGCGACACCCTCCGGGCTGGGGCAAGACAAGCCTCCACAGTGGGGAGTTTAAAAACGGTTTAATACCTTACAGATAAAAATGGGGATGGAAAGAAACAAAAGGAGATCAGAGACTTTAACAAGCACCATTCTTTCCTGAAACCACAACAAACAGTCACGTGGAATTTCAATAATAAGAGATATATATGAAATCGGAAATCAGTGCACATGACTGGATACCAACAGGTGCTTGACAAACCAGGCCTGTACCTTCTCGATATCGCCGAGCCCCTCTGTGTCCACCAGGAGGATAGTGTGGTTGGGTTTGGTGGGGTGAGGGATTGGCAAAATCCACAGGCCTTTGGTTTTGGACTGCACAGTGCACCCCAGTTCAAACCCAGCCCCTGCAGACACCGAAACAGACACAGTGTATTGAGTGCACAGTCACATGGAGACAGTAACTGAGAAACCTGACCTACCTAGACAAATCCAGAGTCTCTGAAATGACCTACAAACTCTACTACTTTTATGTCAAGTAAAAACTAATGTGCGCATCACAGCCCTGGACTCCAAGAGTTTATTCCGCAATGTAGCGATATGCAATTAGTCTGTCCTGTGTGTTGCCGTAAAATGAGTGCTTTGGTGTGCAGTGTCATATTTTAATGTAACTCAAACCCCGATGCAGAGATGAACAACTGTGACACATCTCCAGACGTCAGACTGGATTTAATAGTGTATTCATCACTAAAGAAGTAGCAAACAACTTCTGTCTCATACGACTTACCGCTCTTTTTAATTATTTTACATTCCCCGCCCCCATTAAACTGTACACTAGCAGCCGTGCCATTGCATTGTTGGCTCAGATGTCCGCAGTTCTGCGCAGATCTGCAGAATCCCAGCGACCCCATTGGTGGAGCCAGGCAGACCCGCGCAGAGCTGCGGACATCTGCGCTACACGAACCGAACCAGTGTTCCCACTGATCACCTTTCTCCGCAGAGGCGCCAGCCAGCTTGTTCAGCAGGAAGGACTTCCCTGTCCTGTACTTGCCGACGACAGCGACCACAGACACGGCGGCGGTAATCCGGGACAGCCGCTCCACCGTGTCCATGTCCACCCGGAGGCAGAGGTCCGGCCCGCTCACGATCAGCGGCATGGGGGTCTCCCAGGGGCTCCGGGCCGCCATGCTCGGTGTGTAACCGGACCGCTATTGATCCTCAATGTGAGAGCAGCACCGAGCCGAGGCGTGCAGACTGAAGAGCACAAGCCCTGCGTGCATCAAAACGAAACCTACCCTCCACTCAGCTAGGGCACTTGATTGGCTGAAAAGTCTCAAATGTGCAACGTTTCCTCAAACGCGCAGTGACACATGCAGCTCGATCACTGTGCGGCTTCTGCTACTATGTTGCAGCAAAAGTATAAACGCTACATGCAACAGTTTCAAAGATTTTACTGAGTTCATATAAGGACATGAGTCCATTCAAAGTAGTTAGGCTGATGCACATGACTGGGAATACAGATAAGCATATTTTGGTAACAGATACCTTAAATCTCCTCCATAGAGTTGATCAGGCTGTCGGTTGTGGCCTGTGCAATGATGTCCCACTCATCAGCTGTCCGGGTGTTGAGTTGCTCTCGATGCCACAGCTGGAGGAGCCGGATGTGGAGTCCTGGGCTGGCGTGGTACACAAGGTCTGCGGTTGTGAGGCCGGTTGGATGTGCTGCTGGCTTATGATAGAGGAATGAGCATTCAATTCTGTGGCAACAGCTCTAGTGGACATTCCTGTGTCAGCATTGCCAATTGCACGCTCCCTCAAAACTGAGACATCTGTGGCATTGTGTTGTGTGACAAAACTGCACATTTTACAGTGGCCTTTTATTGTGCCCAGCACTAGGTGCACCTGTGTGATGATCATGCTGTTTAATCTGCATCTTGATGTGCCACCCCTGTCAGGTGAATGGATTAGCTGGGCAAAGGAGAAACGCTCACTAACAGGGATGGAAATTTCTGGGATCCTTTATTTCAGCTCATGAAACACAGGACAGACACTTGACATGTTGCACATGTTTTTGTCCAGTATATATTAATTCATTTTTGAATATTACACAGAATGAATCTTGTAGTCGCTCTTTCTTTATACAGTTGTTTGGAGAAGTACAAAATGCATGTGGCCTGTCTATATATCTGACTATTTCATATTAAAATGAAATCACATTGAAATACAGAAGAAACATTTAAATTAAAAGGCAACATATCCAAATAAAGAGACGGACAACTGATTTTGTTCTTTGGAAGCTCTTTATTGCATCATTACGCATTGCAAAAGCAAGGTGGCAGCAAACAGACCTCTTTCTACTGTTCTTCATATTATTCACAATTTTGTGCTGATTAACAAATGTATCAGACTATGATTTTCCTTCAAAATATTATTGTACTTTTTGAGCAATATAAAAAGAAATGATGTCCATTTACCATCTGGATAGACAGACCCTATTGGCAAGAGTTAGTACTTTGTAAATCCTGAACTGATATTTACTAATAAATCCCATATTTGTCTCTCTCTATTTTTTGTCCCATATTGTTACGAAAATAATAACCAGATTCAGCTGGACCTGAGAATAATGTGGTTTGGACACAGGCAGACATATCTCAGCCCACCTTGCCCAGACCGGCCAGCTGTTCAGTGGAAAAGAGGCTTTGTTTTCCTGAAGGCTGCAGCAGGGTCACCGGACCAAAGCTCTCAGCTGAAGCTTCGCAGCAGAAGCGTTTCTCTCTTTCGATTAGTATTGACACACAAAAGCATTCGCTGTGCAGCAGTTCTGGTTACTCCATCTTCCAACACCTGAAAAACAGTTGGTACAAAATAAAGCAAAAGAAACAGGCTGGGAAATGAAGAGAGTGACTCTCCGCTCTTAGAAACTATAAATGCTGAGAGAGGCAGCCATCCATCAGACTTCACATCACTGCACTGAGGTCATCTCAGGGTGTGTTCGTCTGTGCAACAAATCAATTCATAAAACCTAAACATGCTCTCAAGGCTGCTCTCCATCTCCGTACCACTATCAATGCAGATTTGGTCAGTTTTAATCAGTAATATGTACTGCTCTCGCACCTCTTCTTCAATAAAACATGAGAGAGGATTTTATCTGCTGGTAAAAGCGTGTTCTTGGGACCAAAATACATACTATTCATGTCTGAACACGTCTTGCTCTGGAACCCGGTCGAGCAGAAACGCTGAGCTCAGGATCAACACTGATATTATAGATTATTAACAGTAGGAGACTTGTGGGGACACACTTACCATACAAGTTCATGACCACACAGCTGTTGCAAGTGTGAGTAGGCCTGCCACAAGCCCAGCTGCTGTAGTTCCAGCACGATCCGTCGGTCCAATGAAACCTACCCCACTGAAGTGCACATGCATCAAACACAATGGAAAGATTAACATGTTGTTGTAGTAAATTTCAAGTCTTCAGCCAATTCCCCATTCACCTGAAGGGCAGAACACGCTTCTTTCTCAAAAGAAACATTAAATCCTATCTGATGTACTGGGACAATTGTCACCCACCATGAGACTACATAAGTGACTACAATTTCACATTTTAAAGTGCTTTGTACTGCGGCTCTGACTGGGGCGATTGCTGGGCATTTCCTGCAGGACTGTGAAACCTTTAGTGCTTTGGCTGCCTGACTGTCACCCGAAAGACCAGCTGTGTGTTTTCACCGTAATGTATAGAGCTCATCTGGACACAGAGGCCTGCTTTTCCCCTGAGACAACACCGCCGCCCTGCAGGAGAGCATCGTCCATTCACAGACTGTTTCTCACCCTGCCACGGCGGAAGGCGCCGATCCACACTGGGTACCGGTGGTTGCAGTAGGTGGAGGCGCAGACGAGGAGTCTGTTGGTGTAAGCGTTGTGCACGGAAGCCAAGTGCCCACGTAGGTGCCTGCAGCGATGCTGTACAGAGAGAGAGAGCAGATCATTTATACAATTTTTTGGACAAATAAACCCTCCCTAGAGCATTTGGATAATATGTATATATCAATCCCTCACCTCAGCCCAGCGGAATGTGGCGCGATGTGCGAAGAATCGGAAATGGCAGCTCCCATTGGAGATAGTCTTGCTCTCGCACAGCCCGGGGAAGGCAGCGGGGCAGTAGGATTCCCAGTCAGTCACTTCAACATCATCATCCACACCAACATCAACAGCAACGTCGACGTCAGTACCAGTACCGGTACCGGTATCAGTATCGGTATCGGTATCCAGATTATCTAGATTATCTAGATCATCTGGAAGAGCTGGAGGAGCTGGAGAGGAGTGAGACACACGAAGAAGCAGAAGCAAAGGAAGACAATTAAATATATCATTAGACACATAACATTAATGTTACCTAAAGCGACATGCAATCTTCTAAAATATGTGACTGCCTATGTGACAGACAGATAGACAGATCTAGACACACAGACGGATAGAAATACTTTTTAGAAATATATTGCCACCATATACAGTGAACCAAATGTCATTCCCCCCCAGTGGCAGTAGAATTACAAAAGTGCAGAAATACAGATCAATACAAATTTCAATTAAAGCATTTCAAAAGTTCAGTAGTACAATTAGTATCAAATACAAAGCATATACATTCTAGTTAAAAAAATACAAAATGTTTACCCAGCTTTTCCAAATATTTTAAACTTTAAATATTTAAAACGTTTTAAATGTCAGATTCCAATTGAATGTTGAACTTTAACGATATAATTAACTCCTCAGTGTTTTGGATTTTTTTCAGTATTGACTGGTACCTATGTTTATTTATTTATTTTATTTATTTGATTGTTTTTTTGTTTGTTTGTTTGTTTGTTTTTTAGATAGCCAAGGCAGACGTTGTACCCATTTGCTCTTCATCTTTCTTCCAAATAAAATAACATTTTACATACAATGCTGAAAGCATGTAACATGTTTAAGACTTGGGGATTGTCTTGATAAGGAAACTAAATATTTAATTTTCCCAGTAACACAGTTGAATCTGAAAAAGGTTCAAACCTACATTCCCCCATGTGCCAAGCATTGTCCGTGTATTTTGCAGGCTGTAAATATATTGACAATGCTTGGTACATGGGGGAATGTTAATTTGAACATTTCCTGAGGTTCATGGGGGTTAAGACCTTAAAACAAATAAAAATCTATTATTTATGTAAGTATGTAAGTATTTATTTATGTCAGACTTGTAGCAGACATGTTGTGGCCCCACTGTTAGTCTTATTGGGCCCCTCAGGAGCCGGGGCTGACTGCAACATACCTGAGGCGAATGCAATCCCCAAACAGCCGAGGATGCAAAGTGCGATGACAGCCTTCATCGTGTGTAAACCCTGTAGACAGACAACGAACATGAGAGATATGCATTCTCACATCAACACCCTCACAAAGACTATGATTCTGTGTAGTCTGCGCTTAACAGTGTTAGTCAAAGAGAACAATACAATTAGCATTAGAAAGAACAAGCAGTAATATATGTTTTTCAAGCAATTTAGTCTTATTTACATACTGGTAAATTGTCACCTCTTTATCAGGTGGTACGTCTGGGTTACACTTGTAGCCTCAGTTTATAGGACATGAATTAAACACCTTTATGATCTGTTTGTATTAATGTTATTTGATTAGTATTCAGACATAAACCAAAATCTATTTAAACTGCAAAAAGCCCTAGACACAGTATCTGTATTGGCATGCCTTATTTACCAGCATGTAAACACCGCAGACATCCTGAGAACCTTTGATTTTCTACATAATTAAGCTTATTATGCCTTATACATAAATAATAAAACAATCAATTTATTCCATGATAATAATTTGTTGTCCTCTCATGTATTATATATTCCGTTCATAAATAAAATATGAAGGGGATATATATATATATATATATATATATATATATATATATATATATATATATATATATGTGTGTGTGTGTATATATATATATATATGTGTGTGTATATATATATATATATATATATATAATAAAACAGCTAAGATATAGCTGGTTCACAGACCTTGATTAGCACTAGATTAGGACTCTTCCTAAAATAACATTGGACAGTCCAAGACTAGTGCTAATCTGGCTCTGTAATACCAGCTCTTCATGTTTTATAGATTTATACTTTAACTGCTTTAACTTCATAATCGAGGAGTTAATTGAGGTACTCACCTGTTTCCCGCTGAGCTGGAGAAGATGTGTCACTCTCTCAACACAGTACTTACTTTTATACTAGGTAGCTTTGACAACTCTGTAAACTTTAATGAAAACTGTGAATATTACAGTTCCTCTGTTATTATTTCACTAACCTGAGGTTTGCTAACATGGTACCACCCAGAGAGAGGGGGAGAAAGGGTCGGGGGGGGGTACTTTCTAAAACTACTGCTTTCATATCGATGGTAGAAACTCATGAGCAGACGTTTTGTTCATGATTGAGTTGCCTAGTTGTAGAGTCAATGTAATCTGAAATATATTGTCTGCAAATCTGAATATTGAGTATTCCTTTCTCTACATTTAAAACAGATGAAAGTTTACCAATAAGTAGAGATTATTTGACCCAACTTGCTTGTTTGGTGGCTACAGTAACTTAGTGGTCAAAGGGAAACAGCCGGTCTGTTTTTGAATGATCTCAAGAAGTCAGCTTGTACAGCACGGCTGGGGAGTTTCAGATATACCACTCTGTGTGGAAAAAGTGTGTAAATATTTTCTTTATATTCATTAGATTGATAATGGTATCATTTTGCTAATTCAATTTTTGTCTATAAATCAAACATGAGTTTGCACTTATTCCTTTGTGGGGAAACTTTAATGATTAGTTTCTTGGAGTTGTACACAGCTATTGTCTAGGTTATTATAAAGGTTGTGTGTTTTGAGGGACAGGTATTTGGTCAAGGACTTAAAATAATTAACCTGTATTTATTTATAATAAACTTGAGAATTTCTGAAACCTCTACAGACCTCTAATAAAGCAATAAGCATTTCTTCTTTATCAAGAATAAATACATTGCTACCAGGGTCAAACTAGTGTGCATCCAGATGAGCTGGGGTTTCTCACTCCAAGTTGCTTTATTTTCACGTTTATTAAAGGGGAGAGTGTGCAGGTGGGGGGGGCAGGAGGCCACACAACACTTTAAAGTGAGGTACCAGGCTTCAATTCAGATACTACATATTAAATACACGTAACTGAAATTCCAATTCCGCAAGAAATGATCAGATAAAAAAAGCGTTGTATAATTGTGCATAGGTCGAATGGCCTCTTCTCATTTGTAAACTTTCTTGCTTATGTCCTTTATGTCTCAGGGGCTGATGTAGACTAGTTCACTGGGTTCATGTGAACTAGTCAGAATAAATAAAAGCCATTGACAGTCAGAACACTTGCATGGATTGGTTTTAGATCAATTAAACACTAATCGGATTGTAAGGTGCACCTTTATGTTGTAAGTGATTAAGTATAGTCACACAGCGCAGCTTTTCTGTAATGGGATCATTGCAGTGGACCATATTCTGGTCGTTTTGGGGCAGAGGTCAGTCAGCCTTTTTGTCTGTTCTTATGGTTGAAAACACTTTATCAGGGACATTTCTGAAGGCAGTGGTCTTCACGATGTCCAGTTGAGAAATATGCACAGGACAGTGAAATAAGCTTCCCTCCTTCTCACCCATTATCTAAAAGATGAATAAAATAACACATCAGAAAACGGTTACGTTGTGAAATCTTTTTACAAAGTGTGTGGTAACTACAATAGTCCTACTGCAGTACATCCTCTATTTTCCTTTATCATGTATATGCTTTTATTGTAAGTCTAGCACTTATTAAAAAAGATATATGATGTCTGTGTACAAGTATAACAGCCAACCTTACAGTAAAAGCGTATACCTGATAAGGGTATATATTATTCCTAGGCTCTTGGAAAATGTACTGTGTTTGATCTTGCTTACAGGCTATTTAAATAAATGTAATGACCAGTTAGGCCTATTTGAATTACAGCTCCTTAAAGATTAAGGTGGAGAAGAAAAAATAATTGTTGTATAACAAGCTAGCTGTGAAGGGGTGCTCCCCTTTCCTTAGTGAATTTATATATATTGAATTTGTAAATACCTGAAACTAAGCAGTACAATTAACATTGTTTTGGGGAATGTAATGAATGTAATTGTTGGGATTTAGGGAGAAAGTGTCAGTGTTAATTAGCTCCTAAATCACCAATTATGTTATTTATTCACATTGACTCCCACATTGATTTAAGAACAAAGTTCACAATCAAGAGGAGCCCATTCGTCCCATCGTGCTCGTTTGGTGTCCATTAATAACTAAGTGATCAAGGATCCTATCCAGTCTGTTTTTGAATGTTCCCAAATTGTCTCTTCAGCCACATCGCTGGGGAGTTTGTTCAGATTGTGACGCCTCTCTGTGTGAAGAAGTGTCTCCTGTTTTCTGTCTTGAATGCCTTGAAGCCCAATTTCCATTTGTGTCCCGGGTGCGTGTGTCCCTGCTGATCTGGAAAAGCTCCTCAAGTCCCCACGTAGTCTCCTCTGTTCCAGGGTGAAAAGGTTCAGGTCCTCAGTCTCTCAGTAGGACGTTCCCTTCAGACCTGGAATAAGTCTGGTTGCTCTCCTCTGAACTGCCTCTAGAGCAGCGATATCTTTCTTGAAGTGTGGAGCCCAGAACTGTCCACAGTATACAGATGAGCTCTAACTAGTGCATTGTACAGTCTGAACATCACTGTCCTTGTTCTCAATTCTACACTTTTGACAATATACCCTAGCATTGCGTTTGCCACCTTTTTTTTTTTTATGGTTTCCCCACATTGTTTGGATGAGGAAAGTGGTCTCATGCATTACTTTTACAATTCTATTCCTCCCATAGTGTAATTATAGGGGACTTTTTTGTTACCAGTATGTAATACCTTGCACTTGTCCACACTGAATTTCATCTAGTGAGGTGAACACACCATGGTGTTGCTACAGGCACTGTGGGGGGAGCCACAACGGTTGCAGGAGGGGGTGCAGGTACCACGCTCAGCGGTGTTCCTTGCCGCAGTTGACTGAGGACATCAGCAATCTTTTGTAGCTTTGTGTTGTGAAATTTTAAGCCAGCATCCTGAGCTGCCAAGAAGGTTGTGATACTCTACATCTCCGCTGGGTCCATTTTCAGGCTAAGTCTGCAACAAAGCACTGCCATGGAGGGAACCCAGGTGCAGAGAGAGCAGGCTGGGGTCAATGCCACCAAACAGTAGAATCCAGAAGGCATGCTCATTAAGGCAAGCAGGAGGTCAGAAATTAAGCAAACCGACTAGTAAGGACAACCCAACCCAACCCAGCAATCAGTGGTCAAAAGTACAGGTGATGGCCGTGGATCACAAAAGTACAGGCAACTGCTTCACAGTCTAACAGCAAAGTTGACCAGACTTAGCAGTGATAGGAAGTCACAGAGGGGTTTATATGTGTAGCAGGCAGAGAGCCATGATGGAGAGTGCTGGTCCAATGGGAGCTGAGGATGATTGAGCAAGTGCACATGGTGTTGAGGAATGTTGATTGTGTCATTGTGGGAGTGGCTGATGAATGTGACTCTCTGGTGGTTAACTTGGGAATTATGGGATGTGTGAGATGAAACAGTGACATATATAAAACCCCTACTGTTTAAAATAATCTTAAGGTTCTGTTTAGTAAATTGTCTTCAATTAAAGGTTCAATTGGGTAATTGAGAGCTCGGCTGGGTAGGGGCTCCTCCAGGACCGGGGTTGAGAACCCCTGATATAAAGTACATGCTGCTATAGTAACTTTGCAGAACTACAAGATTAGATCATTACAACCAGCTCACGACAAGACGAGCCCATTACACTGTAACTTACTATCACTGACTGAGCACGTAGACTAATCATAAAACTAAATTGTACATCTGCTTTAGCTACAGACTCTCAATGATACTAACCTGCATATCACCATCCACAATAACATTTCCACAATCATTTACACAAAGCGTAAAAATGCCATATGCAGACAGAATATGTAGTATAGACCCCAAGGCTGGAGTCCACTCCACAAGAATATAATTTCCCAAATTGTGATGAATCAGCATTAGGGATCGCCATTTGTGGGGTTGACCGCCCATCCTTAAATGTGACTTTTTGGTATTGACTCCCCATCCTTAATTTCCAGTCCAATTAATGTGTAAACACTTAATTGCATCGAACACAGTCTGCACACAACACCAGAATAGTCCTGTTACAAAATGGGGCTGTAATTCCTGCCACAGGAGAGAATAAATGTGTTTTTGTGCTTTAAAAGGTACAGAAATTACTATATTGCTATAAACACCTTTTGTTTAAGCTTGGGATCCGAACTGGGAGTGTTTTTGTTCACAAAGTGTAAATCGTGTTTGGTCCATATGGGTCAATTGTCACGAACTGAAAGCAGCGCACTAACTGGGGACTAACTCTAGTGGACATTCCTGCAGCGATCATTGCCAATCACTGCTCCCCCAAAACCTGAGACATCTGTGGCATTGTATTGTGTGACAAAACTGCACATTTTACAGTGGCCTTACACTCACCTAAAGGATTATTAGGAACACCTGTTCAATTTCTCAGTAATGCAATTATCTAAACAACCAATCACATGGCAGTTGCTTCAATGCATTTAGGGGTGTGGTCCTGGTCAAGACAATCTCCTGAACTCCAAACTGAATGTCTGAATGGGAAAGAAAGGTGATTTAAGCAATTTTGAGCGTGGCATGGTTGTTGGTGCCAGACGGGCCGGTCTGAGTATTTCACAATCTGCTCAGTTACTGGGATTTTCACGCACAACCATTTCTAGGGTTTACAAAGAATGGTGTGAAAAGGGAAAAACATCCAGTATGCGGCAGTCCTGTGGGCGAAAATGCCTTGTTGATGCTAGAGGTCAGAGGAGAATGGGCTGACTGATTGAAGCTGATAGAAGAGCAACTTTGACTGAAATAACCACTCGTTACAACCGAGGTATGCAGCAAAGCATTTGTGAAGCCACAACACGTACAACCTTGAGGCGGATGGGCTACAACAGCAGAAGACCCCACCGGGTACCACTCATCTCCACTACAAATAGGAAAAAGAGGCTACAATTTGCACAAGCTCACCAAAATTGGACAGTTGAAGACTGGAAAAATGTTGCCTGGTCTGATGAGTCTCGATTTCTGTTGAGACATTCAGATGGTAGAGTCAGAATTTGGCGTAAACAGAATGAGAACATGGATCCATCATGCCTTGTTACCACTGTGCAGGCTGGTGGTGGTGGTGTAATGGTGTGGGGGATGTTTTCTTGGCACACTTTAGGCCCCTTAGTGCCAATTGGGCATCGTTTAAATGCCACGGCCTACCTGAGCATTGTTTCTGACCATGTCCATCCCTTTATGACCACCATGTACCCATCCACTGATGGCTACTTCCAGCAGGATAATGCACCATGTCACAAAGGTCCAATCATTTCAAATTGGTTTCTTGAACATGACAATGAGTTCACTGTACTAAACTGGCCCCCACAGTCACCAGGTCTCAACCCAATAGAGCATCTTTGGGATGTGGTGGAACGGGAGCTTCGTGCCCTGGATGTGCATCCCTCAAATCTCCATCAACTGCAAGATGCTATCCTATCAATATGGGCCAACATTTCTAAAGAATGCTTTCAGCACCTTGTTGAATCAATGCCACGTAGAATTAAGGCAGTTCTGAAGGCGAAAGGGGGTCAAACACAGTATTAGTATGGTGTTCCTAATAATCCTTTAGGTGAGTGTATATTGTGCCCAGCACTAGGTGCACCTGTGTGATGATCATGCTGTTTAATCAGCTTCTTGATGTGCCACCCCTGTCAGGTGAATGGATTAGCTGGGCAAAGGAGAAACGCTCACTAACAGGGATGTCAACAAATGCATGCACACAATTTGAGAGTAATGAGCATTTTGAGCGTATGTAAGATTTATGGGATCCTTTATTTCAGCTCATGAAACAAGGGACTGATACTTGACATGTTGCACTTATGTTTGTGTCCAGTATATATTCATTTATTTTTAATCATTACATGGAATGAATCTTGTAGTCGCCCGCTGTTTGGGGAAGTACAACATGCATGTGGCCTATCTGTATATCTGTCTATTTCATATTAAAATGAAACCACATTGAAATAATACAGAAGAAACATTTTAATGAAAAGGCAATATAACCAAGTAAAGAGACGGACAACTGATTTTGAATGTTCTTCAGAAGCTCTTTATTGCATCATTATGCATTGCAGAAGCAAAGTGGCAGCAAACAGACCTCTTTCTACTGTTCTTCATATTATTCACAATTTTGTGCTGATTAACAAATGTTAGTTAGTATTATTTTCCTTCTAAATATTATTATTGTACTTTCTGGGAAAAAAAAAAAAAAACACCAAACAATATCGACATCCTTTGCCATTCAGACAGAAAGACCCTATTGGACCTGAGAATAATGTGGTTTGGACACAGGCAGACATATCTCAGCCCACCTTGCCCAGACCGGCCAGCTGTTCAGTGGAAAAGAGGCTTTGTTTTCCTGAAGGCTGCAGCAGGGTCACCGGACCAAAGCTCTCAGCTGAAGCTTCGCAGCAGAAGCGTTTCTCTCTTTCGATTAGTATTGACACACAAAAGCATTCGCTGTGCAGCAGTTCTGGTTACTCCATCTTCCAACACCTGAAAAACAGTTGGTACAAAATAAAGCAAAAGAAACAGGCTGGGAAATGAAGAGAGTGACTCTCCGCTCTTAGAAACTATAAATGCTGAGAGAGGCAGCCATCCATCAGACTTCACATCACTGCACTGAGGTCATCTCAGGGTGTGTTCGTCTGTGCAACAAATCAATTCATAAAACCTAAACATGCTCTCAAGGCTGCTCTCCATCTCCGTACCACTATCAATGCAGATTTGGTCAGTTTTAATCAGTAATATGTACTGCTCTCGCACCTCTTCTTCAATAAAACATGAGAGAGGATTTTATCTGCTGGTAAAAGCGTGTTCTTGGGACCAAAATACATACTATTCATGTCTGAACACGTCTTGCTCTGGAACCCGGTCGAGCAGAAACGCTGAGCTCAGGATCAACACTGATATTATAGATTATTAACAGTAGGAGACTTGTGGGGACACACTTACCATACAAGTTCATGACCACACAGCTGTTGCAAGTGTGAGTAGGCCTGCCACAAGCCCAGCTGCTGTAGTTCCAGCACGATCCGTCGGTCCAATGAAACCTACCCCACTGAAGTGCACATGCATCAAACACAATGGAAAGATTAACATGTTGTTGTAATTTTTCAAATCAATTGTCTAATAAGGTCAAGTCTTCAGCCAATTCCCCATTCACCTGAAGGGCAGAACACGCTTCTTTCTCAAAAGAAACATTAAATCCTATCTGATGTACTGGGACAATTGTCACCCACCATGAGACTACATAAGTGACTACAATTTCACATTTTAAAGTGCTTTGTACTGCGGCTCTGACTGGGGCGATTGCTGGGCATTTCCTGCAGGACTGTGAAACCTTTAGTGCTTTGGCTGCCTGACTGTCACCTGAAAGACCAGCTGTGTGTTTTCACCGTAATGTATAGAGCTCATCTGGACACAGAGGCCTGCTTTTCCCCTGAGACAACACCGCCGCCCTGCAGGAGAGCATCGTCCATTCACAGACTGTTTCTCACCCTGCCACGGCGGAAGGCGCCGATCCACACTGGGTACCGGTGGTTGCAGTAGGTGGAGGCGCAGACGAGGAGTCTGTTGGTGTAAGCGTTGTGCACGGAAGCCAAGTGCCCACGTAGGTGCCTGCAGTAATACTGTACGGAGAGAGAGAGAGAGAGAGAGCATACACATATCATTTATACACTTTTTAAAGAGTGTAGAAATTGTGTGAACCCCCAAATCTGGATCGAGAAGGATTCACAATTCACAGAGAGTGCATCGGCAGAATGTATTTATTTATTCATGAATGTATTATATCCCCAGACCCTGCAAGTGCAGCTCCCCGTAAATGTATTAATCTACATAATCATGAGCAGTGCGCCGAGGTGGAAACCTTTAATCTCAGGAAGAACGCAACAACAGTTGTCTTAAAATCATTCACCTGTTTTTAGTGCTGTTAACCAACTATATTGTTCTAATGATTCACATATGTATATCAACGGGATATACATATGTGAATATTAAGGGATATACCTCTGCCCAATGGAACGTGGCGCGATATGCGAAGAATCGGAAATGGCAGCTCCCATTGGAGATAGTCTTGCTCTCGCACAGCCCGGGGAAGGCAGCGGGGCAGTAGGACTCCCAGTCAGTCACTTCAACATCATCATCCACACCAACATCAACGGCAACGTCGACGTCAGTACCGGTACCGGTACCGGTATCAGTATCAGTATCAGTATCGGTATCGGTATCGGTATCAGTATCTAGATTATCGAGATCATCTGGGATATCTGGAAGATCTGGGAGAGCTGGGAGAGCTGGAGAGAAGAGAGACACACGAAGAAGCAGAAGCAACAGAAGATTAAATGTATCATCGAACACATAACATTAATGTTACCTAAAGCGACATATAATCTTCTAAAATATGCGACTGCCTATGTGACAGACAGATAGACAGATCCAGATAAATACACAGATAAATATACTTTTTAGCTCAGTAATACAATTAATATTAAATACAATACAATACAATACAATACAATACTAATTCAAAACATTACTCAAGTTTTATAGGGCTGTGTCCAGTCACCCAGCTTTTCCAAACTTAAATTTGAACTGTCAGATTTCAATTAAAAGATAAACTCCTCTGTTTACTCCTCAGTTTACTCCTAAACTCTTCTCCATTTTTTACTCTTGACTGTACCTATCGTGTTTTATTTATTTATATACTTGTTTGTCTGTTTGCTTGTTTTTTAGATATCCAATGCAGATGTTGTACATGTAGCCTATATGCAAAACAAATGTGTAACCTTTTCATATTTATTCCAAAATATATAACATTTTTAAGATGTGGGGATTATTTTGCTACAGAAACTACGTATTTTATTTCCCAAAAACATAACTGAATCGGGAAAAGGTTAAAACCTACATCCCCCCATGTACCAAGCATTCTCCATGTATTTTGCAGGATGTAAATATATTGACAATGCTTGGTACATGGGGGGATGTAGGCCTAAACATTTTCCTGAGGTTCACTGGGGTAAAGACCTTAATCAAAATAAACATCTAAATTATAATTATTTATTTCCTTAACTATCACAACATCCTAGACCTAAGAATTATTAGATTAAGGTCATACAAAGACTAAAGTACAATGTATATGTAATAAGACACACACTGTCATGATACAGTGCTTCAACATCAATATCATCATATACTGCCTTGACTCTATAAACCTTACAAGGACTATATGTGTAATCAAACATGACGTATTTCACTATCACTTGCTTTATGTGTGTATTTATATGAGTATGTAAGTATTTATTTATGTCAGACTTGTAGCAGACATGTTGTGGCCCCACTGTTAGTCTTATTGGGCCCCTCAGGAGCCGGGGCTGACTGCAACATACCTGAGGCGAATGCAATCCCCAAACAGCCAAGGATGCAAAGTGCGATGACAGCCTTCATCGTGTGTAAACCCTGTAGACAGAGAACGAACATGAGAGATATGCATTCTCACATCAACACCCTCACAAAGATTATGATTCTGTGTAGTCTGCGCTTAACAGTGTTAGTCAAAGAGAACAATACAATTAGCATTAGAAAGAACAAGCAGTAATATATGTTTTTCAAGCATCTTATTATTATTATTTTGCTTAATATAACACTACTACTTGGTCGTGCAGATTTTAATTCGATAATTTGATCCGAACTGCGTGAAAGATTGGGAACAATGGGTGTGTTTACATGCTGGTAAATAGGCATTATTTTTCTCGGGTGGCACATCTGGGTTACAGTTGTAGCGTCGGTTGATACTACAGGAATTTAACAATTAATGCTTTAGACCTTTATGATCAGTTTGTATTGATTTATTTTATTAGTATTCAGATATAAACCAAAATCTATTTAAACTGCAAACAGCCCTAGACACAGTATCTGTATTGGCATGCCTTATTTACCAGCATGTAAACGCCATCCATTGATTTTCTACATAATTAAGCTTATTATGCCTTATACATAAATAATAAAACAATTCATTTATTCCATAATAATAATTTTTCAATTATTTTAGCTTTTAATTTAATTTTAATTTAAGCTAAGATATAGCTGGTTCACAGATCTTGATTAGCACTAGATTAGGACTCTTCCTAAAATAACATTGGACAGTCCAAGACTAGCACTAATCTGGCTCTGTAATACCAGCTCTTCATGTTTTATAGATTTATACTTTAACTGCTTTAACTTCATAATCGAGGAGTTAATTGAGGTACTCACCTGTTTCCCGCTGAGCTGGAGAAGATGTGTCACTCTCTCAACACAGTACTTACTTTTATACTAGGTAGCTTTGACAACTCTGTAAACTTTAATGAAAACTGTGAATATTACAGTTCCTCTGTTAATATTACATTCATCTGGCATTTATTATCATAATTGCACCCAGATGCCTTGTGTGAGAGAGGGGGAGAAAGGGTCGGGGGGGGGTACTTTCTAAAACTACTGCTTTCATATCGATGGTAGAAACTCATGAGCAGACGTTTTGTTCATGATTGAGTTGCCTAGTTGTAGAGTCAATGTAATCTGAAATATATTGTCTGCAAATCTGAATATTGAGTATTCCTTTCTCTACATTTAAAACAGATTAAAGTTTACCAATAAGTAGAGATTATTTGACCCAACTTGCTTGTTTGGTGGCTACAGTAACTTAGTGGTCAAAGGGAAACAGCCGGTCTGTTTTTGAATGATCTCAAGAAGTCAGCTTGTACAGCACGGCTGGGGAGTTTCAGATATACCACTCTGTGTTTGAAATGTCATCCGTTTCCTGTTTTGAATGCCTTTAAACTCAGTTTTCTTCTGTGTCCTTGGCTCCCTGTGCCATTGTTAGTCTTGATCAAGTCCTCAAGCTCAGTGTTTTTAAACCGGGGTGCCATCAGACATGCACAGGTGTTCCACAGAGGCTTTGGACACATGAGTGTTGTGGGATGAATTACTTGTATTATTTTCTTTATATTCTTTAGATTGTTAATGGTTAGATGTTGTTATTTATGTTTTGTCGATAAAGCAATCGTTAGTTTGCACTTACTCCTTTCTTGGGGATACTTTAATGATTAGCTTCTTGGAGTTGTATACAGCTACTGTGTTTAGGTTGTGCCTTGGGCCAATTTTTTTCGGAGCTAATAGTCGACGGGCCAGAACATAATTCACATATAATATTAACAGGGGAGAAAATCTGATAGCAACATTGGAGAGGAGAATTACATTAAATTTTCTCAAGAGCAATTCCTGAGGGGGACACCAAAAGTAGTGCTGTAACACGTAGCCTACGCTGGAATGTGTTAAATATACATTTCCATTAGCATTTCACTTCTTCTTATGAGCATTTGATCAAGTAGTCTTTGAGATATTAGGCTACTAGGGTTCTTACTTTGTGTTTTGGTGTACTGAAAAATGCTCTGATGTCTGTCTGGCTGGCTACACACACACACACACATACAGTGTACAGTAGGAGATGGGCTTCTACCATCTATTATCTTCTATCATGCTATAATGGGCTTCGATCTACTAGTTAGCTAGTTAGCTAGCAAATGTGAAACGGATTGCAGTGACAAGGGTTGACAGCTGTATTCACCATTTACACAACGTAAGCTGCAACCTTTTGTAATTTTAATATAGTTCATGTTTTTGTTTTATATTGGCTGGCTTCCCAAAATAGCTGAATTTGCAGAGCTAGTGAGCACCAATTCCGTTTCTGTGGTGTTTGCTATAATCTTTGCTATCGTCGGTTTACTCCAAGATCGGCACACAGGTGCTTCAAAGCCCCCCAGCGACAATTTAGCTTTTGCAACGAGACCATTAAAGATATTTAAGACAATGGTAGAAGAGAGTGTAGTTCTGTTCAGTTTGGAGTTCAGTTTATCGCTAACCTTATCACAGGGACTTCGAAGCACTACAGCTGCATGCTGATCTTGGAATAAACTGAAGAGAGCAAAGTTTCCATCTTTGACGACACCACATAAATGGAACCGGTGCCAGCGAGCTAATGTTTGGTTTATCTTGCTCCATCGGCTTGCTCGCTAGCTCTGCAAGTTCAGCTATTGTGTGTGTGTGAACCTTTCCAACATAAAACGAAATCGCTATGGTGCGATTCACTGGATTGACCTCACGTTAGCCTTTCAGACGGTGGACACAAACACTGTCACCTTGCCAGCTAAGGAACACTTGGGGGGTTTGGGTGGAGGCAGTGGATCAAACCAGGCAAAGGGCGGGGGGGGATATTATTGAAATTACATGGTTATGTTTACAGTGATATATTAGGGGGCTTTGGGGAGCCAAATAATATTGCTGGCGGGCAGATTTGGCCCGCGGGCTGCCAGTTGGGAAACCCTGCTGTACAGGTGTTTGATTGTGGACTTAAAACAATTACTTTGATAACAAAGTTGCCTGAAGAATGCTGACCAGCAGTAATCAACACATCAAACACAACGACAACAAGAATAAACTCAGGCATATGTACATTTTTATGTATATAGTAACAATTTTGTTCAATTGGATTTTAACAAAGTGTAGTCACTTCTGATAGATAAGACTGCAACCTATTGAACCTATCTGAAGATACAAAAAGGCTTCTCCAACTCACATCTGTAGTTCTGTTGTTCACTTAATGTGAGAGCAGGGCTCCGGGTTAACCTTGATTTAATTGTTTGTGAATTTCTGTTTGTGAGAATTTCTGAAACCTCTACATGAGAAAAAGTCACATACCAGAAAAAATTCAATAAAGCAATCAACATTTCTCCTTTATCAAGAATAAATACATTGCTACCTAGTGTGCATCGAGATGAGCTGGGGTTTGTCACTCCAAGTTGCTTTATTTTCACGTTGATTAAGGAAGAGAGTGTGCAGGTAACGGGATCATTGCAATGCACTTGTACTTTTGCTGCAGAGATGAGTCAGCCTTTTTGTACGTTTTTATGGTTGAAAATACTTTAGCAGGGACATTTCTGAAGGCAGTGGTCTTCGTGATGTACAGTTGAGAAATATGCACAGGATGATGAAGCTTCTCCCCTTATCAGCCGTAATCCAAAAGATTAATAAAATAACACATCAGAAAACTGTTACGTTATGAAATTGTATTACAAAGTGTGTGGTAACTACAATAGTTCAATTGCAGTACATCCTCTAAGTTCCCTTATCAGGTATATGATTGTATTGTAAGGCTGGCTGTTATGTGTGTACACAGACATATTAGAGTTTTTTCTTTTTGTTTTAGTTTTTATATATTTTATATATTATTATATAAGTACAAAACAATGTCATGACAATTCTGAACATCCTGTAATATTGTAGGAGAAAATTGGGTTACCTGCAAAACAAAGGATAACTTTGATTAACTTTGATAAATCAAGTTAATTATATCTTATGCATTTTTTCAGCTCATATTGTATTATAAAAAGCCTACTGCTAAATATATATATATATATATATATATATATATATATATATATATATATATATATATATATATATATGTATATATATATATATATATATATCAAATTGTAAATTAAAATGTTTTACATTTGATCTACGATGAGAAATCTATTGTGAAGAAAGAAGACTTACTGGGTATTGGTTTTTCTAGACACGACATTGGGGTTGTCGGTTGATTAGGCGATTTAAGTTAGTTTTATATTCAAGATTTGATATTGGCAACGCAGCATTCCCCATTTCTGAAACCGAGAGTAGTGTGTAGAGGATCTGATGTGCATTATTTCACAAATGTCTTTCATTTCACAGTGAATGTCGTGTATCTTCTTTGAAAGATCTTGAATAGTCGCCTATGCGCAATTACGCGCTGGAACTGACCCATTTTAATGCCAATTGGATTTCGGTAACGTATAACACCTTTATTTGACCGGGAAGGTCCTATTTAAGAGATCTCAAAAGACTCAAGAGGGTAAAAGCCCAAATGAACACCAAAACAGATAGTTTTAAAGAGTATTTTTTGCATTGCAATAAGACAGGTTAACTCCCAATAACTACATTTCACAATCCCAGACTAATTAGCAAAAAGCCTTCAATATTAGAAGTCCCCACAAAAGCATCGAGCAATAAACACAGCCTAATATAATAATTTAAGAAAAACGATTAGCCATAATAATGTATTACCAGTTACATACCACTGAACAACATCATCACATCATGTCTGTCGGTGTTACCTATTAGGATGTATGATTTGTATTTTATATTAACCGTATATTTTAATTGCACTTCTGTAATTTTAAATCTGTAATTGTATTATGATGGTTTGAAATGATTGCACTTTTGTATTGCTCCAATCTGCACCTCGCACTGGAGTCCGCCAATAAACACATACATGCATACATACATACATACATACAATCGATGTGGTTTAACTAAAAGTCAGGTTTAATTGATTTAGTTTAAACCTACCGGCAATTTCTGATTACATGTATCTACACACTTAATCCTTTACACAAAATATACATTTGTTAAAAACAATATGTACAATTGGGCTTTGCCATATTGCACATTTAGAAAGGCCATTAAAAAAAAGTAAAAGCCACAGAGGATTTCTCCACCGCGACCCACACAACTGAACTCCCCTTTCAGCAACAGACCCTCCTGCGTTATGATGGTGACTCGTGTTATATACATCAGTGGGTCTCAACCTTGGCCTGGAGGAGCCCCAACCCTGCTGTTTTTTGTTCCAACTGAGCTCTCAATTTCTTAACTGCACCTTTAATTTAAGTAATAATTTGTTTACATTGCACTTTAAATTGTGTAACTGATAAAAACTTGGTTCCTTAATAAGACAATAAGTTAATTATGCAACATTATACATAAAACCCTACTGTTTAAAAGAATTAAAGGTTCTGGTTTTGGAAATTATTATTTCATTTAAGGGTTTAATTAATTAATTATTAGTGGAGTTCCACAGGGATCAGTACTAGGGCCTTTGCTTTTTCTAATCTATATTAATGATCTGGACTCTGGGATAATTACCAAACTTGTCAAATTTGCAGATGATACTAAAATAGGTGACTCAGCAGATTCAATCTTGGCAGCACAGGCTATTCAAAGGGACTTAGATAATATTCAGTTGTGGGCGACACCTGGCAGATGAAATTCAATGAGGACAAGTGCAAGGTATTACATACTGGTAACAAAAATGTCCACTATAATTACACTATGGGAGGAACAGGACTGGATGAAGTAATGCATGAGAAAGACCTAGGAGTCTCTGTGGACTCCTCACTTTCTCCATCCAAACAATGTGGGGAAGCAATAAAAAAGGCAAACACAATGCTAGGGTATATTGTCAAAAGTGTAGAATTGAGAACAAGGGCAGTGATGTTCAGACTGTACAATGCACTAGTTAGAGCTCATCTGGATACTGTGGACAGTTCTGGGCTCCACACTTCAAGAAAGATATCGCTGCTCTAGAGGCAGTTCAGAGGAGAGCAACCAGACTTATTCCAGGTCTGAAGGGAACGTCCTACTGAGAGACTGAGGAACTGAACCTTTTCACCCTGGAACAGAGGAGACTACGTGGGGACTTGATCCAAGTCTTCACAATCATGAAAGGCATCGACCGCATCAAACCAGAGGAGCTTTTCCAGATCAGCAGGGACACACGCACCCGGGGACACAAATGGAAATTGGGCTTCAAGGCGTTCAAGACAGAAAACAGGAGACACTTCTTCACACAGAGAGGCGTCACAATCTGAACAAACTCCCCAGCGATGTGGCTGAAGAGACAATTTGGGAACATTCAAAAACAGACTGGATAGGATCCTTGATCACTTAGTTATTAATGGACACCAAACGAGCACAATGGGGCGAATGGCCTCATCTCGTTTGTCTAATTTCTTATGTTCTAAGTAATTTACGTAACTGTGGTATTGTGCTCCGTTGAAACAAAGAACAGCAGTGTGGGCTCCTCCAGGACCGGGGTTGAGAACCACTGATATACAGTACATCCTGCTATAGTATCTTTGCAGAACAACAGGATTACATCATTGCTACCAACTCATGACACAACGAGCCCATTACACTGTTACTTACTATCACACTGGGCATGTAGACTAATCAAAAAACTAAACTGCACAACTGGTATAGCTACAAACTCTAAATGATACTTAACCTGCATATCACCAAACGCAATAATACATTTTTTGAAGTAGATCACAAGGCAGGAGTCCATTTCCCAAGAACAACATGAAAACAGCATTAGGGATTGACTTTTGTGGGATTGATCCTTTATTGCCAGTCCAATTAATGTGTAAACACTTAATTACACCGAAGATATTGGAAGCATATTGTGGATTTTATTAAATAAATTAATAAATATTAAAATAAATTTAAAAATACATAAATCAAGCACAGCACAGAAAAATGATCAATGGCATGTTTGAATCTGTTTCCCTGGCAGGGAGGGACAAAACCTATGAATCAATATCAAATGGTCTATTAATGAATAATTGACAATGAAAAGATTGCATAAAAACATATATATTGAAATAAATAAATAAATACATGTTGAAATAAATAAATACATAATGGTATAATAAATGTTGAAATTTCAGTATATATTTCAAAATTTATTTATGTATTAATTAATTTCAACGTTTATTTATGCATTTTTAATTAATTTATTTATTTAAATATGTAATAATTTATGTATGTATTCAATAAAGTCGACTATATACTCCCAAGACACCAGAATAGTCCTGTCACACAAAATGGGTCTGTAATTAATGCCACAGGAGAGAACTAATGTGTTTTGGTGATTTAAATAACACAGTAAAAACTATATTATTAACTGAATTTAACTGAAACAAAAAAATATGTTGGTCATAAGTATTAAAACATAATCAATTATTGGGTTTCTACTCTGGCCCACACTTGCAAAATCTACAACTGCGATCATAAATATTTATTTGAAGTATTTTTTCTGTTTTCCAATGAAAACACGTGTTTTTTCCTTAAACACTATCGATTGTTTTAATTTGTAATATTAAAAAAAAAATACTTAATAGGCTGCATATTGTGTTCTTTAGCGTTACGTCACATATTTGCAGAGATCTCTTATTATCACTCAACATGGCCGCGCTAATGCGCACTAACATTCGCTGGGTTAGTGGGGCTCTATCCTATATATCTGTCTGTGCCCCCCAACAACATATGAGATCGCCCACCCGGGAGTCTTACTGCATGTTGTCAAAGCGAATGAACTGCTACATACAACATGCAACACGTAACAACGCCATAGAGAAAAGCCCGATTACTTCTGCCTTGGTGCGGCGGAGCAGCCATGTGTCTTTTCCGGGTGCGATCGCGCCGGGTCGATTAGCTGGGTCTGGGAGGACGATGACGTCAGGAGGCGAAGCAACAAGAAACCGGAAGCAGGGCTGCTGTTGAGGAAAACACGGCCGAGTCAGCTGCTCTGCGGCGGACAGACATGCCAGCGGAGGCGATCTAATCTCAGGTAGATACGGATTTCAGTGTGTCAATAAGCAGCACCTAAGTCCTCTCTCCTCGGTGAAATGACCAGACGGCGGTGGCCTTGGTGCGGTTAGCAGCATGCCGGAAAAAGCCTAGTATATCACATGAGCATTGCAAAGGGGATATTATTATTATGAGCAATACAACATCACTTTAAGTAATTTCTGCTGTGCAGCGGCTGTTTCGTGTTGTGATTGTGTGATAGGTGTGTATGACTGCAGTCTGTGTGCTCAGCCGCTGTGTAGTTGATTCATTCATCTGTTCATTTCATTGCAATACGGCGGCTGCAGGTTTCTGTGCATGCACACTGTTATTAATCTCTACTGGCTCGTCGTGGCCGTTAACCCCTGACACGACCAGGGCGGAGAAGACAGCAGGTGTTGGGTAGTCTCTCTTTAGTTTCATGCATGGTTTGTTTTCTTAACTTTATCCTGACAGGTGGCGGTAAGATGGAGTTGGTAAGGCTTTATTAAAATGGCGAGAAAACAGCAAAGCTCTGGCCAAATGAGTAGGGTTTCGTTTTAATACACTACTACTACTACTATTACTACTTGTGGAATAGGTTGATTTAAAACCGTTTTCTTTAAGGGGATTACAGTCAAATAGGTTACAAGCAAAACTCATTATTTAAACTCGTAGTTAATAGGTTTGGGAAACAGTGATGGGAGAATTAGAATGAAAGGACAGAGAGACCTGATGGAGCTGCCAGATGTGTGGTCATGTGATCCGGCTAATTATTGTCCTGATCATAATTGGAAACGTGGTTCTCTGTGCTCCTCCAGTTGAAAGGGTCAGCTGTGTTCAAAGTGTCTGACAGCAGTGGCCCTCTGTGCAGGAGTATCCTACCAGCAATGAGCTTTATGACTGAAGTTAATGATTACTCTAGGCCAGACCTGCTTTGGGAATAATATTGCATGCTTGCTCTCCTACACACCCGATTCATGAATCTGATCATTCCCTGGACACTGCTATATTGTTTGATATTGATTGGTCTCCTTCCCTGTCTGCTGGGGACATCCTGCACTGTCCACAGGTTATAGAAGAACGTCTGAGGTGATAACTTTTTGGTCTTTAGGGCATCAAAACAATCAACACTTCAGTTGCTTTTGTCCATTGTTAAAGTTAAAGATCAATGAGGAACATCCCTGCCTCTTTGTGTTGTTGTTTTTCCCCGCTCATGAGGAGAAACAGGTTCGTACTTCATGCAGCGGTCCTGCCCACAATGTCATTTTGTCCACAAAGAAGCAGTCATCCCTGTAGTGGATAGTGTAGATGTCTCTGTATTGTAGGATCCTTCCTGCGCCACCTTGACACCTTGAGAGTGCGATTTCACTTAGAGGTGACCACTGAGCTCAGAAGGACATTTTTTCCTTATAATATTTTATAAGTGATTTTACTAGCCTCACATGAGAGTGACTTCTGCCCCTAGGAGTCTGCTTCCTGTTATTTCTTCTTAGTTCCCTTACAGCGGGTCGCTAATAAATGACCCTCTTTATGGGAGGAAGCAGATCTGCATGTCAGGTGATGTGTGACTCACGTGGCGAGGGAACCGGGACTCTGCCCTCCTCGTTCTGCTGTAGCTTCAACAGCGTTAAAGCGACTGCTCTCTCTAATTGCCAACAGCTGTCCTGTGCGGCTTGGTCTTCTTTCTGCCGTCTTTGTGGGTCATCTGTCTGAGTAGGAGTAGTCGGAGGGTTTCGATACTGAGCAGCTATGGCAGGAGTTCTCCTACCATGGGGCTGTCGAACCCAGGGGCCCGGGCTCTTCCAGCTTCTCAGATAATGTTTTTGATCTTCTTGAGATGGTTGATGATTTCAAAGTAATTTAGAAATCTACCTCAGAAACTACTAAACATGAGGATAATTCAAGATGTCGGCTGGAGCAGATTCATATGGATTTGAGCATCAGGAGGCTGTCTTTTCCGAAACCCACTCATAAGCGCCCCACAAGAGCTACATGTCTCGCCTCGTGTCTCACTACATGCAGTTTGTCAGGTACAGGCGTGCCGGGGGAGAGCCACATGTTATATGGAAATGAAAGAGAAATGTGCTGGCGGTTTGTGGGCTGTAAGGTGTATCGGCGTGCCGTGGGCTGGGCAGCAGTGTGACCCCTGTGTGTGCATGTGTTTGTGTGCAGGAGCAGCGCGATGGCTGCCGACGACAAATCGTCCTCGTCCTCCTCCACACTGGAGCTGAGCGTGGAGGCCCCCCAGACCCCCGGCAGCCCCTCGCACTTCACGCACTTCAAGCCGCTGACACCGGAGCAGGAGGAGCCACCCCTGCGCTCCGCCTACAGCTCCTTCGTCAGCCTCTTCCGCTTCAGCAAAGGTGAGACGCGCGCCAGGGAGAGGGGTGGGAGTTGAGGGCGAGGCTGGGGGTCATATTGTGCTCCCACTGTTACTGTTACTGTCTCTGCTCCAATCATTGCAAAGACTGTCTTTCATTTATCATGTGTTCAAGCTCATCTTTTTTATAAAGGAGGCCCTGGCGGCTGGGCACTTTGTACAAACAACTGATCTGAGGCCATATTAGGCAGCCTACATCTTATCAGCTGTTTTTATATTTCGCTTTGACTGTACACACCATACTGTATTTCTCGGTTGTCACTTCTTTGTTGCTGCTGTCACCACGCTTGTTTTTGTCTGCAGTGGATTTAGCCGTGACATTTATTAGAGAGAGGACGAGGGAACTTCTCGAATGTAAATGAGACGATCTCACCTTCAAAGTCAAATCAGAAGGAAAACATAAGGACACATCTGTCCAGTCCGAAATACAGACACGTGGCTCATAATCCCTTGGAGAGATCTACAGAATAAAATTGTAGTATCTAGGGTTAAAATCTTAAATCAGCCCCGCTTTGTCCAAAGCTATGTGTCTCAATTTAGAGGAAAAACAGATACTTTTTTTTCTCTCATTCATACTCCAGTGAGGAGAAGTTCAAGTCTATGGCTGCAGGAGTTCCCGACCTCCCCCCCCCAGCTGACCGTGTCTCATGTTACGAAAGGCCAGTCATGTGGCGCAGGAAATGCAGCCCGTATGTGTTGTGGGAATGATGACACGGTGGGAGTCATGTGCTGCCGTTTGCCGTAAGCTCATGCTTGCCAATCCAAATGTATTTGAATTCTGGGGTAGTCAACGTTGATCTATCACCGATCTGTTGGTGTCGTTTTGTTGTCGTTGTTGTCATTCTTTCCTAAATGCTTTTGTATTTTGCTTCCTGAAGGTTCCTTTGACTCTGATGTGTAGATGGACATTATACTCTAAGGCTTAATTAAGCTCAAATACATTGTTTAGTAGCATTAAGTGCATTGGGGTGCTTTCATAATGCACACTGCAGTTTAATAACACACTGCACAGTAAGATCAGTATTTGAACTGCGGTGTCCATATGGTGCGTGTGCCGTTGTGCTTCCTCTGTACAAGGCCGGCCGCGGCACCGGGATGGTGTTAGACGGACGTGCGATGGAGCCTCCCTGCCACCTCTCCTGCAGCGGCCATGCGAGGCTGTTTTCTGAGGTGGGGTGTCAGTGCTGACGTGTTAATGGTTTGTGCTCAGACGAAGGCCGCCCCCCCGCTGCGGTGGAGAAGACGGAGCCTGTCCCGGGCCCCCAGGAAGGGGAGAGGGGGTCTTGGTCCAGCCCTTCCCCCTCCCCCCGGATTGGCGGGTCACACAGGAAGTCGCACCCCCCTGAGCTGCTCCGGCGCACCTCCACAGCCTCCGGTAGGACCGCCTTGTGAGCTGTACTTTGCATACTGTACTGATCACTGCACTGTACTGTACTGTGCTTTCATCCCTGTAAAACAACTAAAATGATACTTAACCAGACTATAGTCAATGCAAATGAAGTAGTTACAGTAGTGTAGATGAGTGACTAGGCAGTTTGTGTAGTTTGTTGTGTGAATCCTGCCCGTATTGATACTCAATACCGTGTGTGTGCAGAGGGCCGTCGGAAGGCCGAGCCGCCCCTGGGGGGTCATGACCCCCGCACTGCCGTCCAGCTGCGCACGGTCCTGAAGAGACTGAAGGAGATCATGGAGGGAAAGAGCCAGGTAAGCGCTGAGAGACGGTCAGACACGCACTGAGAGACTTTGTATTGAGGCCCAGACGCACCGAAGTGCACGCGCTGAGGGACGGACAGCAGGTGCGCTGTGGACTGAAGGATACCTAACTGTGAGATGGACACACAGACAGACAGACACTGAAAGACAAACTGGTAGATGCGGCCCTGGTTTTGTTCTAGGGGTTGCTTGGTGTGTGTGTGCTTGTGCCTGAGCAGCTGTGCTCTGTGTTTCAGGACAGTGACCTGAAGCAGTACTGGATGCCCGACAGCCAGTGCAAGGAGTGCTACGACTGCAACGAGAAATTCACCACCTTCCGCCGCAGACACCACTGCCGCCTCTGTGGGCAGATCTTCTGCAGCCGCTGCTGTAACCAGGAGATCCCCGGCAAGTTCATGGGCTACACCGGTGAGTGCGGCCGGGCGGTCGGACAGGGGCGTCCTGGTCTGCCGACGGGGAGGGGTGAGATTGGATGTCTAACAACTGAAATAGAAAGGCACTGACCTCCCCACATGTGTATGTGTGGTGTAGGAGACCTGAGGGCGTGCACCTACTGCCGCAAGATCGCGCTGAGCTACGCCCACTCGACCGACTCGAGCTCCATCGGGGAGGACCTGAGCACACTGTCGGACTCGCCCTGCTCCGTGTGCGTGCTGGAGCCCAGCGAGCCGCGCACGCCCGTCGGGGGCCGCAAGGCCAGCCGCAACATCTTCCTGGAGGAGGACCTGGCCTGGCAGAGGTAGTAGTACCGGCCGCAGATCCTGCAATGATATCCGCCGCCTGCCTCTGATGCTGAGCTCCCCTGCAGCCAGACCAAGCTGCTCTTTTCTATTTTTATCACAAGAACAGTTTGCCCCCCATCCCTCTTTCAGAGAGATGCGCCGATTCATCCAAAATTAAGTTCTTGCCTGAACACTGTACTAATACCGATAATACATCTACTGTGAGTCCCACAACGCCATGTACAGAGCATGTTCGGTCTCGGCTTTGGGATTAATGTCTAAGGCTTGTGTTTATCCTGTGGATGGTGGGAGTGATTGTGGGAAATTCAAGCATTATACTACAGTCAAGGGCCCTGTTTCTCTGAGCCCCCGCTGTGACCTCTGACCCAGTGACCTGCTCTCTGTGCCCTCAGCCTGATACGCCAGGACTCCCAGAACAGCAGCTTGAGCTCCCGGCTGGCCCCGGTGCAGGAGGACGCGGGCAAGAGTCCTGCCAGGAAAAGGTGCGTCACTCTCTCCTCTCCATGCCCGGCGCAGCTGCCCCTTTGTGGGTTTAGGCTGGGGGATTTTACAAAATAATAACTAATAATGTAATATTTTGTCTTAATAGGAATAACCTATTAACTTTACTTTTAATGTGTAACTTACACACATACAGGCGGGTGACAAATTAAAGGAAAAACCTGAATAAATGAGTGGAGGAACATAACTAATGCAGATGCCTCCAAACTGCATGATACAATTAAGCAGTTAACATCCTATCATGCTCTGTGGCATGTATACAAATGCTGAGCTGGCCCAGCTGACCTCGAATTTGGATCAAGTTGGCGACTGTGAAAGAGGGGTCATTATTGGGGCACAAATGTCCACGTGTTCTGGACAAGTGTTTGAGTGCATGTGTGGGACACCAAGAGAATGGGACAGGCCTGACTGCTGGACCCCTACAGTGAGGGGGTCCGGAGGCTCTGTTGTGCTGTTGGGGGTGTTTTCCTGGCATGGTTTGGGTCCACTATTGAAGCTGTTCTGGCGGCTCATGGTGCCCAATACCTTACTGAGACACTTTATGTTGGTTTTTCCTTTAATGTGTCACCTGTCTGTATATATAACTGGTTTCACAAAAGTACAAAACAAATATGTGCATAAAGAGAGAGAAATTAAAATAAGCTTAAACGGATAACAATATAATGAGGGGGAAGAATAGATTGTGTGTCTGTTTGTACGTGTGATTAGTTGTGTGGCAGGGAGGCGGTGGTGGGAAGGCGCAGGGTGTCGTTGCTCTGGTTGACAGTGATAAGGGTCGTGTCGTGTGTCTGCAGAGAGACCGCGAACACAGGGGGGAAGTGTGTTCAGGCACCAGGGCGCCGTCCACAGTGGGCCACTCCACGGCTCACCTCTCGCTCCTCTCCCTTCAGGTCGGCCAGCATCACCAACCTGTCCCTGGACCGCTCCGGCTCCTCCATGGTGCCCGCCTACGACAGCTCCATCAGCCCACAGGCCAGCCGGGCTCTGGCCAAGACCGACCCCAACGAGGAGGAGCGCAAGATCCTGCTGGTAACAGACACTCGCAGATACTCGACCTGACGCAGAATCTGTGCCTTTCTGGTTTTGTTTGTTTAAAAACATCCCGAGTCTTAAAGATCAGTCGTTGTGTATCGGTGATCGGCTTAATGGGTGTCTGCCATCCTCAGGATTCCTCACAACTGAAGGACCTGTGGAAGAAGATCTGCCACCACAGCACCGGCATGGAGTTCCAGGACCATCGCTATTGGCTGCGCACCTATCCCAACTGCATTGTGGGAAAAGAACTGGTCAACTGGCTGCTCAGAAACGGACACATCTCCACCAGGTAGGCGGCCGCATGTTTTGCACCGTGTCGTTCTGATCTTTGGGCTCATGATGGTGAGGGGTGGCCGCTGTGCTTCAGTGTGCTGTCTGAGCGCTCTGTCTCTGTGTCCTCAGGGCCCAGGCCATCGCCATCGGACAGGCACTGGTGGACGGACGCTGGCTGGACTGCGTCACCCACCACGACCAGCTGTTCAGGGACGAGTATGCGCTCTACCGCCCCCTACAGGTGAGGCCTGGTAGATACCTTGTTACTACGTCTACAGTCGACCGTAATTCTGGACACCGATTCCTTTTCTAATTTCTAATGTCGGCTCAGCTCCAGCACGTGGCGTGGCGTGGGATTGTAATGGTTTCTTCCTTCCCCAACCCCAGAGCACAGAATTCTCGGAGACCCCCTCCCCGGACAGCGACTCGGTGAATTCCGTGGAAGGGCACTCGGAGCCGTCCTGGTTCAAGGACATCAAGTTCGATGACAGCGACACCGAGCAGATCGCAGATGACGGAGAAGACATCATGCCCAGTAGGTTTTTGCCCGCCTCTCACTGTCTTTTTGTTCTTGATGACACCCCTGTAACGTCAGCGCAGAAGTGACCTCTGAGCTCTTTGAATGGGTGCCAGTGCCTACATTTCCATCGCCTGAGGGACTGAACTCAGTACAGTAGGATGGCAGAGAACAGCGCTGGGCATTTGAATGAGTTTAGAGGAAAAAATTCAACTAATCTTGCGGTTGAAAAATAAAGCTAGGAATAAACAAACACAAGGGATAAGAAAAACAGTACATCCTGTCACAATTGATCGACTGCACTTGATTTTGTGGTGCTTTTGAGCACGGAACCGAATTATCTTTGAACCTGGGCGTGTGGCGGGACTGGGTGGGTTCTGTGTCTTGTATAGACAAATTGCGTTTGTACGGTGTAAAAGAGTACTTTAGAGTTCTTAAATGTAGTCAGTAACGGACTGGCCATCTGATGTACGGCATGAATACAACAGACTTCCAAAACAGGACTGGCTGCAGCCCGTAGCCCCGGCACCCTTCCCCCCACACACACACACACACCCACTGACGGTGATCAGAGCCACGAGACGTTGATTCATTTTAGTGAAAAGTCGTGGAAAAACAAACCCAATCGAACACGGAAAGGGAGAAGTCATATGCAGCAACATGTAGGAAGCTGACCGACTGATTCAGTAGTAGTGATGCTATGATAGCAACGTCCAGTTGGAAGAGGAGCCGCAGCCCCGGGCGGTTCATAGAGAATTAGTAGCAGAAGAGGGAGAATCGACAGCACAGCCGAAGCGGTAGGCGATGGGGAGCAAGGGCAGGGAGGGAGACCGATCACACAACATCAACAGTATAATACATCGATATTGTGTGAGCTGATGGGGATGTTACGAGTTTACAGTTTAAACGTTAACAAATTGATAACGTTTATTTTCTCTTGGAAGGTTTTTTCCTTAATATATAAAAAACGAAAATGTCAAATAAACGTAGAAACTGGTGGGTAACAATAATTCAGTTTTGTGGACATTTTTTTTTTATTATTATTAATATATATTAATATTTATTGTAGTATGCAGCATTATGGGTATTGTGTATGGCCCTCTCATGATAATCTGCATTTTTTACATTACATTCAACAGGTTAATGTTCGTTTGAAGCCCTACTGTTTACACGAGAGAGTCCGTGACACAGCACAGCCTTTTATTGATTTCATTCATGACGATTCAGCCTGACTATCAACTATTGCTTTAGCTACAGACTAGTGGAAACAACTGAATTACAACTGAATGTTAGTCCCAGTTCTGCCCTGAATGTAGCATCTTGCTTTTGTAAGATCGCTCAGACTCGAGTGACAAAATGGACACGGTCTCTTGTTAAAACCAGTAGAGGGTCGCCACGTCATGGTTTTCTTCTCTGGCTGGTGGCTTGTGAGTATATTTAGATCAGTGGAGTGTCTGACTCATCATGTAAAACCTGCTCAGCCTAATTTCCCTACATGTTTCTCTTTCTCTTTCTCTCTCTCTCTCTCTCCCTCTCTCTCTCTCTCTCTCTCTCTCTCAATCCCAGTAAAAACATGTCTCTCTGCCCATCCCAGTATCACAGCTTGTCTCTCTCGCTCCCGCAGACTCAGCCAGCCCCAGTAAGCGCACCTCGGTCAGCAGTTTCCAGTCTGCTGTGGACAGCGACTCTGCCGCCTCCATCAGTCTCAACGTCGAAATGGACAACGTCAACTTCCACATCAAGAAACATTCCAAGTACCCCCACGTCCCCCCGCATCCCACCGAGCAGAAAGGTACTGTGTGCCAGGCCCTGCAGGATCCCCCCCACCATGGGAGAGACTGTTTAAACCATTAACCTGGCCTTAGGATATGAGACTTCCTTGCACACAGATTTGAAGACTGTGGCTGTATCCTTTGACCTGTCCGTGACCTCGTCTCCCTTGTGATTTCAGCTGAGTTCCTGGTGTCGGAAGACGGCGGGCAGCAGATCTCCATCAGCGATGCTTTCATCAAAGGTAGCTGCACTTCTCCCTTATTCTCTCCAGTAGGGCTGTGCGATATGACGATATATATCGTATGACTATAGAAAAACGTCTATCGTTTCATATTATGCTATATCGTTTATATCGTGGTGTCGCAAATTCCAATCTATACGGCAGTATTTTTTGTCATTAGGACATTTGCGTTCTTCGCGGTTCTTCCACACGTGTCGGATGCGGCAAGAAATGTGCATCAGAAACACAGACGGACGTGAGGAGAGTGAAGTGACACACAATAACCAACACAACCAAGAGATATTTTAATGCGCAAGCGCACACGTTGCGACCCGCTCTCGTCGCCGGGCTGAACTCGAACTGCAAGCACTTAATAATAATAATAATATTATTACTATTACTATTATTATAACTATTTTGTATTAACAACGTGCTGTACTTGTAAGTAGAAACGAGACACGACAGTCAGAAAGAAATGTCCCCGTCTAGCAGATGTTAATGCGCCACTATAAACCCGGCTGCTGTAAATCTACCTGAATCTGTACCTTTTACAGTTGTTGTTGTGTGACAGTAAATCATACTGTGTATGTGTGTGTATGTGTTCTGAGGAAGATAAGTCGAAACGTGTATGCATTTTTCTCTACAAAATAATTTTTGAGACATCGGTGAATATGGACTGTATTTAACGGGAGCTGCTGTACCATCCTAATATAATACGGATAATTGTTCTATATAAAATCCCTGGGATAAGGCACCCCGCATTTAAGATCTAATAAAACTATTGTAACGCCAGCTATTTTTAAACTTATGTATGTATATATATGTGTATATATAACAACATAACACACGTAATAGTAATCACACAACACTTGCCCTGTAATGTGTTGCATTCTGCATAATATTTACCATGACAGCCTGCATGTAGTATTTGTTAGTTTTGCTTATTGAAGGATTAACGAAATACTTGTAGTTTGAATGTCTTTGGTCTTATTTTGTGGCTTGATTGGATAAAAACAAGAAATATCGAGATATATATTGTGTATCGCCCAAACTTATAAAAATATCGAGATATTATTTTTAAGTCATATCGCCCAGCCCTACTCTCCAGTTTGGGCCTGGCCTCACTTCACTGCTCCTCATATACAGTATTGGTAAAGGCAAGAACGCCAAACTGGTACTTTTTGCACCGAACGGGTCCATTGACTTCAATGCTACTAAATGTAATAAGTTACAGGTTTGTCTTGGTGGTGTCTGTTGTCTGATTTGTGCCTCACCCTGCTTTAGAGTCCCTGTTCAACCGGCGAGTGGAGGAGAAGGCAAAGGAGCTGCTCTTCACCCCACTGGGCTGGCACCACAGCTCCCTGGACCAGCTTAGGGAGGAGAATGGCGAGAAGAAGGCCATGGAGCGGCTGCTGTAAGACCTTCTCTGCTTCTCCCTGATTTCGGTGTGAGGGGGACATCTTGTCAGCCTTCAAGACCCTCAAGCTCTACCTTCTCTCCTCTCCTCTCTCCTCTGTCCTCCACCCTCCGCAGCTCGGCCAACCACAGCCACATGATGGCCCTCCTGCAGCAGCTGCTGTACAGCGAGTCCCTGTCGCTGTCGTGGCGTGACGTCATCGTGCCTGTGGTCCGGCAGGTGGTGCAGACGGTGCGGCCGGACGTGCGCGGCTGCGACGACGACATGGACATCCGGCAGTTCGTCCACGTCAAGAAGGTGTGGCCCGGTCGCGTGCTCTGGCCTTCACTGGGCCGCCCCGATGCCTGCAATGCAAGCGTGGCCTACCTGTGTGTGTGTGTGTGTGTGTGTGTGTGTGTGTGTGTGTGTGTGTGTGTGTGTGTGTGTGTGTGTGTGTGTGTGTGTGTGTGTGTGTGTGTGTGTTTACAGTTTGAATGGGGGTTGGGGTGAGAAGTGACAGGATTTTAAAATGGCTTCCGTTACCCTCCCATCTCACCCTAAGCTGTTTTGCTGGAATCTATCCTGTGCAGTTGGAGCTCAAACAACGGTTAGCTTTTCTTTTCTGAGCATTCAGTCGGCAGCTTGCAAAGTGACGGAGGAGAGTGGAAATAGACTTCACTCTCTTCTCTCTAGAGAAGTGTTCTCCGGGGACAAGAGCAGGGTCAGTCGTTCTTATCTTCCTTTACATAAGAGGAGCTTCCATCTCCCGTCTACATTCGACAACTCATTCTGCATGAGCTAGGAGGAGGAGATGCAAATACCATCCAGCTGACTGTAAAATAAAACCAGTCCGCTATTGATGACTTATGTTGTAGAATTATGGTTTTCATTTACTGTTTTAAAGTATTTTTTCCCCCCACACTCAGATTGCTGGAGGGAAGAAGTTTGACTCTGCGGTTGTGAATGGTTTCGTTTGCACCAAGAACATCGCCCATAAAAAGGTGGGAGTCTGGTGTCCGGTCATACTGTCCCGATTGCTACATGACTCTAAGAGAAACAGCCAGCGAGGATTATGGGAAACAATGAAACTATTGTAATTCATTACTAAAGGGTACAGGTCATGGCTTAAGCAGCTTTTCCTTTGCTGGTCTTGAAACTGTTTATGGAGTTCTGGACGTATCTGATGAATTTCTAAAGAAGAGAAGTCTTGTTGTTTCTTATCCTATGATATTCTCATGATTTTATGAATCTGTTTGTTGCCCAGCGGCTCCTGCCTTTTCATGCTCTGTACCATGTGACTGCCTTTCGCAACCCGCTTTCTCTACTCTTAGAAATGACCATAAAAATTGTGTGAGCAGTGGAATTTGTTGAATTATTTCACTTGAAAAGAGGAAGTTGGTTTCTGGGAAGAACCAACTTGGGGGGGGGGGCGGGGGGGGGTTAAAAGTGGGTTAAAAACCAATTAAAGGTGTAGCAGCTGTACAATGCTGTAGATGTGTCAACAGAGGGGATTGAGGGACGACTGTTTTAATTGGTGTCATTGTTTTGCTGGTGCCTGTAGATGAATTCCAACATTAAAAACCCCAAGATCCTGCTGCTGAAGTGCTCCATCGAGTATCTGTACCGAGAGGAGACCAAGTTCACCTGCATCGACCCCATAGTACTGCAGGTCAGTCAGGCCACTTAAATAAAGGGAAGACCATCACGCTGACCCAGTTTTTACAGATCCTCTAAAGTAGTGGGATGTGTGTGAGGGTTTCGTAGGCCTGCAGCCCACACGTTAAGCCCTGGATTGTGCCCCCTGACAGGAGCGGGAGTTCCTGAGGAACTATGTGCAGAGGATCGTGGACGTGCGGCCCACTCTGGTGCTGGTGGAGAAGACGGTGTCCAGGATCGCTCAGGACATGCTGCTGGAGCACGGCATCACCCTGGTCATCAACGTCAAGCCGGTAAGCGGTCAAAAAGACCTGCGGCCGATCTGGACCCTGGCGTTGTGGTGGCGCAGTTTTGAAGGTGAGTTGTGGGTACTCCGAGTCGGGGCATTAATGCATGGTGTTCTTTATTTTTCTCGGCATCTGCAGCAAGTTCTGGACCGCGTGAGCCGGATGACTCAGGGCGACCTGGTGATGTCGATGGACCAGCTTCTGACCAAGCCTCGGCTGGGGACCTGCCACAAGTTCTACCTCCAATCGTTCCAGCTGGGCAGCGGTAAGAGCCAGAGCCTGAGCTCTCCTGTCCTGAGAACGGACATATAACAGCCTTGTGTGTCATGCAGGGCCTGACACAGACGCCCACAGAGGGCTGGGGTTTGTGTTGGTTGTTATCGTAGAGGACAAATGCTCAATTCTCAAGTCCTACTGTAGCAGGACTCTCACGGCTGTGACTGATCACGTCTTCCTGTCCCTCTGACCCGCCCCCTCCCGTCCCGCTGCAGACGAGGCTAAGACGCTCATGTTCTTCGAGGGCTGCCCCCACCACCTGGGCTGTACGGTGAAGCTGCGGGGGGCGGTGGAGTACGAGCTGGCCCGGGTCAAGGAGATCCTGGTGTTCATGGTGTGCGTGGCCTACCACTCGCAGCTCGAGATCTCCTTCCTCATGGACGAGTTCGCCATGCCGCCCAGCCTGGCCAAGAGCGGCTCCTTCCCCTGCCTCCTGGAGGGCGGGGGCGGTGGGGCCGAGCACATAGACCTGTTCCAGGCTGGGGGGTCTGCGGCGGGGCTCAAGGAGCCGGAGTGCCCCCCTGAGAAGCTGCCTGCCATCGCGGAGGGGGCGCCGCGTGTCCACAAAGACGGCATGCTCTCGGATGGCGTGGAGGAGCCAGCTGGTGGGAGCGACCCTGCACTGCCCCCCACCGGAGACCCCGAGGTCCCAGCCCCGGCCTCCACCTCCACTGCCACCGCCACCCCCTCCCCCTCCCCCTCCCCCTCCCCTTACCGCACGTCCATGTCCTCTCCCCCAGCGCCCCTCCCACCCCTCTCTCCGCCCTTCCTCCTCCCCGAGTCGGAGATGGAGGCCGTCGGGGAGCCGGCCGCCCCGAGTGAGGAAGGCGGCGAGGCCCCGAGCTCAGAGTTGCCGCCCCGGCTGTTCCGGGACCCCCTGCAGGACGACACGGGGCTGTATATCGCCGAGCAGGTGGCCTCGGCGGACGACCGGCTCAAGTCCTACTCGGTGGCCTTCAAGCAGGAGCTGAAGGATGTCATCCTGTGCATCTCGCCCTTCATCTCCTTCAAGGAGCCCTTCCTGCTGGTGCCCAAGGGCATGCGCTGCCCCAGCCGGGACTACTTCCCCGAGCAGGTCTACCTCTCGCCGCTGCTCAACAAGGACTTCAAGGAGCTGGACAGCCGGCGCAAGAGGCAGCTGCTGAAGGACGTGGCGCCCACCTCCCAGGCCGCCAATGGCAGCCTGCCCCCACGCTCCATCCGGGTGCTGCCCTCCCACCGGCTTACCAGCGCCCGCATCGCCGAGCACCTGGGCAGCAGCCAGGATCTGGCCAAGATGGTGGCCGACTTCCGCGCGCAGGGGGGCCGCATCCGGCAGAGGGACGTGGACCCCTTCGCCCAGAGCCGGGAGCCGTCGGTCAAGAGCTTCTCCAAGAGCAACAGCGAGGAGGAACGGGGGCAGATCCAGAACGAGATGGCCTGGGCGACCAAGGTAAGAGCCCGGCGTGGTTTCTGTCTGCAGAAGGAAGGTTATTCTAGTGTCTGCCTGTGTCTTGGTTGACGTCTGTGCCGTGTCTCTGCAGATGGACTGTCTGAACCCCGTCAACCACCAGCGAGTATGTGTCCTCTTCAGCAGCTCCTCAGCACAGTCCAACAACGCGCCCAATCCCTGCGTCAGCCCATGGTAGGACCCGCCACCACCAGTCACCGTTCCAGCGCCCAGCAATAACGCCTCCCTCGGTTCCGATGGGTGGACTGTGACCTGTACCACTCTGTAATCGGCATCACTGTCTTCCCTTCCCCTCAGGATTGTCACGATGGAGTTCTACGGGAAGAATGACCTGACACTGGGCATATTCCTGGAGAGATACTGTTTCAGGTAATTAAATAAACAAAAATTCACAATATAAAGGTCTAAAGAAGGGTGAGGCGGGTGTCAGAGTCAGGGTGGTTGTCAGTGTCAGGCAGTGACCCCAGCTCCTGTGCGCCTGTCTCCGCTGTGTGAAGCAGGCCCTCTTACCAGTGCCCCAGTGTGTTCTGCGAGACCCCCATGGTGCACCACATCCGGCGCTTCGTGCACGGGGAAGGCTGCGTGCAGATCGTGCTGAAAGAGCTGGACTCCCCCGTGCCAGGCTACCAGCACACCATCCTCAACTACTCCTGGTGCCGCATCTGCAAGCAGGTACTGGGGGTGAGGGGGGGTGATGGGAGAGGAACATTTACTCTGTCCGGAAATTAGATAATCCCATTAGACAGGGCTGTGATGGGACAGGGTGGCAGTTACTGACGGCCGGGGTGGGTGTTTTGTCTGTCCACGTCCAGGTGACTCCCGTGGTCCCCCTGTCCAACGACTCGTGGTCGATGTCCTTTGCCAAATACTTGGAGCTTCGCTTCTACGGCCACCAGTACACGCGCCGCGCCAACATCGAGCCCTGCGGCCACTCCATCCACAAGGACTACCACCAGTACTTCTCCTACAACCAGATGGTGGCTTCCTTCAGGTGTGTCTCGGCCCGGCTCCCCAGGCCCAGTCTGGGTGTCGAGGGAGGGGGATTTAGGCCAGTCTAAATCGTGAACGGCTAAAGACCTGGTTGACTCCACTGTGAGTTTATCTGAGAAGCTGGTTGATATGAAACAGTGATCGCGGTTTATTGATCTCTGCTGTTGTGTTTCTTGTGTGGCTGATCCAACCCTCAGCTACACCCCTGTGAGGCTGCTGGAGATCTGCCTTCCTGCCCCCAAGATTTACATCAAAAACCAGGGCCCTTCAAAGATCAGCCTCCTGCAGGACCTCAAGGACTTCTCCCAGAAGTAAGCAGACAATGTCATTATTGTTATCCTATTAGTTTTGAGTAGATTCTTCCAAAAAAGTAATTAAATAATAATAATACCACTAGACCTTCCTCATGGGTTAAACATCCTTCAGATTTTAATATTTTTCTCTCGTATTACTGCTCCTGGGCTTTGTGTTCCTCTCGGGCTCTGTGCTTTGTGTTCCTCTCGGGCTCTGTGCTTTGTGTTCCTCACGGGCCCTGGGCTTGGTGTTCCTCACAGTCTCTGTGCTTTGCTCTATCTGCAGAGTCTCTCAGGTCTACCTGGCCATAGACGACCGGCTCACCTCCCTGAAGACGGACACCTTCAGCAAGACCCGTGAGGAGAAGATGGAGGACCTGTTCGCACAGAAAGACGTAACGTAACGTTTCTTTACCACGCGCCAGTGTGCGTGACCCAGAGAAGGTGGGATTCCTCCCCTTTTGATTGTCGTTGCTCCGGTACTGACCGCTCTGCCGTGTGTCCGCAGATGGAGGAGGTGGAGCTGAGGAACTGGATCGAGAAGCTGCAGGCGCGGCTGCTCTCCTGCGGCCTGGACTCCTCCCAGCAGCTGCAGGCCGTGCTGGAGTCGGTGGTGGTGAAGAAGCAGAACCTGTGCGAGATGCTGCAGTCCTGGAACAACCGGTGGGTGAGGGACAGGGAACGGTGGCACGAAACCCCCGGGCTGGAGTATTAACACGGCCGGGCCCTCGGAGGTCCGAGCGTTGTTGGCCTGCAGTGACGGGTGACTGGCGTTGTGCCTTTCTCCCCGCAGGCTGCAGGACCTGTTTCAGCAGGAGAAGGGAAGGAAGCGTCCCTCCGTCCCGCCCAGCCCAGGCAGACACAGACAGACTGAGGACAGCAAGGTAGTCTTCAACTGAAGTTCCCCTCCCCAAACCAAACAAACTTTTATCTACATTTTTGATGATGATGAGACCTCCGGACACAAGCGATGTCTTTAAATATGAGCCGTGATGAACTGCGTGTCTGGCTGAAGGAGAGCGTTAATATGTTGTCTGCTCTTGCCTCCCCCAGACAAGTGTCCTGGAGTCGTCGCCTCGCAATCCCTCCCCGGTGGTGCAGAACGGAGAGAGAGGTTAGCATCGCAGCGGTGAAGCTTCAGTCCAGCGACCGGAGTGGATCACGTCCTCAAACTGCTATTGCGTCTCTGCCGTGTTAATGGTTTCTGTGACCGACAGTGGCGCTGGCATTAACCGCAGGCAGTAACGCATTGATAACCTAGCTGCTGGCTTATCCTTTTTTATGCTTACAATCTGTGTGCCAAAAAAGAACCGCCCTGATGCAAATAGAGCTCGCTTGACTCAGCGTTTGTGTTAGATGGTGTTCATGTTTGTATGTGTGTGTCTTCAGAGGACCGGCACCTGAGCAACATGCCTTCCAGCACCGCCTCGTCCTCGCTGCTCCAGCTGCCCTCCCCGGGGGATCCCGTCTCCGAGCAGCTGTCCGCGGGGCCCTCCTTCCCCAGCACCGCGGGCGTCGGTGACCAGGACACCGCCAGCCTGGCCGAGGGTAAACCCGCCCCCCGCACCGCGCCACACTCTCTCGCGCTGCCAGTGGCCCCGAATTGTGGGATTGTTCGCAGTTCTGCCGCTCACCCTGCCAACTCTCGCCCCGCCAGATGTGTTCGACGGGCACCAGCTGGGCTCCAGCGACAGCCAGGTGAAGGAGAAGTCCACCATGAAAGCGATCCTGGCGAACTTGCTGCCCGGAAACAGCTACAATCCCATTCCCTTGCCTTTGTGAGTTGGACTCTAGACCTCTCTGTATTTGTTTGTTTATTTCTTATGAGGGTGTTTTATGTTTATGGGTGAGTTTGTGTGTTTTTTATTGGTGTTATGATGCAGCTGGGGATTAATCATGTTTTGTCTCCATCTGTTTTTCTCTGTGTATGTCTCTCTATCTATACATCATATCTATCTAAGGAAGCTGTAGATGTTTAAGTTATATGAAGTTACAGTACATATGAACCCACATCCCGTTGGCAGTGGGGGTGTTGACCTCGGTCTCTGACGGCAGTGGGACGGTCCGCTCGGTTCTGTTTTTACAGTATACTCTTCTCTCTCTCCCTGTTCGTGCGCCAGTGACCCGGACAAGCACTACCTGATGTACGAGCATGAGCGAGTGCCCATCGCCGTGTGCGAGAGAGAGCCCAGCTCCATCATCGCCTTCGCGCTCAGGTACGGCACGGCTCACGTTCTCCACTGCACTGATCGCGGCCCTGTGTTCATTCTTCACCTCCATAGTTAGCTGTGCTGACTGTGCCCTGTGTTGACTGTGGTTGACTGACTGTGCCCTGTGTTGACTGGTGACTGACTGTGCCCTGTGTTGTCTGTGCCCTGTGTTGTCTGTGGTTGACTGACTGTGCCCTGTGTTGACTGTGGTTGACTGACTGTGCCCTGTGTTTACTGTGTTTGACTGACTGTGCCCTGTGTTGTCTGTGGTGACTGACTGTGCCCTGTGTTGTCTGTGGTGACTGACTGTGCCCTGTGTTGACTGGTGACTGACTGTGCCCTGTGGTGACTGACTGTGCCCTGTGTTGTCTGTGGTGACTGACTGTGCCCTGTGTTGACTGACTGTGCCCTGTGTTGTCTGTGTTGACTGACTGTGCCCTGTGTTGACTGTGTTGACTGTGCTTTGTGTTTGACTGACTTGTGCCCTGTGGTGACTGTGCTTTGTGTTGACTGACTGTGCCCTGTGTTGACTGTGTTTGACTGACTGTGCCCTGTGTTGACTGTGTTTGACTGACTGTGCCCTGTGTTGACTGTGGTGACTGACTGTGCCCTGTGTTGTCTGTGGTGACTGACTGTGCCCTGTGTTGACTGACTGTGCCCTGTGTTGTCTGTGTTGACTGACTGTGCCCTGTGTTGACTGTGTTGACTGTGCTTTGTGTTTGACTGACTTGTGCCCTGTGGTGACTGTGCTTTGTGTTGACTGACTGTGCCCTGTGTTGACTGTGTTTGACTGACTGTGCCCTGTGTTGACTGTGTTTGACTGACTGTGCCCTGTGTTGACTGTGGTGACTGACTGTGCCCTGTGTTGACTGTGGTGACCGACTGTGCCCTGTGTTGTCTGTGGTGACTGACTGTGCCCTGTGGTGACTGTGCTTTGTGTTGACTGACTGTGCCCTGTGTTGACTGTGGTGACTGACTGTGCCCTGTGGTGACTGACTGTGCCCTGTGTTGTCTGTGTTGACTGACTGTGCCCTGTGTTGACTGTGGTGACTGACTGTGCCCTGTGGTGACTGTGCCCTGTGTTGACTGTGGTGACTGACTGTGCCCTGTGTTGACTGTGGTGACTGACTGTGCCCTGTGGTGACTGACTGTGCCCTGTGTTGTCTGTGTTGACTGACTGTGCCCTGTGTTGACTGTGGTGACTGACTGTGCCCTGTGGTGACTGACTGTGCCCTGTGTTGTCTGTGTTGACTGACTGTGCCCTGTGTTGTCTGTGTTGACTGACTGTGCCCTGTGTTGACTGTGGTGACTGACTGTGCCCTGTGGTGACTGTGTTGACTGTGCTTTGTGTTTGACTGACTGTGCCCTGTGGTGACTGTGCTTTGTGTTTGACTGACTGTGCCCTGTGTTGACTGTGGTGACTGACTGTGCCCTGTGTTGACTGTGGTGACTGACTGTGCCCTGTGGTGACTGACTGTGCCCTGTGTTGTCTGTGTTGACTGACTGTGCCCTGTGTTGACTGTGTTGATTGTGCTTTGTGTTTGACTGACTGTGCCCTGTGGTGACTGTGCTTTGTGTTTGACTGACTGTGCCCTGTGTTGACTGTGGTGACTGACTGTGCCCTGTGTTGACTGTGGTGACTGACTGTGCCCTGTGGTGACTGTGCTTTGTGTTGACTGACTGTGCCCTGTGTTGACTGTGGTGACTGACTGTGCCCTGTGTTGACTGTGGTGACTGACTGTGCCCTGTGGTGACTGACTGTGCCCTGTGTTGTCTGTGTTGACTGACTGTGCCCTGTGTTGACTGTGGTGACTGACTGTGCCCTGTGGTGACTGTGGTGACTGACTGTGCCCTGTGTTGACTGTGGTGACTGACTGTGCCCTGTGTTGACTGTGGTGACTGACTGTGCCCTGTGGTGACTGACTGTGCCCTGTGTTGTCTGTGTTGACTGACTGTGCCCTGTGTTGACTGTGGTGACTGACTGTGCCCTGTGGTGACTGACTGTGCCCTGTGTTGTCTGTGTTGACTGACTGTGCCCTGTGTTGTCTGTGTTGACTGACTGTGCCCTGTGTTGACTGTGGTGACTGACTGTGCCCTGTGGTGACTGTGTTGACTGTGCTTTGTGTTTGACTGACTGTGCCCTGTGGTGACTGTGCTTTGTGTTTGACTGACTGTGCCCTGTGTTGACTGTGGTGACTGACTGTGCCCTGTGTTGACTGTGGTGACTGACTGTGCCCTGTGGTGACTGACTGTGCCCTGTGTTGTCTGTGTTGACTGACTGTGCCCTGTGTTGACTGTGTTGACTGTGCTTTGTGTTTGACTGACTTGTGCCCTGTGGTGACTGTGCTTTGTGTTTGACTGACTGTGCCCTGTGGTGACTGTGGTGACTGACTGTGCCCTGTGTTGACTGTGGTGACTGACTGTGCCCTGTGGTGACTGACTGTGCCCTGTGTTGTCTGTGGTGACTGACTGTGCCCTGTGTTGACTGTGGTGACTGACTGTGCCCTGTGGTGACTGTGCTTTGTGTTGACTGACTGTGCCCTGTGTTGACTGTGGTGACTGACTGTGCCCTGTGTTGACTGTGGTGACTGACTGTGCCCTGTGGTGACTGACTGTGCCCTGTGTTGTCTGTGCCCTGTGTTGTCTGTGGTGACTGACTGTGCCCTGTGGTGACTGTGTTGACTGTGCTTTGTGTTGACTGACTGTGCCCTGTGTTGACTGTGGTGACTGACTGTGCCCTGTGGTGACTGTGTTGACTGTGCTTTGTGTTGACTGACTGTGCCCTGTGGTGACTGTGCTTTGTGTTGACTGACTGTGCCCTGTGTTGTCTGTGGTGACTCACTGTGCCCTGTGTTGACTGTGTGTGACTGACTGTGCCCTGTGGTGACTGTGTTGACTGTGCTTTGTGTTGACTTACTGTGCCCTGTGGTGACTGTGTTTGACTGACTGTACCCTGCGGTGACCGACTGTGCCCTGTGGTGACTGTGCCATGTTGACTGTGTTGACTGACTGTGCCCTGTGTTGTCTGTGGTGACTGACTGTGCCCTGTGTTGTCTGTGGTGACTGACTGTGCCCTGTGTTGTCTGTGGTGACTCACTGTGCCCTGTGTTGACTGTGTGTGACTGACTGTGCCCTGTGGTGACTGTGCCATGTTGACTGTGTTGACTGACTGTGCCCTGTGTTGACTGTGCTTTGTGTTGACTGACTGTGCCCTGTGTTGACTGTGGTGACTGACTGTGCCCTGTGTTGACTGTGCCGTGTTGACTGTGGTGACTGACTGTGCCCTGTGGTGACTGTGTTGACTGTGCTTTGTGTTGACTGACTGTGCCCTGTGTTGACTGTGGTGACTGACTGTGCCCTGTGTTGTCTGTGTTTGACTGACTGTGCCCTGTGTTGACTGTGGTGACCGACTGTGCCCTGTGGTGACCGACTGTGCCCTGTGGTGACTGACTGTGCCCTGTGGTGACTGCCGTGTTGACTGTGGTGACTGACTGTGCCCTGTGTTGACTGTGTTGACTGTGCTTTGTGTTTGACTGACTGTGCCCTGTGGTGACTGTGCTTTGTGTTTGACTGACTGTGCCCTGTGGTGACTGTGCCATGTTGACTGTGGTGACTGACTGTGCTTTGTGTTGACTGACTGTGCCCTGTGTTGACTGTGTTTGACTGACTGTGCCCTGTGTTGACTGTGTTTGACTGACTGTGCCCTGTGTTGACTGTGGTGACTGACTGTGCCCTGTGTTGACTGGTGACTGACTGTGCCCTGTGTTGTCTGTGCCCTGTGTTGTCTGTGGTGACTCACTGTGCCCTGTGTTGACTGTGTGTGACTGACTGTGCCCTGTGGTGACTGTGTTGACTGTGCTTTGTGTTGACTTACTGTGCCCTGTGTTGACTGTGTTTGACTGACTGTACCCTGCGGTGACCGACTGTGCCCTGTGGTGACTGTGCCATGTTGACTGTGTTGACTGACTGTGCCCTGTGTTGACTGTGCTTTGTGTTGACTGACTGTGCCCTGTGTTGACTGTGGTGACTGACTGTGCCCTGTGTTGACTGTGCCCTGTGTTGACTGTGTTGACTGACTGTGCCCTGTGTTGACTGTGCCCGCTCAGCTGTAAGGAATATAAGACTGCGCTGGAGGAGCTGTCCAAAAGCAGCGTGCCGACGGGGGGAGAGGACCCAGCGCAGCCTGGCAGGTAGGCCCGTCTCCACAGGGTCGTAGCGGCTATTGAAGTGACGTCGGCTCACGGAGAACATGCCGCCGTGTGACCAGAACAAGAGCTGCCCTCGTCCCGCTTTGTCCCTTTTCTTATTTTTAATTTGAATATATATGCCTTTATTGTTTGGGGGGGGCAGGGGTGTTTTGCTTTTCTGTAGAACAGCAGCAATGCTATCATTTTATTCATCTTTTGGCGTGTGGTTGCCATCACTGTCGTTTGTGTCTTGCAGCACCGCGGAGAGCAGGGCGAAGATGAGCAGCCCGGCCAAGCAGAGCGAGCCGGGAGCCACGCAGCTGGGACGCAGCTCCGAGTCGGACTCCCTCAGTAAGTGTCCCCCTGGAGACCCGACCCCTCTGTCTGACGTAGAGGAGAGGGAGACGACCGAGACCGGGGCCCCGCAGGGAGTCGATCTCCCAGGTTTATGTCCGTGATCTTGCCTAGATCCCCTGTGTGTCTGGCAGCAATTAATTCCACGCTCTGTGTCTTCCTTTCAGAAGACGGGGACGGAGGAGACAAGCAGAAGAAGCAAGCCGGCAACCCGCACGTCGAGCTGCGTGAGTGTCCCCCCCATCACCCTAAAGCCTGTATTTAAAACCTCAAAACTCATCCTTATAGTGCAGAAATCTAATTCACGGTGTCCCCGCTGTAGTCCCCTGAGCTCCTCCGTAAACTATACTGACCAGTTATTGTGAACGCGCCGCTGGGATGCTGGGGCGAAGGACAGTTTACCACATGGAGGCTTGATTTGATTGATTTGATTGATTGATTGATTGATTGATTGAAGCTGCCCGCTAACCCGGCCGACGCCTCTCGCCCCGCAGAGTTCTCCGACGCCAACGCCAAGTTCTACTGCCGCGTCTACTACGCCGAGGAGTTCCACAGCATGAGGGAGCAGATCATGGAGAGCAAGGAGGAGGACTTTGTGCGCTCGCTCTCCCACTGCGTCAACTGGCAGGCACGCGGGGGCAAGTCCGGGGCCGTCTTCTACGCCACCGAGGGTACGCCCCTTCGAGAACGGGCCTCGGCCTCTGCGCGGAAATGGGTTTCAGTCTTGCCCCGGGTGACGCGGTGTTGACGTGTCGGCCTGTGCTCTTTTTTTTTAGATGACCGGTTCATCCTGAAGCAGATGCCCCGCCTCGAGGTGCAGTCCTTCCTGGATTTCGCGCCCCACTATTTCAGCTACATCACAGGCGCCGTGCAGCAGAAGGTAAACCTCCTCCCATCGGTTTCTTCTCCACGAACGCTCGATTCACCAGGGGTTCCTGCATTTGAGTTCAAACGAAGGGGCAAAATCACACAGTTATTTTATTAGTGTCTACTCGTATCAAATGCATTTCAGAGGCCGACAGCTCTAGCCAAGATCCTGGGCGTCTATCGGATTGGCTACAAAAACTCGCAGAACAACACGGAGAAGAAACTTGACCTCCTCGTCATGGAGAACCTCTTCTACGGACGCAAAATGGCGCAGGTGGGAACGTGGCGGACGCGTCCAGAGTTATGGGGGTGCCCTTCAGTGATGTCGTTCTTAACCACCGCCTCTTCTCTCCTTCCTTCTCTCCTCTCCTCTCCTTCCTCACTCCTTCTCTCTCATTCTTCTACTTCTCCCTGTCCTCTCTCCTCTCTTCCTCCGTGTCCCGCCCCAGGTGTTCGACCTGAAGGGCTCCCTGCGCAACCGCAACGTGAAGACGGACTCGGGCAAGGAGAGCTGCGAGGTGGTGCTGTTGGACGAGAACCTGCTGAAGCTCGTCCACGACAACCCGCTGTACATCCGCTCACACTGCAAGGCCATCCTGCGCGCCTCCATCCACAGCGACGCCTACTTCCTGTCCAGCCACCTCATCATCGACTACTCCCTGCTGGTGGGGCGCGACGACACCACGGACGAGCTGGTCGTGGGCATCATCGGTACGTCCCCTCCCGGTTCTGCACGGGTAGACGCCCCGGTTCCCCTCCATGTGGTTTTTCGCTCCTTGGGGGAGAGCACTAACGCCAGCCCTTCTGTCCGTGTCTCTTTCCGTAGACTACATACGGACGTTCACGTGGGACAAGAAGCTGGAGATGGTTGTGAAATCCACTGGAATCCTGGGCGGCCAAGGTATCTCCCGATTCCACCGTTCCTTGAGCGGACGACACACCCGTCCTCCATTTTAAGCCTCCGAGTCGCATACAGTCCGAAGTAGTAACTCAAAACCTGATTGCGGTCGCACAGATAGATCCGACACGCAGACGGTAGCATCGGGGGGACGGTAACTCCCGAAGGTGTTGTCCTTTCAGTTGATAGGTCTCAATATGAGCTCTGTGGGAAACATCTGGCACCTGTTTATGCATCAGAAGTGCGTAGTTTGAGTGTATACTCCTGTGTGAGCTGCTTCACAGCGCTGTGCCGTTTCTCAGTTTATTCTGCTTATTCACAGGTAAAATGCCAACCGTGGTCTCCCCAGAACTGTACCGGGCCCGGTTCTGTGAAGCTATGGACAAATATTTCCTCATGGTCCCGGACCACTGGACCGGACTGGGCGTCAACTGCTGAAGAGCCTTTTTTTTTTTTTTTTTCTTCTCTCTCTCCGATTTTAGTTTTTTTTTTATTGTCCATATGTATATGTAGAGCATTAAAACCCCGCGACGGAAGCGGCTATCATGACCGTTTAACACTTGAAATAACGCACTGACGGGAGGCGAGCTGCGGCCCCTCGCCCATCTCGAGGACGGCGGCCGTTCCCGCTCCGGGCGCCGGACAAGAAGCACAACTCGAACAAAGTCCTGCCGCTTTGCCGCCCGCGGAGGGGAGGCAGAGCCAGGCGGCCACAGATTAACATTCCAGAGCGACGGCGCGTCTGCGGCGGGGTCGGAAAACCCGCCCGGCTGCGACGGACGCTGAGGGCAAACCGCGGGGGACTGGACACGTTACCTGCTCGACAACTTTGCCATTTTCACAGGTGTGCAGGGCTCCTTCAGAGGCCTCTGTGAACCGTCGTCTGCTAATACTAGAGGGGGACAGGAATCAATGTGACTAAACCTACTGAGTCAGTTAGTTAGTTTCAGTAATTAGGCGCTCGGGTAGAACGCAGTCCAGAAGGCACTGTGGCCCCCGAGAACCACGGTGGGTAACCCTGACCGCGTCGAGCCAGTATTGCTGGGGGTCACGGCAGGACGAGGCAGGGAGAACCAACGAAACGGGCGTGAGATTCATCGTGAGATTATATCGACAGGTTGCTATGTAAAGAAATATATATATATAAAAATTAAAGGAAGATGTAAACTGGTCTGTCTAACTGTACAGGAGTGATGTCATTAAAGGAGCCTGACGCTGCTAAAGGGTGGACGTGCAGTAGAGCTAACATGGTCTTTTTCTACTTTTTTTTTTTTCCCCCACCCGTTTTCTGTAACACCTGGAGGACTTAAAGACGGGCTTCTTAGCCTCGTCTGAAGCAAAGCCTGCTGGGAATACAGCTGGTGGAGAGACGGATAACCCTGTATTCACTCGGCTGAGCCCTAAATCGATCCAGCCTTCAGTGTAATTGAGTGATTTTAAATAGATTTCAGCTGCGAGAAAAGGTTTCTATCCGTTTCCTCCACTGATGTACAATCTCTAATTGATTAAGAGGAACAGACAGTTTTAAAGGTGTAATTAAGGAATTAAAGTGACGGCTCACTCTGAAAACCCAACCTGACAAAGTGTTCTGAGGTTAGTTTACGGGAAATAAACCTGTTGTACCGTGGAATGAAGTACCCCTGCAGAAACTATGCAATGAATGAATAGGTAGTGTAATTAAAATCAAAACCAGGTCATCTCCAAAAATACCACACAATAGTAGTTACATTTCTTTATATAGTTAATTTTCATATTTGAATGGTTTTGTATTGCGTTGTGGATACAGTAACTGTACATACTTATACCGAAACCAGAGAAAATGAACTAAACCTTGGTTCCTTAAAACATCTATATCTTTATCATCACTGACCTGCACGTTTTTGGGTCTCTTTTTGGCTCTAGTATTGGGGTCTGGGAGACAGGAATAAAATGATTTGTGAAAGAAACGAATGTAGATTGTAGTTCAAGTTGCATAGAAGTAGGAAAAGCGGATGTGGAGCTGGGAATATCAGCTCCCTGGATTTCAAAGCTACCTTTCTTGTCGGTGTCTGGTTGTATTGAAACTAACGGTGAAGGGGTGGGGGAAATAGTTCACAAATAAAATTGACAATATTGCACACCGTGAGTTAGCTGGACAGTCCGGACTCGAGAACGGGGTTATTTTGGAACAGGTGCGGTGAACCCGTCGGGTGTGTAAAATGTTCAGGATGTGTCTGAAGCAAAGATAATACAAAACACGTGAACTGTGATTGCAAAAGTGTACTGCGCGAATGTGGTGGAGGCTTGTACTGTGCAGGGTGTGTGTAAATGAATGTGTAAAGTGTTTGTAGGTGTATGTACATGCAGATGTGTGAGTGTATTTATGCGTCTGTGTTTTGAGTGTATGTGTGGGTGTTTGTGTGTGTGTGTAGAAGAATAATGAAGGACACGGATCACACAGTAAAGCAGAGATTTATATTATAATTATACATTTTTAATAAAACAGACAAAATGTAGCCAGAACACAGATCGGCGTTACCTACTGCGCCGGGAATTCTGGGTAATGGCCAGCACAGGAAAATCAGATTGTCATGACTGTCAATGCCCTCCCTCATATAATACTGACAGACAATAGGTTCGTTTCCGTTTTTAGTTTTAAAAATATTTTAAATCAAATACCTTCTCTTTCTTAACATGACATATTATTTAAAGGAATTAATATTATTTCGTATCTAATCTCTGCTGCACATTAAAACAGATACGTACCCAAAAAAAAAAGTTTTACTTCATATTTGTTAATTTGAATTATTGCGCACACGCACACGGACATACTCTCTCTGGACCAAGGCTACGAAGTACAACAGAGATGGGTTTACAATCCCCAGTGAGAGGGAGCGAGAGAGCGAGAGGCAGGAGCAATGGAGGGGGTTACGCAAGGAAAATCCCCCTCTTTCTCTCACTCTCTTGCTCCCTATGAATGGAAATACAAAATACAAGACTGATATTGCTTTGTCTCATTCTTGTTCACGCAAACACTCACGAGAGAGAGAAGTACGTATAAAATCTACACCGTTTATCGAAAGAACAAACAAATGTTTAAAAATAATACAAAGAGGTGTACAAGGCACTGGACAAGTTTGAGAAAGACTGGCACATCGCTGGCTGGAGTTAAAAAAGAAAAAAAAGAGAGAGTTGGAATGGGTGGGTGGTCCCAGTGAGGCCAGGGGTACCGGGGGCTCCAATAAACAGCCCAGCACCCCAGAGCCACTGAACCAATTAAGAAATTGAGAGCTCGGTTGGAACAAAAACCAGCAGGGTAGGGGCTCCTCTAGGACCAGGATTGAGAACTTATTGGGGCTCTGACTGGCCCTCCAAATACCGCGGAGAGACTATTAAACAGGAGTCACCCCGCCCTGCCTTGACCTTTGCCAAGACCTACGTCTCAGTGCCACCCACAGAGACGGCAAGGTACGGAAGTGTGACGGACCAATAGTCTTCCTGTGAAAACTGTGCCGTACAGAGCAGTCACCTTCAGTACAGTGTAACAGAGTAGGGTACAGCACAGGACGGACACACGGCCCTGTATACCCAGTACAGCGCAGCAGGGGGCGGTCCCGTCAGAAACCCCCATCGTACAATCCTCCCTCCCGTGAAAATGCTGTACCGCTGGGCTGAGCACGGTGCGAGAGAGGAGAAGAGAACAAGAACAGAAAGAAAGGTACGCGGGGCAATCGCTCCAGCAGAAATACTGACCTTCTGCCCTCCCTGCACCCCCACACAATGTCAAGTGCTTACAGTTTGTGTACCATAACGTAACCATTCATAAATACCCTCGGTTTGACCTGTGGGACCAATTATCTTTTTAGGGGGTCTACTCTTTATAGTTCACCCCCAGTTGGCAGTATAAATTTAAAATACTGATGAAATATTAGCAATCTCACTATTCTTTATATATTCAAATCCCCCCCGAGCTGTAACGACATCAGAAACAACAAAGAAAGGACCGAAAAGAAAAGCGTGATGGGATTAAAATAATTTATGCAAAAATTATATGTAAACAACTTCGGAACGGGACAGAAAAATAACTTAAAAGCCGAGTTAGCATTAAAAATAGCTTCTTGACACTACAGACGCGAAACCAGCAGCTGGGACGTCCGGGCCGGAACCGGAGGCTAGCTCTGGAACTCGGGGGAGGTTCTAGCTTTTTGCCACGGAATTCAACAGCGGTTCTAAGCAGAGAGACTGTGGTTCTAATCGGGCGGCAGCTCTGAGTTGATCGTCTCGGCGCTGACAGGCCACAGCTCAACTACGATACAGACGGAGGGCAGGGGAGGGGCGTGGGAGGGGCGCAACATGGAGAGGGTTTAGAAGGCCGCCAACACGCCCACAGCTCCCACAGCTGGAGAGATCAAAGGGTGGCGTTGCTGGGTACCGGCATCACAAAGCACACTTTGGTGTAGCTTATCGTTTACGGTAAACGGTTGTAGGTCTATATGAAAGAGCCCAGAAAAACCACACCTGGTTGGAGCGGTTGAGCCGAGCTCAATTGGGAGACAGTGACCCACAGACAGTTTGAAGGAGGTCACACGGTGCATCAGCCCCAGAATGCCCCCCAACTGCCGACCTTTGACCTGTGACCCTTCACAGCTTTGGCACAGAACCTGATTTAAACCCCACTGCCTCCCGCCACATCCCGCAATCCCCGCCCCACAATTTGTGCTTGTGTGTGTGTGGGTGTGTTTGTTCCCTTCAGACTGGCCCTCAATGGTCCCCATGTCAGTCAGCTGTCCCCTGCTCGGCCGGGCTGGGGGAAGCGGGGCAGTATGGCACCCTGCCCACTATTGGGACGGGCGGTGGGCCACACTCAGCCTGCAGGGGGCGCTCCATCTTCCCAAAGCCATGTTATAATTAAATCTCTAAATAGTTCCTCTGCCCGCTGCACTGCAGACAGTCCCTCCGTGGCCCTGTGTGGGGGGCTGCGCGCGCCCGCCCGGGGGTCTCGGGGTCAGAAGGTCTCGGAGTCCGAGTCGTTCTCGGTGGTGTCCCCGTGGCCCTCGCTGGGGCTGAGGCTGGGGTTGTCGGAGGGGCCGGCCGGGCTGAGGGGCGGCCGGGCCTCCCTGCCCCCTCCCCGGCCCGCCCGCAGGCCCTTCAGGAGGGAGCCAGGGGAGGGCGCTCCGGAGCTGCAAGGGGAGCAGAAAGGCATCATAGTAGCCAGAATAAGAGCCAGACAGTCAGCCACCTCCCTGCTAGGAGCGCAAGCCAGAGCGGGAGTGAGACCTGGGGGAGAGAGAGAGAGAGAGAGAGAGAGAGAGAGAGAGAGAGAGAGAGAGAGACGGGCAGGGGACGGGTAGAGAGACAGAAAGAGGGAGGGGGAGGGGGAGGGGGAGGGGGACACAAAGCAGCATTCCATTAGTACACAGCCAGGCACGGAGGACAGAGACAGGCACAGAGAAAGAGGGATGGGGAAAGAGAGAGAGATGGAGAGATGGGGAGGGTGGGGAGAGAGTGAGAGATGTGGAGGGTGGGGAGAGAGAGATGGGGAGGGTGGGAGTGAGGGAAACTGGTATGACTGACAGTGATACAAATGGACACAAAAAACTGAAAGGGAGGAGGCAGATTAAGAGAGAGAGGGAGAAAGGAGGGGAAGAGAAATAGGCAGCCAAACACATTGTATCTGCTTTGTCAGACGAACACAGACGGGCGTACAGGCACACGGACAGGCAGGTGAACACGCACACGCAGGCGTTCTGCGCTCTCCCCTCGACGCGGCTGCTTGCTGTGTTGTGCTGTGCCGTGTCGTGCGTTTCCACTGCGCGGTGCGGAGGAGTCTCTGCGGTGCGCGGCGGTGTTGGGGGTTATGGTGACACGCTGTGCTGCGCTGTGTGAAAAGGCAGCTGTGCGGCAGGACGGCGCAGTGTTATGCTGCGTTGTGTGGCGGCGGCGGTGCTCAGTGCCGTGTTCAGGGCTTCCCTACCGTTCTCGTCCTGGAGCTGCACACTGGCGCCGCGGGACAACAGCTCCTGAACAACCTGCTTCAGACCACTGCGGGCGGCGAGGTGGAGCGGACTGAGAGGGGGATAGAGGAAGAGTGTTAGTGTTAGTCAGCCGCGAGTGCTCTGTACACAACATACGCACCGGTCTAAAAGACACAACTGGCTTTAGCTTTCTTTGTTCTTATTTTCATAACTGCTGTATTAAGACACAGATAATAGATAAAACCTAAAAACCATAGGCCTATCGTATATAATGTGTAACTGCTCAGTGTATGTGTAGTGTAGGAGTAGTAGTCTCGTGCTTGTGTCTAAATTCATGCCTTGACTATTTTTTCTCGATTGTTAAATAAAAAGCCTGGCTTATTTTAGTACATAATGACGTTTATATATATATATAAATGTAGTCTATAGCCTAGATTATAGCTCGTCTAATAATGCGTTTGTCTCATCTCTGAGACTCTGGGCTACTTAGTAGTACAACAATCTGTTTAACATTCAATTCGATCCATGACGTAATACATACATAAAAACGTTAATGTATTTAAGAAAACAATAGGCTATTCGTTTTGTTTTTGTTGATTCTATTGGTTGCATTATAATTATTACTACATTTGAAAATGACCCAGCTAATACACAACGCTGCCACAACGTTGCAGCAAAGTAATAATTTGTGTGTTTGCTGGGAAGCTCTTTTTGATTCTGAGATTTTAAAAACCACAATCCCGAAATACCGGGATTGAAAAAAGCACACAGGATTGGATTCCCTAGTTGAGGACTCACGTCTGCAGGGCGGCATTGGTGGCGTTGATGAGACCAGGGTCTGTCAGCTTCTCTAAGAGGACCACCGCACACTGCTCCCGCCCCTGAGAGAGAGAGAGAGGGGGGTTAATACACACCAACACTCACAAAGAGAAGGTTAATACACAGTAAGTGGTTAATAGAGGTAGAGAGAGGGGCTGACACACACTGAGAGAGACAGGAGTTCATATCAGAGACACTGGCATTTCACAACATAGAGAGAGAGAGAGAGAGAGAGAGAGAGAGCCCGCTGAGGAGAGGGTGCCCCCGGTGGTGACTCACGTTGGCGCAGGCCAGGTGCAGCGCGTTGTTCTTGTTCTTGTCTGTGAGGCTCAGGCTGGCGTTCGCACTGCGGACCAGCTCCCCTGGGAAGACAACAACAGCGGCACTGCACAACGCTGCACAACTCACAGACAATCAAAGACAGACAGACGCAGAGAGAGACGGACAAAATGCAACACATGCAGATAGTGAGGAAGACAGACAGACAGACAACACTGTACAGAAGACGGGCAGAGACGGGCAGGGCTACAGACAGCACAGCAGTCAGAGTGTACAGACGGACAGCTCATACCTACAGCCCTGGCACTGCCCTGCTCCGCCGCCATCATCACAGCGCTGCGTCCTGATTGGTCCACGGCGTTGACAGGGGCACCATGGGTCAGGAGCAGCTGCAGACACTCCAGATGGTCAGAGAAGGCGGCCGCGTGGAGAGCGGTCCTGAGAGGAAGTTATGGCGTAAACAACAGGCCACACGATATCAGGATGACACAGGGCCTCACCCAGATGCGTCTTAAAGGACTGCGATGGGCAGCCGGGCTGGGGGGTCCCTACCTGCCCTTGGAGTCACAGCAGCTGACGATGTCGGAGCTCAGAGCGTCCAGCAGCATGGAGGCGCACGCTTCATGGTTCTTCATCCTGCGCACAAGAGAGAGATGTGAAAAGGCCGAGCAGGGCCAGAGAGGGAGCGAGGAGATTGACCGTTATAGAGAGAGAGACAGAGACAGATCTGTACTCACACAGCGCAGTGCAGTGGAGTGAAGGGATTGCCCTCAAACCGGCGAAAGTCCTTCTGCTCCAGCAAGACCTCCACACAGCTCTCATGACCTGGGAGACACACACAAACACACACACACACGGTGGTTAGACAGACAGGCAGAAAAGGGTGTCTTTGTGTCAATGTTTGTGTCAGTGTGTTAATCTGTGTCAATATGTCAGTGTGTGTGTCAGTGTGTCAATATGTGTATCAGTGCGTGTCAGTGTGTCAATGAGTGTGTCAGTGTATCAGCGTGGGTGTCCATGGTGTGTTACCGTTGTAGCAGGCCCAGTGCAGCGGGGTGTACCCAGCGTTGTCGCAGATGGGGGGGGTGCCCTCGGACAGAACAATGGTCAGCAGTTCGTTCAGGCAGGAGGTGTGTCCCCCCGCGGCGGCCAGGTGCAGAGGGGTCCGGCCCCTGGCGTCCCCAACGCACACCGCCGCCTCCTGCTCCAGCACGCACTGGACACACTCCTCCTGACCACACAGCAGCTGGAGAGAGAGGGAGCATCACAGTTACTACCACACAATGGCAAGAAGGCAGGGCAGGGCAGGGCAGGGCAGTGTTTGATCGTCTCACCCCGAGGTGCAGCGCGGTGCAGCCCTGTGCGTCGGCTGTGTCCACGCTGGCCTCTCTCTCCAGCAGAGCCGCCACTGCGTCACTGTGGCCCCCCGCCACCGCCAGCATCAGGGGCGTCCTGGGGTCAAAGGTCAGGAGTCAGAGGCCACAGCCACAGGGTACGATACTGGATATCTCTCTGCTGATACCAGTTATGCTACGGGTCTGTGACTGCTACTGCTCAGACAAATAACATCAGCGATCAGCACAGGAGCTCGATTACAGGGAAAGAGAAAAAAGGAAGGGGGGAGGGCAGGGAGACATGGTACAAAACGGACAAGGGGAGAGGAGGAAAGGAGGAAGTCACTCACTGTCCCTGAGAATCCACGGCGTCCACCAAATCTGTGCATTCAGCGCCCTCTAGCAGCTGCCGCAGACATGACGTGTGGCCGTTCATCGCTGAGAGACGGGTGGGGAATTGTGAACGAAAGAGGAACGGGTAGAGGAGGAGGAGGGAAGGAGAGAGAGAGGAACAAACAGATGAGCAGAGCATATATATCCGAAGAAAAACAAAACACACACTGCCAAAATGAGCACACGCTCGGGAACACCCAGATATAGACAAAAATAAACACCCAGACACAAGGACTTGCACAGACAAACACTCAAATACACACACACACACACACACAGAGACAGAGACAGACACAGAGACACACACACACACACACACACACACACAAGGTCTAGGTGTGTGTTACCGGCCAGGTGCACTGGAGTCCGGCCCCTCGCTGTGTCCTGGCTGCTGGGCGAGGCCCCCTGGCTGAGCAATGTGTGGACGCAGTCCGAGTGGCCCCTGAGAGCCGCCAGGGCCAGGGGGGTCCGGCCCCCATCGTCCACCCGTTCAATCTCGCAGCCCCCCTGCAGCAGCACCTCCACCGCCTGCACCTGGCCGTGGTACGCCTGGGGAACAAACACAGCAACACTGCCCTCGTCAGACAAACACACCGACGCACTGTGCCTTGCTGTGGTAAGCCTGGGGAACACCAGAGGGCAGCACTGAGAACCAAACCACACACTGACTGACAAAGTAAACACAGCGACACATTGGCACTGTAATACTGACATACTCATACACTGACACACTGCTGCCGTCGGAGAAAACACAGTGACACAACATCACCCCGATACACTATCGCACAGATGACAACAACAGCGACACACTAGACCACCAGTACAACCCCCGCCCCAGCGCTCTCACTCACCGCCAAGTGAAGGGGGCTCTTGGTACCGGAAGAGTCCGAATACTCCAGCTGTGTCTCTTCTTGGTCCAGGAGCTGGAAAACACCCGGGGGGTGGGGGGGGGGGGAGTGAGTGTCCACAATGTGCAACAATATGGGTGAACAGACTCTGAAAAGGGCACAATGAGGACACGTAATCCAGGACTGGGGGGGTGCGGGGATTTGGCCGGATAGCTTTATCGGCCCCATATGGCACCGCGGGGCCACGATTTACAGCTTTTTAGTGCTTTTGTAGAAGTGACACACTGTAGACCACCACGGTCCTTTGGCGACCCCCCAATACAGACGTTGTGGTGATGTAGCCCGACACACAAAACCTACAGACACTAAGTTGTCTGGCTGTCATATACACACTGAACGGTCCTGACCGCACCCCTTGACTGAATGTCTTCTCTGTCTGAGGAGTCAAATATAGATCGCCACCTCCTCTATCTGCCCAGGTCTTCCTGTCTGTCAGTCTCTCGCCCTTCCCCTCCCTCTCTCTCTGACACCGATCTCTCCCCACCCTCTCTCGCTATGCACAGCTGCCTGGACCCGCCTGCCTGCAGTACCCAGCCGGGCCAGCAGGGTCAGTACAGTCCCAGGATGCTGTAGTAAACTTTTACCCACCTCTCTCTGATATGAACTCTGTCTATGTCTCTCTCTCTCTCTCTCTCGCTCTCTCTCTCTCACTCTCTCTCGCTGTGTATCGACCTCTCTCACTGTCTGTGTGAATTAACCCGTGTCTGTGTGAACCCCTCTCCCTGCCTCTGTTAACCACTCACTCTACATCAGCGTGAATTAATCCCTCCTTCTCTTTCTCTGTAAGGGTTCGTGTGGATGAACTGTCTCTGTCAGTCTTGGTGTGTATTAAACCCTCTCTCTCTGGGTTTGTGTCGATGTGTGTCCGCGTGGAAGACTGTTTGATGGTCTCACCAGCTCCAGGCAGTGTCGGTGTCCGTAGGCCGCGGCGTAGTGCACCGCACTGTAGCCCTGTCTGTCTCTCAGCGCCGCCATCGCCTCGCTCTGCAACAGGAACTCCAGACACCTGGACACACAGACGCAGAGAGAGAGACGCAGAGAGAGAGACGCAGAGAGAGGGACGCAGAGAGAGGGACACAGAGAGACGGATACAGAGAGATGAACACAGAGAGAGGGACAGGTTAAAAAGGACACACACAAATGGACAAACAAGCACACAGAAAGATGGACACAGAAATACACACAGACAGACACACAGAGAAAAGGCAGGGTTAGGACATGGTCACTGGGCACAAAGTGTGTCTCAGTTTGAGCGAGTCGGTCCGAGTGCAAATGTGGAAGCATTGTCAGCAGAAGAGGACGCACCAAGATCCCAGAGAGAGACGGCACTGGACACAAGGGGTTAACACACAGGCTGAATGGCGGCAGTTAAGTCTGTGAGTGAGAGTGAGGGTTTGGACAGAAGCATGGTGCCCCGGCCTGAATCAAAATGGAGTTCTCTCTGGGACTCCCCAGCAAGGTCTGGATTCACTCGTGCAGTTAGCAGGTGTGTGTGTGTGTGTGTGTGTGTGCGCGTGTGTGTGTATGAGGAAGAATGTGTTAATGTGACTGTGTGAGCGCATTAGAGCACATGGACTAGGCAGGGTTAATAACGCCCGGTTCTGGTACCGCCTGGCCGGCCCACACCGTGCCGGCAGCTCAGAGACACAGACGGACAGACGGGGGTGTGTTAGTGCGCGAGGGGCATCCCTCCTGTTGGTCACTTACTGCGCCGCCTCCTTCTCTTTCTCCGCCTGCACTCCCTCGCTCTCCGGCTCCAGGACCACACGCCTCCTTCAGACCAATCACAGGACAGCACTGAGTCGGGGGCCGACGCGCACAGCTGACACTGAACACTGTGTCTCTGCGTCTGACACCGAACACTAACACTGTGTATCTCGCTCTCAGCACGACCACCGACACGAAATACTGTACATGACAATTAAACACCGACTGTCACCCCAACCAACACTGTAACACACTGTACACAGTAACCACCACCGCACAATGCAACACAAACACCGGCCACGGTCCTGACAGGCAAACAACGTAGATGGCAACTACAACAGCATCTGGACAACGCAGCTAAGCTAAAATAAAATGGCTGCAGGGTTCTTCAATTAGTTGTGCCATTGTGTCATTCTCTTATTATGAGAGAACAGGTGTATATTTAACGAGGTAGTAAATGTTTAATAACCTGTCCAACTGTGTGAGTTCTGTACACCTTGTCCATTGTGTGTCTATGCGTCTTACTCCTATTTTTAGTAGCAGCAATAAGACACTTTCTTCCTGGTGCAGTCTCACAATCTTCAGACTCGCACTGAAACGCCAGGCAGCGTAAACTCAGAACCTGAGATCAGAAAGTCAGCGCATTGCCCTGTCTCTCTTAATTGTCTGCCGTGTAATCTGCCGTGTCCGGTCTGAGAGCGGTATGTGTGTCCAGATGGCTTAGAGGTCTTAATCCCTGCCGCCTAATCTCTCCCTGATGCCCGCATCCCCTGCAGTGTGCGGCGCAGACGTCATGTGGCAGGAAGTTCGGACTTAAACGTCTTCAACGGACACCTCTTAAGCCCCTGCGTTGGGCAACTCGATTACGCAACGCAGGCAGACATGACCTTGACCACCGCACGCCCCACGGGAACTTCTTCAGACATGGTGGTGGTGCGTGGGGAAGAGGGAATACCGAAGCGTGTGACCGTGACCCTGAGGATGAGACCGTCTACGTCTATGACCACTCTGTGCCAGCAGCCGCCCCTGGCCCCCCGCGTGCCCCCAAGACACGACTGACTGGCGGCCCCTTGCCCCCATGTGATCGGCCCGTTGGTGTCTTACCTCCGGTCCAGGTCAGAGGCGGCGGCGTAGTGCAGGGCAGAGCGCCCCCACTGGTCATCAGCGTTCACACAGGTCCCTGCCGACACCAGCAGCTCCAGGCACTGGTAGTGACGGCTGGCTGCTGCGTAGTGTAGAGGAGTCCTGCACACAGACACACACACACACACAGTGAGACACACAGACAGTGAGAGACACACAGTGAAACACACAGACACAGTGAGGCACACAGTGAGACACACAGAAACGCAGTGAGAGACAGACATAGATACACAGACAGTGAGAGACACAGACATGCAGTGAGAGACAGACACAGTAAGACACACAGTGAGACACACACAGTGAGAGACTCACACACACACAGACACACACAATGAGACACACAAAGACAGTGAGACACACACACAGTGAGACACACACAAACACACAGTGAGACACACAGAAACGCAGTGAGAGACAGACACAGATACACAGACAGTGAGAGACACACAGTGAAACACACAGACACAGTAAGACACACAGACATGCAGTGAGAGACAGACACAGTAAGACACACAGTGAGACACACAGTGAGAGACTGACACACACAGACACACAATGAGACACACAAAGACAGTGAGACACACAGACACACACAAACACACAGTGAGAGACTCACACAGACACACACAGTGAGACACACAAAGACAGTGAGACACACAGACACACACAGACACACACAGTGAGACACAAAGACAGTGAGACACACACAGACACACAGACAGTGAGACACACACACAGTGAGAGACACACACACAGTGAGACACACACACACACACACAGTGAGACACACACACAGTTAAACACACAGACAGTGAGAGACACACAGTGAGACACACACAAACACACAGTGAGACACACAGAAACGCAGTGAGAGACAGACACAGATACACAGACAGTGAGAGACACACAGTGAAACACACAGACACAGTAAGACACACAGACATGCAGTGAGAGACAGACACAGTAAGACACACAGTGAGACACACAGTGAGAGACTGACACACACAGACACACAATGAGACACACAAAGACAGTGAGACACACAGACACACACAAACACACAGTGAGAGACTCACACAGACACACACAGTGAGACACACAAAGACAGTGAGACACACAGACACACACAGACACACACAGTGAGACACAAAGACAGTGAGACACACACAGACACACAGACAGTGAGACACACACACAGTGAGAGACACACACACACACACACAGTGAGACACACACACACACACACAGTGAGACACACACACAGTTAAACACACAGACAGTGAGAGACACACAGTGAGACACACAGAAACGCAGTGAGAGACAGACACAGTAAGACACACAGTGAGACACACACAGTGAGAGACTCATACACACAGACACACACAATGAGACACACAAAGACAGTGAGACACAGACACAGTGAGACACACAGACAGTGAGACACACAGACACACACAAACACACAGTGAGACACAAAGACAGTGAGACACACACAGTGAGAGACTCACACACACACAGACAGTGAGACACAGACAGTGAGACACACACAGACACACTGACAGTGAGACACAGACACACACAAACACACAGACAGTGAGACACACAGACAGTGAGACACACAGACAGTGAGAGACACACAGTGAAACACACAGACACAGTAAGACACACAGACATGCAGTGAGAGACAGACACAGTAAGACACACAGTGAGACACACAGTGAGAGACTGACACACACAGACACACAATGAGACACACAAAGACAGTGAGACACACAGACACACACAAACACACAGTGAGAGACTCACACAGACACACACAGTGAGACACACAAAGACAGTGAGACACACAGACACACACAGACACACACAGTGAGACACAAAGACAGTGAGACACACACAGACACACAGACAGTGAGACACACACACAGTGAGAGACACACACACACACACACAGTGAGACACACACACACACACACAGTGAGACACACACACAGTTAAACACACAGACAGTGAGAGACACACAGTGAGACACACAGAAACGCAGTGAGAGACAGACACAGTAAGACACACAGTGAGACACACACAGTGAGAGACTCACACACACAGACACACACAATGAGACACACAAAGACAGTGAGACACAGACACAGTGAGACACACAGACAGTGAGACACACAGACACACACAAACACACAGTGAGACACAAAGACAGTGAGACACACACAGTGAGAGACTCACACACACACAGACAGTGAGACACAGACAGTGAGACACACACAGACACACTGACAGTGAGACACAGACACACACAAACACACAGACAGTGAGACACACAGACAGTGAGACACACACTGACAGTGAGACACACACAAACACACACAGTGAGACACACACAGACACACAGACAGTGAGACACACACTAAAGTACTGATCCATACAGTGAGGAACTGATACACTCACACAAACACACACTCAGGTACCGATCCACATAAACACAGGGAGGCACTGATGGACACACACAGTGAGGACACTATGCAGCTTTCTCCCCCTCCCACTCACCTGCCGCACTTGTCTCTCCGGTTGTGATCGGCTCCACTGCTCAGCAGCAGCTTCACACACTCCACGTTTCTGCGGCAGACAGACACAGACAGACAGACGTGTTACCAGCAGTCTGCATACAGGGATTAAACCACCAGGAGACAGGAAGACAAATCCACAGAGGAGAGACAGGAGTCAGAAAGAAAGTAAACACATACACATACATGTAGAGAGAGAGAGAGAGAGAAAGAGAGAGAGAGACGGACGGAGGGATAGTACAGCGGACACTCACCCCCCTGCGGCGGCGGCATGCAGACAGGTCCTTCCGAAGGCATCGGGGGTGTCTATCTCAAAGCCTGCAGACAGGATCAACTCATTACTGAAGGAGCACACTATGCTATACTTCCGGCCTGGGGCAGAGACAGACACGGCCACAGACAGACAGACAGACAGACAGGGATAGGCCGACAGGGAGGAGGAGAGAGGGAACACGATAGGCAGGGGAGGGAGGGAGTTGAAGACAGGAGAAAGGAGAGAGGTGGAAAAATACAGGTGTTAGTACGGAAATGGACAGACAGGACAGGACAGGAGCGGGACAGATCAATCTGCGGACGATCTGTCCGGCCCACATGGTCTTCTTCTCATAGACATGTTATTGTTTTTCCCTTTACAGGTTTTTACACATAAGAATAATAACAACAACTCTAAAAAAAGCTTTTAAATTGTCGCTCATTTCTCCCACTCTATCCAATGCTCAACCCGCCCTCTCCCTACACAGCAGCACTCTCGCACCCCCCCAGAGAAAATTACACCAACCCCCATCCCTACCTAAGGACAGCAGTTTACGGCAGCAGTCCGAATGGGCATTGAGAGCAGCCAGGTGCAGAGGGAACATGCCATGAACCCCACGCCTGGAGAGAGGGAGAGAGAGAGAGAGAAAGAGTTGAAATGGATGTCCTGTAATTGTGTCACATTTATTTAGTTACCCCTGTACATTGATAGTATATGCCATGATAAAGACTGACAATCGGCACTGTCCAACCAAGAGACAGAGAGTCAGTAAGTCCCACAGACAGACAGACAGATAGACAGAGAGACAGAGCGAGACAGACAGAGAGAGACAGAGAGACGGTGAGTCAGTCAGTCACACAGACGGACAGTCTGTCAGATAGACAGATAGACAGAGAGAGAGAGACAGTGAGACAGTCAGTCACCAAGACAGAAAGATAGACAGACAGACAGACAGACCTGGTGCAGTCTGCGCCACTGGTGAGGAGTGTGTTGATGAGCAGCTCGTGTCCGTACCGCGCCGCCACGTGGAGAGGGGTGTTCCCGTCCTTGTCAACACTGTCTATCTCCCCACCTGCAACACAGTCCCCGTCACACACCGAGACACACAGCCCAACACACCGCTCACACACCCAGACACATAGCCCAACACACCGCAGTCACACACCCAGACACACAGCCCAACACACCGCAGTCACACACCCAGACACACAGCCCAACACACCGCAGTCACACACCCAGACACACAGCCCAACACACCGCAGTCACACACCCAGACACATAGCCCAACACACCACAGTCACACACCCAGACACACAGCCCAACACACCGCAGTCACACACCCAGACACACAGCCCAACACAACGCAGTCACACACCCAGACACACAGCCCAACACATCACAGTCACACAGCCCAACACTGCAGTCACACACTGAGACACACAGCCCAACACACCGCTCACACACCCAGACACATAGCCCAACACTGCAGTCACACACCCAGACACACAGCCCAACACTGCAGTCACACACCCAGACACACAGCCCAACACACCACAGTCACACACCCAGACACACAGCCCAACACTGCAGTCACACACCCAGACACACAGCCCAACACACCGCAGTCACACACCCAGACACACAGCCCAACACACCGCAGTCACACACCCAGACACACAGCCCAACACACCACAGTCACACACCCAGACACACAGCCCAACACACCGCAGTCACACACCCAGACACACAGCCCAACACACCACAGTCACACACCCAGACACACAGCCCAACACACCGCAGTCACACACCCAGACACACAGCCCAACACTGCAGTCACACACCCAGACACATAGCCCAACACACCGCAGTCACACACCCAGACACACAGCCCAACACACCGCAGTCACACACCCAGACACACAGCCCAACACAACGCAGTCACACACCCAGACACACAGCCCAACACATCACAGTCACACAGCCCAACACTGCAGTCACACACTGAGACACACAGCCCAACACACCGCTCACACACCCAGACACATAGCCCAACACTGCAGTCACACACCCAGACACACAGCCCAACACTGCAGTCACACACCCAGACACACAGCCCAACACACCGCAGTCACACACCCAGACACACAGCCCAACACTGCAGTCACACACCCAGACACACAGCCCAACACCGCAGTCACACACCCAGACACACAGCCCAACACACCGCAGTCACACACCCAGACACACAGCCCAACACACCGCTCACACACCCAGACACACAGCCCAACACACCGCAGTCACACACCCAGACACACAGCCCAACACACCGCAGTCACACACCCAGACACACAGCCCAACACACCACAGTCACACACCCAGACACACAGCCCAACACACCGCAGTCACACACCCAGACACACAGCCCAACACACCGCAGTCACACACCCAGACACACAGCCCAACACCGCAGTCACACACCCAGACACACAGCCCAACACCGCAGTCACACACCCAGACACATAGCCCAACACTGCAGTCACACACCCAGACACACAGCCCAACACCGCAGTCACACACCCAGACACACAGCCCAACACCGCAGTCACACACCCAGACACACAGCCCAACACACCGCTCACACACCCAGACACACAGCCCAACACCGCAGTCACACACCCAGACACACAGCCCAACACACCGCAGTCACACACCCAGACACACAGCCCAACACACCGCAGTCACACACCCAGACACATAGCCCAACACACCACAGTCACACACCCAGACACACAGCCCAACACACCGCAGTCACACACCCAGACACACAGCCCAACACAACGCAGTCACACACCCAGACACACAGCCCAACACATCACAGTCACACAGCCCAACACTGCAGTCACACACTGAGACACACAGCCCAACACACCGCTCACACACCCAGACACATAGCCCAACACTGCAGTCACACACCCAGACACACAGCCCAACACTGCAGTCACACACCCAGACACACAGCCCAACACACCACAGTCACACACCCAGACACACAGCCCAACACTGCAGTCACACACCCAGACACACAGCCCAACACACCGCAGTCACACACCCAGACACACAGCCCAACACACCGCAGTCACACACCCAGACACACAGCCCAACACACCACAGTCACACACCCAGACACACAGCCCAACACACCGCAGTCACACACCCAGACACACAGCCCAACACACCACAGTCACACACCCAGACACACAGCCCAACACACCGCAGTCACACACCCAGACACACAGCCCAACACACCGCAGTCACACACCCAGACACACAGCCCAACACTGCAGTCACACACCCAGACACATAGCCCAACACACCGCAGTCACACACCCAGACACACAGCCCAACACACCGCAGTCACACACCCAGACACACAGCCCAACACAACGCAGTCACACACCCAGACACACAGCCCAACACATCACAGTCACACAGCCCAACACTGCAGTCACACACTGAGACACACAGCCCAACACACCGCTCACACACCCAGACACATAGCCCAACACTGCAGTCACACACCCAGACACACAGCCCAACACTGCAGTCACACACCCAGACACACAGCCCAACACACCGCAGTCACACACCCAGACACACAGCCCAACACTGCAGTCACACACCCAGACACACAGCCCAACACCGCAGTCACACACCCAGACACACAGCCCAACACACCGCAGTCACACACCCAGACACACAGCCCAACACACCGCTCACACACCCAGACACACAGCCCAACACACCGCAGTCACACACCCAGACACACAGCCCAACACACCGCAGTCACACACCCAGACACACAGCCCAACACACCACAGTCACACACCCAGACACACAGCCCAACACACCGCAGTCACACACCCAGACACACAGCCCAACACACCGCAGTCACACACCCAGACACACAGCCCAACACACCGCAGTCACACACCCAGACACACAGCCCAACACACCGCAGTCACACACCCAGACACACAGCCCAACACTGCAGTCACACACCGAGACACATAGCCCAACACTGCAGTCACACACTGAGACACACAGCCCAACACACCGCTCACACACCCAGACACACAGCCCAACACCGCAGTCACACACCCAGACACACAGCCCAACACACCGCAGTCACACACCCAGACACACAGCCCAACACACCACAGTCACACACCCAGACACACAGCCCAACACACCGCAGTCACACACCCAGACACACAGCCCAACACACCGCAGTCACACACCCAGACACACAGCCCAACACTGCAGTCACACACCGAGACACATAGCCCAACACTGCAGTCACACACTGAGACACACAGCCCAACACACCGCTCACACACCCAGACACACAGCCCAACACCGCAGTCACACACCCAGACACACAGCCCAACACACCGCAGTCACACACCCAGACACACAGCCCAACACACCGCAGTCACACACCCAGACACACAGCCCAACACTGCAGTCACACACCCAGACACACAGCCCAACACCGCAGTCACACACCCAGACACACAGCCCAACACACCGCAGTCACACACCCAGACACACAGCCCAACACACCACAGTCACACACCCAGACACACAGCCCAACACACCACAGTCACACACCCAGACACACAGCCCAACACACCACAGTCACACACCCAGACACACAGCCCAACACACCACAGTCACACACCCAGACACACAGCCCAACACATCACAGTCACACAGCCCAACACACCGCAGTCACACACCCAGACACACAGCCCAACACTGCAGTCACACACCCAGACACACAGCCCAACACACCGCAGTCACACACCCAGACACACAGCCCAACACACCGCAGTCACACACCCAGACACACAGCCCAACACACCGCAGTCACACACCCAGACACACAGCCCAACACTACAGTCACACACCGAGACACATAGCCCAACACTGCAGTCACACACCCAGACACACAGCCCAACACACCGCTCACACACCCAGACACACAGCCCAACACTGCAGTCACACACCCAGACACACAGCCCAACACACCGCAGTCACACACCCAGAGACACAGCCCAACACACCACCGTCACACAGCCCAACACTGCAGTCACACACCCAGACACACAGCCCAACACACCGCAGTCACACACCCAGACACACAGCCCAACACACCGCAGTCACACACCCAGACACACAGCCCAACACTGCAGTCACACACCCAGACACACAGCCCAACACACCGCTCACACACCCAGACACACAGCCCAACACACCGCAGTCACACACCCAGACACACAGCCCAACACTGCAGTCACACACCCAGACACACAGCCCAACACTGCAGTCACACACCCAGACACACAGCCCAACACACCGCAGTCACACACCCAGACACACAGCCCAACACACCGCAGTCACACACCCAGACACACAACCCAACACACCGCTGTCACACACCCAGACACACAGCCCAACACTGCAGTCACACACCCAGACACACAGCCCAACACACCGCTCACACACCCAGACACACAGCCCAACACTGCAGTCACACACCCAGACACACAGCCCAACACACCGCAGTCACACACCCAGACACACAGCCCAACACACCGCAGTCACACACCCAGACACACAGCCCAACACACCGCAGTCACACACCCAGACACACAGCCCAACACACCGCAGTCACACACCCAGAGACACAGCCCAACACACCACCGTCACACAGCCCAACACTGCAGTCACACACTGAGACACACAGCCCAACACACCGCTCACACACCTAGACACACAGCCCAACACACCGCAGTCACACACCCAGACACACAGCCCAACACTGCAGTCACACACCCAGACACACAGCCCAACACACCGCTCACACACCCAGACACACAGCCCAACACTGCAGTCACACACCCAGACACACAGCCCAACACACCGCAGTCACACACCCAGACACACAGCCCAACACACCGCAGTCACACACCCAGACACACAGCCCAACACTGCAGTCACACACTGAGACACACAGCCCAACACACCGCTCACACACCTAGACACACAGCCCAACACACCGCAGTCACACACCCAGACACACAGCCCAACACCGCAGTCACACACCCAGACATACAGCCCAACACACCGCAGTCACACACCCAGACACACAGCCCAACACACCGCAGTCACACACCCAGACACACAGCCCAACACTGCAGTCACACACCCAGACACACAGCCCAACACACCGCAGTCACACACCCAGACACACAGCCCAACACACCGCAGTCACACACCCAGACACACAGCCCAACACACCGCAGTCACACACCCAGACACACAGCCCAACACACCGCAGTCACACACCCAGACACACAGCCCAACACACCGCAGTCACACAGCCCAACACACTGCAAGTCACACACCCAGACACACAGCCCAACACACCACAGACACACAGCCCAACACACCGCAGTCACACACCCAGACACACAGCCCAACACACCGCAGTCACACACCCAGACACACAGCCCAACACCGCAGTCACACACCCAGACACACAGCCCAACACACCGCAGTCACACACCCAGACACACAGCCCAACACCACAGTCACACACCCAGACACACAGCCCAACACACCACAGTCACACACCCAGACACACAGCCCAACACACCACAGTCACACAGCCCAACACACCGCAGTCACACACCCAGACACACAGCCCAATACTGCAGTCACACACCCAGACACACAGCCCAACACACCACAGTCACACAGCCCAACACACCGCAGTCACACACCCAGACACACAGCCCAACACACCGCAGTCACACACCCAGACACACAGCCCAACACACCGCTCACACACCCAGACACATAGCCCAACACACCGCAGTCACACACCCAGACACACAGCCCAACACAACGCAGTCACACACCCAGACACACAGCCCAACACACCGCAGTCACACACCCAGACACACAGCCCAACACCGCAGTCACACACCCAGACACACAGCCCAACACCGCAGTCACACACCCAGACACACAGCCCAACACACCACAGTCACACACCCAGACACACAGCCCAACACACCACAGTCACACACCCAGACACATAGCCCAACACTGCAGTCACACACCCAGACACACAGCCCAACACCGCAGTCACACACCCAGACACACAGCCCAACACCGCAGTCACACACCCAGACACACAGCCCAACACACCACAGTCACACACCCAGACACACAGCCCAACACCGCAGTCACACACCCAGACACACAGCCCAACACAACGCAGTCACACACCCAGACACACAGCCCAACACACCACAGTCACACACCCAGACACACAGCCCAACACACCGCAGTCACACACCCAGACACACAGCCCAACACTGCAGTCACACACCCAGAGACACAGCCCTGCAGGGCACTGTAATGCAATACGACGCAGTGGGAATGCGCTGTAACACGCTGTACAGCGATACAACACACTGTGACAGCCTGTAACGCACTGCTACACAAGCGAAATGACCCACATTTCCCCGCACTCTTCTGTTGCGCACTGAAACCCCACAACGCACTGCAACACTCTGGAACGTCGTATGACTTGTGTCTGTCTATGTCTGTGTGTGCGTGTGCAGGTGTCTGTGCGGGTTGGGGTTATCGTATGCCAGAATATGCGAATTCCCTGACTGGGCACATTCCTGCCCCTGCCCCACAGCATTCCACATCCCCTGCCTCGCCTGTCCATTCCCAGCCTCTCTCTGTACATACCCCCCCACCCGCCACCAGCGTCACATTCCTATCTACCTCAATCAGGACTCAGATCGGAGCAATACTCACCGTTCTGGATGAGGGTCTGTGAGCGAGTGAAGCGGCCATGCACTGCCGTCATGTGCAGGGGGCTCTTCCCATCCCGACTCTGAGAGAGAGGAGAGAGAAAAATGTTCATTGTGATTGCCTTTATTACCTCATTTTCTCATTAATCAATTAAACATATCGAACGATCACTACAGGCCTCAAGTGACAGCTAACACCCCTTTTAAACTGCCCCCCATCGCCTCTCCAGGAACACGGACACGCGGCGGGACGGGGGGGCGAACCTGCAGGTTGACGTCGGCCCCGTTGTTGACCAGGAACTCCAGGCAGAGGGCGCCGTGCGTGGAGGCGGCGGCGAAGTGCAGCGGGGTGAAGCCCTTGCCGTTGGGCTGGTTGACGTTGGCGCCGTAGTCGATGAGCTCGTTGACCACGGTGTCCTGCCCGTTGAAGCACGCCAGGTGCAGAGCCGTGTTCCCGAACGTGTTGGCCTCGTCGATCTGCCAATCACACACACAGTTTTAGTGTGACAGCGCTTGTGTATTGAAGTGCTAGTGTGCCAGTGTGTCAATATCTCCGTGTGACAGGGTGTCAGGGCAGTACTGACCTCCACAGCAAGGTTGAGCAGGTGTTTGACCACCGCGATCTGCCCATTGGAGGCGGCGGCATGCAGGGGGGTGTAGCCACGCTTGTCCTTGCAGCTGACCTCCGCCCCCTGACTGACCAGCAGACACACAACCTCCAGGTGACCTGCGGAGCAGAGGCAGAGGGGACAGCGTTACTCACAGAACAACAGAAACTATACAACACAGGACCACAAACAGACCGGGAAGGACTACGTGGGGACCTGATTCAAGTCTTCAAAATCATGAAAGGCATCGACCACATCAAACCAGAGGAGCTTTTCCAGATCAGCAGGGACACACGCACCCGGGACACAAATGGAAATTGGGCTTCAAGGCATTCAAGACAGAAAACAGGAGACACTTCTTCACACAGAGAGGCGTCACAATCTGAACAAACTCCCCAGCGATGTGGCTGAAGAGACAATTTGGGAACATTCAAAAACAGACTGGATAGGATCCTTGATCACTTAGTTAATAATGGACACCAAACGAGCACAATGGGGCGAATGGCCTCCTCTCGGTTGTACCTTATGTTCTCATGTTCTATAACTCTCTACCCCCCAGCCCCTGTCTTTCTGGACTCCTTTCTCTCCTTCCCCCAGTCTTTACCCATGTATGCCGCCCAGTGCAGGGCACGGCCGTCCTTCTTGTCAAAGGCGTTGATATTCGCTCCCTTGGACAGGAGCAGCCGGACCATCTGAGACAGAAGGAGAGAGAGAGAGAGAGAGAGGGACGGAGGGACAGGAGATGTATGTCAAGTGACATTCAGGATACTTATGGAAAAGAACGATAGATCACAAAGGAGAGGGGGTGGGTGTGCTGCAGTACCTCGGTGTGCCCGTTGAGTGCGGCGTGGTGCAGGGCGGTGCGGCCCCCGCGGTCCGACACGTTGACGCTGCTCAGCAGGGGGATGAGCACCTCAGCACAGCGCAGGGCCTTGTTGGCGGCGGCCAGGTGCAGCGGCGTCTGCCAGTTCTTGTCACGGGCGTTCACGTCCGCCGAGTGACGGATCAGCACACGCACCGCCTCCTGCAGCACGGGGAGGGGCGGGGTTCACAGTCAAGACGGGTGTTGCGTGTCTGTGCGTCTGTGCGAGTGTGTGAGAGAGTCGGCGTGTGTCAGGGTCAGAGGGCCGGGGGGGATTACTGACCTCACTGCGGGATGCCACCGCCCGGTGCAGAGGGGTCAGCCACATGTTGTCTTTGGCATTGACACGGGCTCCTGGAGAGAGAGCGAGAGAGAGAGAGGGAGTCGAATGAGGGGCAGAGGTGAGATTAAATGAGAGAGAGAGTACTCGAGAGGATGAGTGTGAGAGACGGAGTGAGAGAGACCTGAAAGGAAGAGTGTGAGAGGGGGAGTCAACAGAGACACTACCTGAGAAGAGGAGAGGGAGAGAGTGAGAGAGACAGTACCTGAGAGGATGAGTAGCTCGGTGATCTCTGCGTCCCCCAGGAAGGCCGCAGCGTGGAGGGGGGTCCGCTTCTCAGAGTCCTGAGAGACAGACAGAGAGAGAGAGAGAGAGAGAGAGAGAGACGGTGTAACCTGAGCTATAGTTATAAGGCAAAGACAGTGGTGTCTGATAAGCAGTGAATCGGCAGTGCGTGCACAGTATACTAGCGTAGGTGCAACGTTTCACAATCCCACAGGCGTATAAACGGTGTTTGAACAATGTATTGGATTGCTTACTACCCGAGGATATAAATACAAACCATAAACCTCACATTCCAGATACATAAATGGTCACACGTGTCAATGGAGTAACAGCGTGTAGCAAGAGTGTATTAGTAACAGCGCTGACCTGTGCGTTGACATCCTCCGTCTTGTAGATGAGCATGCGAATCTCCTCTGGGTCTCCATTGAAGATGGCCTGGACCAGCGGGGGCTACAGGGGAACAGAAACCGGGTCAGCACACTCAACAGACAGCCCCACCCACCCACGACACTCCGCCCACACAGACACTCCTCAACAACACAGCCTGCTATTGGTCGAATCACCTGGTCAGCACAGCCCATCAATGAGCAGATCATCCAATCGCTCAGCTGGACGCACAATCAATACGCAGCAACAACTGACTCATATAATTGATATTATTTTCATTACACACATCAATCAACACACCAAAGTATTTCATACTCGATGTATACATACTTGATGCGATCAATCATTCATCCCACACTCTTAATCCTCACAAACAGAAACGGCACCAATGAATCACCAACAAGCCGCCGTCACCATATTCTGCGCCTTCAACTGTCAGCAACAACTTGACGAGACCGTTAGTCCCGATCGCTGAAGCCCACTGAGGACGTCCTATCAGTCAGGGCATTGATCAGGACGTAGACATCATTCAACCTACGCTCACCGCACGACAACTGAAGCTTTCCCACACGTCTCCACCAACGAGATCATCCCCGGTGCCGATGCGGTTTGCACAATGATGGAAGGAAAGCCCAGCTGACGGCAGGGGGATGACCTCCCAGGAGCCTGGCAGGGTCAGAAGCCACGGCCAAGTGTGCGACCGAACAGCTGGGCTTGTGCAGACCGGGGGGGGGGGGGGTAAATGCGAGCTCACAGCACTGCCCTTTTCTCACGCCCTCTGCTGCTCTCTCCCCCACCCCCCTCTCTCTCTCTCTCTCTCCGCTGTTCTCAGAAGTACCCGAGAAGCAGCTAAAACCAGAGCGAGCGATTTCACTTCCGCCCAGATGCGGAGGCTCAAACCCGCTACAAACACACACTCGCACACACACAAAAAACTCTCTCCCCGTTTCTCTCTGTCTGTCTGTCTGACAACCCATCCAGACGGGGCAGCAGTCTCGAACCCTGGTCCCTGTTTCGGAGTGCCTGATCTGGACCGTTTATGAACCGCAAACCCAATTAAAAAAAAAAAAAAAAAAAAAAAAGGAACAAAGGGGAAAATGCTTTGTTTCGTTCAGGATTCATTGAAAGATCTTGGCTGGTGGGCCAAAAACAAAGGGCAGTCCAGGACCAGGGCTGAAGAGCTCTGCTGGAGAACAGGCTTAAAGAGCACATACACAACCCGAGTCCCACGCGTGAGAACACACACGTCGAGAAGCACATTGGCGATGACCGGGGGGGCGGCAGTCAGCGGGGCACGGAAGGGGGTCACAATGCTGATGTTTGTGTGTGAGGAGTGCCGGTCGGGGGATAAGGAGACAGTGGCACTGGGAGGAGAGAGAGGAAGTGAGAGAGAGAGGGAGAGGATGCAAGCAGTCCCAGAGCAGGACAGACCAGACCACCCCCTACCCATCTCCAAAACAACATCCCTGCTAACACTGACACTATTGTTACACACATGGCAGCCGCCCCCCTCAGCAATCACTAGATACCACCCTGCCCCTCACCCATTCAAAACACCAACCCCTCCACTCTCAACCAATAGGCATACGGATCCCTCCCCTCGAGACCAAATTAGTCCAGGGCACCCTCCTCTCCGGACCAATCCGCGCACGGCAGACCCCTCCACTTCCTCCTACGGGTGCAAGCAGTGCCTCCCCGCGAGCCAATGAGCTTCTCTCTTACAGACATGCCACGAGGAAGAGGTCCCACCCCTCGCCTTTCCCCGCTTCTCCTTCCTTCCCTCTCTCTGTCAAACACCCTGCTCTATCAGATAATAATATCAGTCCATCGTTCTCTCGCTCTGTTTGTCTGGTTCTTGTTGAGACTGTTCCTCGTCAGCGGCGCTGTCTGTCTCTGGGAGACGGCGATGCGGTGGAGCTGCATTCTTGCAATATCTGCTTTCATCTCGAGGTTGAGCAGTGCAGTTACCTTCACCCACACACTGCAGGCTCCGGGTTACAGCGCGGCTGTGTGTGTGTGTGGTGCGTGATCGCGACACCCATCGTTTACATTTCTCACACCGAACAATGTGAATACGTACTAATATTTTCAACACACACAGCTGTGCCGTCAGCAGAGCAGCGGAGCAAAAACACACAACGGCACATTGCAATCGGCCGGCCGCAGTGTGGACTGGGTGTGTGTGTGTCAGAAGGACTGTCTGCCGTCACTGAGCCAGGGCCCTTCGGCTCCCGGGATACAGGAAGTCACTTTTCAAAATAAGGAGGAAGGAAAGAAAAAGCAAAAAACAGACAAAAAAAACAAAACAGGAAGTGTTGATAAAGGTCTCTTCTTTCGACTTCAGCAGACGGGTTACGGAAGCAATCACAACACACACAATACATTCATACCTACACAGGGAGTGAGAGACAGAAAGAGTGAGAGAGAGGAGAAAGAGGGAGAGAAATAGAGAGAGAGAGGGAGAGGGGGATAGAGGCAAGACTGGCAGGCGAAGAGGGCGTCCCCAACAACTTCCTGATCTCTTCCTCTCTGGCACACTCTCCACAGGGCTGAAAGCAGTGATTACACACACACACACACGCCAGCGATCCAGGGGCACATACTCTCACATGCATGGTCTCCATCCCGTGCAGCGCGCTGTCTCAAACTCCCTGACCTGCAGGGCAATTATTTCAGTCTCCTTGCCTGGCCCGCTCCGTCACCTTCGCCTCTCTGCTTAACCCATGGCGCGCCGCCCTCCGCGTCTTGCCCGTATAAGGCAGCGTCGAGGCGAGCCCTTCTGGTCGATTCCGGCTTCAGTAAAACCACACACCTTCTCACTTCCTCCGCCGCTCCCCTCCCCTCCCCCGCTCACCATGATCCACTGATTCTGCGCTCCCGCCGGCCAATCGCAGCCCCGTGCAGGACCTGTGTGTGTGTGGGGGGGGGGGGGGGGAGAGCCCCGCAGACTGACTGTGCGGAGGAGAGAGAGACCTGCTGCAAGGCGGTCTATTATAAGCACAGGAAGCCTCCGGGCGGGTGGGGGGTTGCCAGCCTGTCGGACCCCCCCGCAGAGCCACACTGCAGGACCCCGCTGTCCCCTCACCCGTGGCTCCAGACCCCCCACTGACCACCCCCAGTGCAGCGGCTCCCGAATGAGAGCAGCCGTAGCTTTTATTCCGACCTTTGTGATCTGATTAGTTGATTAGCTGATTAACGGGGCGAATTAAGTTCTGCGTTACAGACTGCACACGTTATGTGACAGGGCGCGTACCAGGAAGCAGAAGGAGCTTTGAGACACGCTCTGTAGACGACATTAAATAAAGTTATGGACATATATGTCTATATGATAAGATAAGCATGTTAACTGAGTGAGAGAGAGAGCTCCTGTAGGAACCGACACTGCGGACCAGCAGGACGTGGTCTGAGAGCAGCACGTTTCACAGGTCTCTGTACAATCGGCAACATCTTGAGAACCAGGAGAAGGTTTTCAGCTGCTCTAATTAAGTCAGGAAGACAGACGAGGACACCCTGCAGGACCAGGACTGCGCCATCCCTGCAGATAAATAGAGCACTGTCAGGGCGATACTGCGGGGCAGGAGAGAGGGGATCGGGCCGGGCAGTAATTCAGAGCACAGGGGACCCACCCCTGGTCCCACAGGCCTCCCCGCGTCTTCTGGTCTTCAGTCCCATCCCAGCAGAAGCGTGGGTCCTCCTACAGGGCCCGGGGGGGGGGGATTATTGACTTGGGCAACACTGAGGGCATCAGGCAATGCCACAGAGTGCACCAGCAAGCAGAGGGTTAACAAGATAGGAGGCTATAGTTGCCATTGCTTTCAAATCTGTTCCAGCCGAGGAGCCAGGCCAAGCGGCGGCTCCTCTACCCTGCTGCAGAGACGCCTCCCGGTTGGAGGCAGTCTCTGGATTACAGGCATAATTAACAGCGCAATAAGTAATTATCACTCAGCCCTAATTGTAGGAATTGTAAGTAACAGAAATGCAAAAAAGGGACAAGTGGGTTAATTATTGAGGCTAAGTGTGTAATAAAACAATCGTGATAACAGCACTGCCGAGGAAACGTCTCCGTCCTTCAGTGTGTCAGACTGGTACTGAATAAAAAGACTAAAACTACATTCTCTCTCTTTCTTTCTCTCTCTCTCTCTCTGCCTAATTCAGCTAATGCATTTTCACCAGACCGGGAAACACTAAGTTATGTCATAAAAACCCCCCACATAAATAAACAGTGAAACTGCTTACAGGAACTGTAATTAACATCCTGAAAGACACGATGCACAGTGTACAAGCCTGCTGTCAACCTTATGGTGACGGAAGCCAAGGTTTTGCAAGTGTGCATGTCAGTGTGTACTGGTGTCGCCGCTGCAATGGCTGACTAATGCCGTCGGCTTGAGCTCGGTGCTTAATATCAAGGCTGTATAGTGACATTTGCTAACACTGTCCCTCCCGGGCCGTAAAACGATTGACAACGAATGACTAACTCTCTCTCTGTCAGTGTTTCTGCAAGTCCGCCCATCCCAGTGTATAAAAGTCTCCATTGTGTTAATCAGCCGCTCTCTCTCTCTCTTCTCTCTCAATCACCCTGCTATCAATCCCTCAAACTATCACTATCACTATCTCTCTCTCTCTCTCTCTCCTTCCATTTGAAACTGTCAAACATCAGCTTCTCTGTCAATGTCAGCCAGAGTGGAAACTTCACCATTTCTTTGACTGTTACAAAAAAAAGGGGAAGAAAACTAAAATGAGGAACAGGCTGTGAAAAAAAACTATGAATAGAAAAAAGGAAGGGAAAAATAGCCCAATGGTTCATGTTGGAGTTGGAGAAACAATAATATGAATATTTAAGAATATATGAATACACAGTCAACAACAATCAATCAAAACTACACAAGTTGCTGGTGGCACACAATCTGTTCTGGGTTTTGACTCGTTTGGTGTGATTCTCAGGTCTTATGATTCACTGGCATCTGGGGCTGCTGCATTTCCAAATACATACTGCAGATGCGCGTTTTTAAAGCATATAAATGAGGCGATTTCCATAAAGCATGAATTCAACCAGAGAGAGACAGAGGCGGACGGGGACAGGATCCCGGGTCCCGCTGTGCTATTTGGAAGTGGACGGAACCACGCACAGCACTAGAAAGCCCTCAGTGTCCACCCGGAGACATGTCCACCCGGTCCTGCACGCCTGGCTGCCGGATCCCCCCCGACAACAACAACACGCAGCCGGATCGCGGATCGTCCTCCGCACCGGTAGTAGTAATAACATGCCTGCAGGGCCAGCACATACCATTTGCTTATTTAAATCCTTTGCTTTTGTTATTTGCAATTATGCAATGCATGCATTTTAAGCAATAATGTATCGTGCAATGTTTCCGATCGCCCATCCTCCTCCTCTCTCCCCCCTCTCTTTATATATATATATATATAGATAGATAGATAGATATGTATAGATATTTTAATGCACCGCAGGATGTTCAAACGTACGCCACACTACAAAACGTGACAGCTGCAGCGCATTGTACATTTTAATGAGAGCATGCACCAAAATGCTTACCTGCTCGACGAGCTTCAGCACAGCCATGGCAAGATCCGCTTCAAGAGCACATCCAAGCGGGTCCCCGGTCCAACAATGCACACAGCAGCCACGGACAGAGACCGGCCCGGGTGGCCGCAGCTGTAATTGTCTCCGCTGTGCGTTTTTAAACGGCTCTATCCGTCCGGGGTTCGGCGACGCCGCTTCGGTCGGGTGCTGTGCTGGGCCCGGCCGCGGCGGAGGTGGCAGCTCGCCGGCAGGACAGACGCAATGGGCGGCCGGTCCCGCTCGGGCTGCCCGCTGCCACGCTGGAGGAGGAGGGAGGGAGAGGAGGCTGCTCTGCCTGCGCTGCGACACCCGGCGCTCACCCGAATCTCTCTCCCTCTTTCTCTCTCTCACACTCACTCACTCAGTCTCTCTCTCTCTCACAGGAAGTCCATGCCTCTCCTCCACTCATCTGCACACACTGGGCCCCTGGCAGCATCACGCCTCCCTGACTGACAGCCCGCCCGCCACCAGCGCCGCGCCGCCGCTCTGCCTCTCTCTGGCGGCCGCAGAGGGAACAGCAGCTCCCGGCCTCCTCGCTGGAGCTCCTCACGCTTCCCAGTCTGTGAGCATCACCTTGACTTCACTCCAGGATGACCTTCTCAATCTCATTACACAGTTTGAAGGCACCACGCTATGGCACTACTGGGTGGCGACGGGTCAGTGGCTCTTGCGAAGATGCGTCTCGTCCCAGGTGGTGTGACACCAGAAGTGTGAAGCTGAGTGGAAAGAGATGGTCCTGGGCTGTTTTTAACCCAATCTCTGGTGTGTGTGTGTGTGTGTGTTTGTTTATTGGGCTGGGCCTCACTGTGCTGTCTAAGCCAGGTATGAACCCACCAGAGCTGGCATGGGGGTGCAACACCCTAATGGATCTGCAGTCTTAGGTGTCAAACAGCAGACCAGCAGGTCCAGAAAACATGGACAAGTGTTGCTGTTTAATGGGTCCCGTCAGAGGGATTTGTGGGGGAATTTGGACAATGAAAGCATTGTGGCGCATTTCCTGGTACTTTCCAGGTGTGTAAACTGAGAAGTTTCTAGTGACCTTTGCTACTTCCCTGTCCCCTTGGCAGTGAGGCGAGCAGAATCGGTCCTGCCAAGCCCTGCCTCCCCCTATATCCTGTCAGGATGGTTGTGTACTTGACTAGGCCCCAAACCTTCCCTATCTATCCATCTCACAACATATTAACGAACAAGGACAAACATAGTGCAGGAGCCGCTCTGCACTGCTGGCCGATCTCCACATTTCCTCCTCTGGTGAAGAAATGACAGGTTGTGCAGCACGCGCAGTCGTGGCCCGATGCTTTTCTTGGCGGTTCACAGTTCCCCGTCGCTTCCTGTGTCGGCGTGTCCTCTCTCTGCGCGGAATCACGCGTCACGCGGCGGCCAATCGCAGCGCTCGGGCTCACGAGCCACAGGTCGCCGCTCACATCCTGCCGCCACACATTAATACTTAGAAACACATGTGAGGGAACCGCCCTGCTTGATTGTGAAAGATGACTGCGGCGGTCATGATTCCTGAGGTACAGAAGTCACAGGGGAATGTGGCTGGATTGTCCCAAGGAGCTCAGAAGGAGATGGTTTTCCCAGACAGTGAGTGTAATAATGGACCACAGAGACAATAAACTGGGAGTGTATAGTGTATAGGGGTTAAAATTGGAATAAAAGCCACTCAGTTCAGCCCAGTGTTTGCGTCTCCCCCTGCCCCCCACCGGCAGCAGCACAGAGAGCCACAGCCCTGATGGGGAATGTCGCCTTCCTAGGATGCATGTGGTTTTGAGGCATTTTGGTTTGTACCCGCTGAACAGAGAGAGTGTATCGAGTAGCCAGAGCGTTATGCAGCGCGGCCTGGCCCCGGTAGCCGTGCCGTGTCGCGAAATCTCTCCAGATTCAGAAAGAGGAAAAAAAAAAAACACACAAACTACTGTGTGCGCCTCCCTAACCACAAACACTTCCTTCTCATGCATGGCACTCGGCAGCAATGCAGCGGGGCACAGCTCTAAAGCCTGTGCACAATTAAGTCAGCACACACACAATGTCAAATAACTTTACGTTTCTGATAATAGTTCCAGCAAACGTGTTTTTTTATGACGCCACCGGTCCAATTTGTGCAGTTTAAATCGGTAGGGGCCAAGCCTTTTTCTCTCTCCTATAAAAAAACTCAGCTACATCAAATATAAAGAACGCTCAGTTCTGTATTGAATTCCTCAGCTGGGAGTGTTTCTGTAATCTCAGGAAAAGTTGGCACCCCAGCAAAACCCAGAACCCAAGACCCACTTATCGCTGCATTAGCACTTTTAAATCATTGTAAGTGTGCAGTAATGGTGCCTTAAACAGCACCTGTAACTCTATTCTTCAATTCTGCATTCACAGCTCTTCAAATGGGAGTCAAAGGGTGTGAAGGGACTGGCACTGGGGTGGAGAAATCCAAGCGGGCACCTCCCTAGCCTGACTATGCCTACAGACGCATTGCTCCCTGCTGGGTGAGGGCAGTTACCTGGCTTCATTATTCAGAGACTTGTGCACATCTTCTCCCTCACCACCCACACACTTAGACAAGACCTCCAAAGGCATCACAGCCCTGGGCAACCTCGCGATCCTCAGCGGCGCACGAGACGGGACACGAAACGCGGCGGCATTCCTGCGCGTTTCTACATTTCTGTACATGTAACCGGCGGAACGTTAGCACCTGCATATCCCGGAGAAGATGAAACCCGTCCCACGCAATCAAGACCCAGATGTTTAATTTATAGCACTGCTGTGGACAGCCAATCACAGGAGAGACAGGAGGACAGGGTTCCGAAGCTTTCCGCACATTCCTCCGCTCGACCCTGAGGGGTTCCGATGGAATGCGCCAACGGAATGTCAAAGGAAACATTCCAGTCCGGCCTTGTGGTAAAAAAGGCAACGCTACCAGATTATAGGATTTGATCACAAGAAGCCAATGGGAAGGAGGGGTATTTTTAACTCGAGTAGAAGGGTTGTGGTTCGTTTGTGTAACAAGTCGGTACAGGGAACCTGAACACCAACACAGGCAGGTGGAACGCACTCTCCAACAGGGTGTGAAACAGCACAGCAAGCGAAGACCGATCAAAACAGTATTGGATTTTCAACAGGACAGGTTTGCACGAGTCCATAAATGAAGGGTGTCAGAGCAAGCTTCTAGTCTATCCCCCCGATAGAGAAGAGAGGTCGGATTCGTAAAGATAGAGCAGAAAAGAACAGGACAGACAAGTCTTTTATACACAAAGTTTATTCTGTCAAATAAAGAAACATCCCAGTAAGAACAAAGAAATGGAATATCAGCCTCAGGGAGACTACCCGAAACAGTTGATCCACAGAACGATGAGAAGTCTAATATTAACGGCCACGAGTTCATCTTGCCGACCGTAGCACTTGTGCTTCGACACTACTGTGATTTCTCGTGAAAAACTCAAACTTTATTTATTTTAAAGGAAAAGAAATCTACAGGCCCTGCGAGCCACTCATGTATTTTTTTTGTTCCTCTTTTACAAAACAAAGTCTGGTCAGACGCCACTGAGGCAGGGAGAGGGAGCACTATCTGACGGCAGAGAGGAAAGTCAGGGGAAGGAACGGGTCGGGAGAAATGAATCTTGTACGTACAAAAAATAAAACCGAGGAGAGAAGTATTTAATATGGCAGGGGGCGAGGGGGTCGGGGTCACACGAAGTACTCGAGCTCGTAGCGGACGTAGGGGTTCTTCTCGTCGTTGTACACGCGGGGGTAATGCGCGATCAGGGCGTCCTGGGAGCCGATGTAGATGGAGTTGTAGATCTTCCAGTAAACGTCTCGCACCTTCCGGGCCGGGTGGAACAGACCCTGCGGGAAGGAGGAGGACAGATCAGACCGGGGTGCAGAAAACAGGCAGAAGAACTGGTCAATCCCATCTCCCCTTTAGCACAGAGGCCTACGAGGAGGCTACACCCCTCCATCCCCCCACGCGCTGAAGCCCGGCGTACCTGGAGGCAGTACTGCAGCATGCGGCAGGGCCCGATGGCGACCCGCAGCCCCTCCAGCGCGCCCATGACGGCCTGGATGACGTGGGGCGACGTCTCGAACACGTTTGGCCACACATAGTTCAGCAGGTGGTTGAGCGAGTCCTCGCAGCCGAAGCCGTACACGCCCAGGGACATGTGCTGGACCACGGCGCTGGCGGTTTGCCGGTGAACCAGGTCCCTGAGAGAGGGAGGAAGAGTCAATCTTGGAGGGAAGAGGAAAAAAAGGAGCGAGGCAGTGTCGCTACCCTGGGAGTTGAGGACCAGAGCTCTCGCTTTCGCTCACCTGTCCATGAGCGCGTCCTCCAGCAGGGGCGTGACGGCGTAGATGTAGTCCTTGCCCATCTCGCCGATGTACTCAAACAGGAAGGAGAGCGACTTGAGGACACCGTTCTGCACGTTGAGCTCGGGCACGCGGTACTCGTTCATGAGTGCCGGCAGCACCGTGAAGGGCGAGCACGTCTCGGCCACGATGGCGATGGCCACCGTCGTGCACACGCGGTTCTGCCGCTCCTGCACCTTCAGGTTGTTGAGCAGCGTGGCCAGCACGTCGTGGGGGCTGCAAGGAGAGGAGAGAGGGTTGCCGAAAAAAAAAAAAAAAGACCATAGCGATAACTCTGGCGGCGGCGGTAGCAGCACCAGGCACTCACCCGATGGCCTTGGCGATGTAGCCGAAGGTGTTGACGGTGGCTCGGCGGATAGCCTTCTTGTGGGCCTTGAGCAGCTCCAGCAGCTCGAAGCAGATCCTCATCCACTCCCTGGCCGAGACGTACTCCGCACCCCTGCAGGAAGACGGGAGACGCATTTAATCACACAATGCTCACTGGGATGCAGGTCCTGCCAAACCTCCAGAGGAAATCCAGAAATCCATCCCTTCCACAGAGAGAAACCAAATCTACCTCTGGTGAAACCATCTCCGCTACCCAAGCTGTAACCCCTCACCACACCCTCCCACCCGGCCTCCAACCATCCCATGTGGGCTGAAATCAAACCATGCGCGCAGGACGTCAACAAGGGAACAGTATTTGAACCCCACCCCAGGCCCGTCACTGACCTGTCCGCGATCCTGCCCACCAGGTCGATGCAGTTCTCCTGCACCTTCTCGTGCCTGTTCTTCAGGATGGGCGTCAGTCTGGGCAGCAGGTCCTTGATAGGAGGGGTCATCTTGTGCATACCTGTGAGGGAGAGAGATGGATGAGAGCGTGTTCACCTGCAGCCTCTGGGTCACACCTGCCCAGCTGGTCGGAACGTGCGTGTGTGAATGTTGACGAGTGACGTACCGATGACGTTGACGATGGCCTTGAGGGCCCCCAGAATGCTTCCCAGGACTTCTGGGTACTCCTCTCCCAGGTACTCGTATAGCACCACTCCCAAGTGACCCATCAGTTTCTCCTGTAGAGGGAGAAGGACCATGAGCAAAGACATCAGAGATCAGACATTACAGCCATCTCAGTCACCCTTAGAACAGGTCCCCATCTATCCGTCTCTTACCTCCTGGCAGGTCTTCATGACGACAGCAGTGCGGGAGATGAGGTCAGCGGCCTGCTGCCTGACCTTGGCCGACTTGTTGTTGAGCCGCCAGAGAACCGTACCGCAAATCTGGGGCAGGTAGGGCTTCACACGCTTCCCCAGTGCGTTCACCACCGTGCCGAACCCGTTCAACATGACCGAGTCCTACAGAGAGGGAGGAAGGGTGGTCAGATAAGACGTCTGGAGTAGAACAGAAAAGAGAGCCATTCAGCAACCCCCAACCCTCCACCGGCAGACAGACCCACCCCAGGGACAGTCCTGCATCTCTGTGGAATGGGCTACAGGCTGCTCCTCTACTAAACATCTCTCACCTCAGTGGTCTGCTCCTGGAAGGCATACAGGATGCCATCGATAAGCTGCTCCTCCAGCTTGTGGTCGATGTCGGCCGCCCCCAGGTTGCCCATGATCTTCTCTATGGTCTCCATTACCATCTTGCGGTACTGCTCCGCCTCGTCCTTCAGGTCATCCACGATGCGCGAGATGATCTCTGCCGCGCCCACCTTGTTCGCCAGCTCCACCGTGGTGTCCACCAGCTGCAGAGAAGGAAGGGGGGTGGGGGGGAGATACGTCAAACCATTGTCACTTACAGAGAGCATCGAGGCAGGAGATGGGGAGGCAGCCTTGCAGGTACCTGTCTGTAATTCCGCCTGTCCAGGGCCATCCTGTGCTGCCAGAAGTGCTTGAAGAAAGGGGGCAGGATCTCCGTCTTGATGTAGTTGGCCTCCACACCATCTGTGCCACAGCACTGCTTCACCACCTACAAGGAGAACAGAGGAGAGAGAGTCAGCCTGGGAGCTAGAACAGAGCGCTGCTTGGAGACCACAGATTCTCTCCCTGTGCTACCACCGGCATCACGTTCAGACCCACCTTGAGCACGATCTTCTTCATCTCCTCGTCGGGGGACTGGAACTCTCGGATGAGGATCAACATGACCTCACGGGTGTAGTAGTTGGCGTACTCGGCGTCCATCAAAGGAATGAGGTACCCGATGGCCTTCAGGAAAGCAGCCAGACCCTGGGGGAAGACACGGGGTTAGATGGACCCTAGAAGGCCGGGTGCTCGTTTCCAGAGGGATTACAGGTAAGGAACCTGGAACAGGCAGGTCACTCCACAGTCCGGGAGCTCCGTCAACGTGGCACGTGTGAATTTCGGTATCTGAAGCCCTTTGGACCCAACCGGCACCCATCATGGTAATATAGAAACCACCTTACCTTGCCTCTGTGCTGTCGGATGCCCTTCCACAGCGGCTTGAGCACAGAATCGAAGGACTCTATACCGTACGGCGTGGCGGCTTCTGCCAGGGCGGCGATAGCCAAGGCGCTGATGGTGCGCACCTTCTGCTGCTCATCCACCAGACCTGCAAAACGAAACGCACAGGGGTTAGGATCGGTAAGCGGGCAGTGCTCCCCTAACAGGGCGACACCACCTTAGACCCTCAGGGGTGTGCCACAGTGCCTCACCATGCTCAATGATCTCCACCAAGCTGCGCAGGTGGGGCAGGATGGCGCAGCCCATGAGGATGGCGATCTGCTGCACGATCTTGATGCCGGTGTGCCGCGCCTGCCAGGACTTCTTGCTCTTGCACACAGCTTTGAGGAAGGGCAGCAGGGAGGGGATGCCGAGCGCCGAGGCCACCACGGCGAAGGCCCGGGCCGTCGTGTTCCTCACGTACTCGTCCATGTTGTCGATGTCGGGACGCATGGTGGAGATCATGGTGGCCAGACCGGCCGCCTGCCGGGAGGGGGAGAGGGGATGACTTGGATTAGGCACAGAACTCACCACCCTCCCCAGATTAGATGATGAGTGAGTGAGATTATGGAGTCAGTTTTACGGAGCAGTTAAAGAGACTCACCTTGGCCAAGTTGGAGATGATTTCTCTGCCTTCCACTCTGGCGTAGTAGTCCTCATCAATCAGCAATGGTTCAATCACCACCAAGATCTGGAACCGAGCACAGTGGAGGTCAGTTTTGGCATTCAACGGTTTTACCCAACAGAGCATTTCATATCACAGCTAACAGCAAAGGTCATCACAATGGCCCTGCACCCCTCAAGGACAGATCTGACTCACCTTGTGGACGTACGGTCTGACCAGGTCGTCCAGCTTGTAGAGGATCCTGTCGATGACCTTGACCAGCAAGTGGCGCTCCTGGTCCTCCAGAGTGGGAGACATGAGCAGGGGCAAGATCTGGTTGAAGAGCGGCCCGGCGCCAAACTCCCGGGCCTTGTCCGTGATCTGACGCAGCGCCGCCTACGGGCAAAAGAGATACGGCACGGCGTGAGACGAGCGTGGGATAGGGAAGCGATGCGCGAGAAGCATGACAGAGAAGGAGACGGACCGCGAGAATCTGATGAACACTTTGAAACAGTGGACTTACCTTTCTCATGGGCGGGGTGCCGTTCTTGATCTTTAGGAGGAGTTTCATGATCTTTCGCTCCTTCTGCTCCTCTGGGCTAAGAGTGGACTCGTCTACCTCCACCTGAAACGAAAGATACCAACCGTCAAGAGGGCCATGCACGCAGGGGGGGAAAAGAGGAACGGAGGCTCGGAGAGGGGAGCAGGCAGCTCATCAGCGCAGCCTCACCAGCAGCTTGTCGAAGTACTGGATGTCGTCGGGCTTGAGGAAGGGCAGGTTCCCCGAGGGCTGGTCATTAACCGACTTCATGGTGCGGTCCTCGGTCTGCATGTGGAAGCCGGTCATGCCGCCGATGGGCGTGGGTGTGGCAGTCAGCTTACGGGCCGGGGTGCGGATGGGGACGTAGCCCGCTGGAGGGGGCAGCACCTGCGGGGGAAACGGAGGGAGAGAGAGAGAGAGAGAGAGAGAGAGAGAGAGAGTGGTTAAAACTCCTATAATCACCCAACATAATAGAAGTGCGACGACTCGGGCCCTACGATACTCAGTGATGTGCTGCCAGTAGTCAGACGGGGGCCGTACCTTGTAGCCCTCTGGGAACATGGCGTCCAGCTCCTCATCGGTGAGGGGCCGGTTCCTCTCGTCGATCTCCCTCTCCCAGCGCCAGGCCTGCAGCTGCTCGGGCGTCATGCTCATGAGGTGACCTGAGGCGTGACGGATGGAGAAACAGAGATCAATGAGCGGCAAACAACCGCTCCACCACTTTATTGTATAAAGAAAAAGACATTGACTAGGCAGGTTATACTTTCTACATATCCCCTGAAAAACACAACAAAATTAAAATTACTGTAGTCGGTTTTACTCCAATCAACTAAAGGCTTTGTCTGCATAGCGGACAACTGGAGAGGTGGGTGTCACCTGGGGTCGGGGTGGCCATGTTCATAGCAGGGGTTCCGATGGGAGTCTTCCCAGGAGTGAGCAGGGGTGTGGAGGAGCCCATCTGGCTGGCTGGCGTCTCATCCCACCGAGACTTCCTCTTGCTGGCCCCCGGTGTGGGTGTCTCGCCTACGGAGTCGCCGCCGCGGTCGGTACGTGGGGTCTCAGCCCAGCCGCTGCCGTGGCCTGGGGTCTCTGTGGACAGTGGAGACGTGGAGAGAACCGTTATTAGAAGGAAGTGACACACTGGGCTCCAGCATCCTTAGGTCACCATTAGCACCATGAACTGACCTCGCTCTGTCTTGGGCGTCTCGTCCCAGCGGTTCTTGCGCACGCTGGACGTGGCTCCTCCGTGACCGGGAGTGACGTGTCCCGGTGTGTCGCCACGGCCTGGGGTGGCAGCCCCAGCGGGCGTGTGGCTTGGCGTGGGCTCCCACATGCGTGTGCTGGGCGTGGCACCAGGCGTCTCGCTGCCCTTGGCCCGGCCGGGGGTCTCGTCCCAGCGGCTCTGAGAGGGAGTGTGTCCCGGAGTCTGGAGAGAGAGAAGACGGTCGCAGGTTGAGGTTACTGGCACTCAGGTCACCCGTGCAAAAGAGGGTCTGTACCTCCACACAAATCAAATCTCACACACTCTCTGCATCAATTTGCAACCATCCATACCTCTACACCGGAATCGGCCTGGTCCCAGCTGGAGACCTTCTTGGGAGTGGCACTGGCGCTGCTCGGCGTCTGGTCGGCAGTCTGATCCCAGCGGCGCTTACGCTTGGCAGCTGCCGCCGCCGCCGCCTGGGAGGCCGCAGAGCCGTTCACAACCTTCAGGTCCCCCGACTTCGCCTTCTCTGCCAGCTGCTGACGGATCTCTTTCTGCAGAGCACAGAGGAACGCAGTTAGCACCACTGAGCCAAGCAGCAACCAACAAGGGGTTCCACTGCAGGGCGGTAGGCAGGGCACCTACCTCCTCTTTGGTGAGGTGCTGCTCTCTCATGACGTCCATATACGTTCTCGCCTGCAGCTTTGGATCGGGCGTTTTGCCTCCTGCGGGTGAAAAGAGCAGCAACAAGACACGAGGTGGTCAGGGCGATAGGAACCAGACCGGCAAAAAATACAACACAAAAGAGCAAGAGTATGTACAATAACAGGTATCTAACCTAACCTTACAACAGTCAAGCTTTACTTTAAAAACAAGCTACTTCAGTTTTTTGCAATTGAGGGAATTAAGATTTCTAAATGAAATCAAAAATGCTTATGAAAACCCTAGATACATAATTACAAACTCACTCGCTCACTCAAAAAAAAAAAAAAAAACACATGTATAAAGATACAACAAATGCTGACGATTATAAGAGGAGAAGGAGAGGATATAGCCATCACTGAAACTGGGTGTCCTGGGCTGTGCTCTCCAGAATACGTACACTTTCTGTGCCAGGGTCCTTCTGCAGTGTCAGACTTCAACCGGCAGAAAAGAAGCCTAGAAAATTATCTCTTTACCATTAGTAACACTTTGGAAAGGGTTTGAACTCAAAAACACAGCATACCACCTGTTACGTAACTTTTGCAACAAAAAAAAAAAAATGTAATGTTTTTAAAAAAAATTAAATCCTCCTGGTACTTGTCCACAACTTCAAAAAAAAAAAAAAAGTTTTGCCATTATTCTACACTATGAAGTCTACATGGAGATGGAAGCCAATGTTTAAAATATATCTTTGTTACGGGTCCAATAGTCCAAGTAAGATTTTGGGGGGTAAGAGAGGGTATAAAGTATTTAGTTTGTTTTACCTCTCCACTGCGACTAAGGTTAACTGTACACCCATGTTTGCAATAAAGTCTGAACAGACCAAAAGAACAGGGGGCTGGAAGTGTCAGCCTGTCTAAGCCAGAAAGCCCTGAAATGCCAAGGTTGTTTATAACGGGGTCTGTCCAATCACCTCTATGCAGGAGGGGTGAAGGAGGATATACAGACTCCAAGAGACATACAGTGCAACCTGTGTGAGCCGCAATGCTGGGAGCAGGCAGCAATTCACTTAGTGCTGCAAAAATCTGCACAACAAGACAAGACTCTCTGCTCCGTGCCGTTAAATAAAAACGGTGAAGACAGACCACATACTGTATATGTTAACCAGTACTTACCACTGAAGTGTTTTTTGTGCAAGGTAAACAAAAACAAAAGATTATCTACAGTAAAAACAAAATGCACAATGGTGCTGGTACACCCCTCAAGAATAACTGGCATTCAGAACTAAATTCTGCACAGCATGAATGATTATTATACAGGCGGCTCCCCATCACATCAAGATCCTTCGAGTTCGTCACAACAATGTGGTTCACACAGGGTGCAATGAGTCACCAAGGACTCTGGAACGGGTGCACAAAAAAAAATACTAAAATCAGTGGCTTTTTTTGTTTGGATCCATTACTGAAAATATATTAGGGCTTCAATATAGTTCTACTCCTTGGCAAGTTTGGTTTATTTTTTGATTATATATATATATATATATTTTTTAAATAAACCTAAAAAAATTAAAGGGACTTCGTATGCCATTCCTCAAGTCTTAAAGAGAGATGGTTTCAACTCTGACTACTTGTAGGAGAGGACAGAGGTTTTGTTGTGGCTAAGGAGGTCCGGAGTCCCCTGCCATGCCTTTTGACCATGCCAGCGTGGCCCGTTTGCCCTGACAAACTGAACACACTTCCTTGAGGCAAAATCTTTGTGTTCACCATAACCTACACAGGATGTGTTGCGCTGCACAAGAATGCAGACAGGACTGGCATAGCAGTACTGCTGTAGGAGAGAAATTAAGGACAGTTAGTATGGGCCTGTGGAATCGTAGTACACAATTTCTTTCACTTAATTCTTGCACAACAATTCTTTGCTTGCATCACAGACAGAAAGATGCCGTCTTCCTATAGTCAGCTACATGCAGGCTTGACAATTCAACACTACCCAGAGCAAGTAAGGTTTGGCTGCTAGCTTCCTCCTGCCACTGATTATGAGATCTAGCCTTTAGGCTGCAGGAGAACTTGCAGTTCACAACTGTGTCTTGCAAAGCAATAAAAACACCTCAAATGTGTTGAACCGAGTATGTGAGGGGTTACTGCGGCCACAGAGGGACTAAATCTCTCTTCAGGGAAACATCTGGCCAGGAATTAAAAGGTAAGGATGCTTCTGGCTAAAACAACAGCCCAAAGGAGAGCTCTGGCCTGTCAACCCTGTAGTGAATGTTGATGCAAGGAGACTTGCAGGATGGTCTTCAATCTATGACGAATCCATAAACACCCTCCTCTCCAAAAGGGAGTCATCAGGCACAAGGCTCAAAAGCTGAAGAGGGGCCATGCAGTTCTGCAACAGTCTGAAGGCTAAACACAGAAGTGGACTGGAGACCACCCCCCACCCCTCCCCCCCGAGTTGTAAACCTGTGCCTCTTGCCTTCCTCGTCTTTCCTAAAGTACAGTACGTAAGGCTCGCTAAAGCGAGGCACAACCGTACTACTGAGGAGTGGTAACTTATGTGCAAACGTTAAACTGGCGTTACAGTTTTTAAGCTAGAAGGCTATCTGTCGCACTTATTCTCCCATGACCCTAACCAGTGCCTGGTCTGGACTGCCTGTGGCTGGATCATTAACTAGGGAGTTTAAAATTAAATTAAAACAATCATGTCTAAGCAGGAGACTCCAGAATGACTGCATTGGAAATGTGTTCCTCACTCATGTGTGTAAAACAGCTTCCCTGCATGTTTTTGACACTTACATTAACACACACAGACACACACACACTGCAGGGTCAAAACATTGGATCAACCAATCAGTTCAATCAACCATCTCCACTCACTTAATCAAATTACAAGTACAGGTGAACTTTACGTGTTGTTACAGCAGCACCTCGATCCCTCACTCTGATGACAGTGTAACTCTGAGCAGTGTGTCACACACCCTATATGTCTGAGGTAGGAGTGTCCGTGTTACATGTCCTGCGCTGCACAGCATGTTCCTGCCCTGCCTGCTGAATCACTTCTACTCCTACCCTTTCAGAGTTACCCCCACCCATCACCCTCTCGTTCACAAGAGTCTGAAGCCAACAGAGAATAATTTACCACACATCCCCACCAAACGCACACCTGTATGGACACACCACACAGGCATCGAGGAGAACCAGGAAGCGCAGAGACTTCTGGGAATTCACTTTGTAGGATTTTCACATTTCGAATAGTTGGAAGGCTGTCACCGAAAAGCCCCAGCCTTGGTCGGGTGCTGAAAGCCAAAAACCCACAATCGAGAAGTGTCAGTAGAGCCCGAATGCGTTCATCTTTCAGAAGGCCCTGCAAAACCTACCCAGGGACACTGAGAGGATATGAAAAAGCTGCAAGTGCATCATGCCAAGCTGGGGTGAATTATTCCCTGAGTTTGACTGCAGAGCCTTGGACGATTCAAAGATCCAGTTCATCGGAAACTTTGACATCTAAAACAAACTTTTTGAAAACCAAACAAAAAAATCTTGACAGCTTTTCTGTTGTTCTTCCTCTTAAATACTTTAGACAAACTTCACAACATGTCCATTAACCCTCTGAAATGATCACACCTCACCACAGCCTGAATCACACCGTGCATAATACCCAATACTAGCACACCTCGTCCCCTCCTAGCCGTCAAAATTGAAATCCACTGCAACTGTGCAATAGCCAAGTGGTCCTGGCTCATGGGAATGCATCCATGGTCGCCTACATCTAAATCCATAAGTCAATCTGTCTTCGGTACACAACCTCAGTAGGCGTTACAAGTGGACGACTATAGAAACACCAGAAACCAACACAGTATAGCTACCAGAACTCCGGTATGCGTACACGTGTGTTTGTTTTCACAGGGTCTCTCAGAGGAGCTCTCGAGCTCGGGATGCAGGCTGCGAGTCGGTGTGGCTCAAAGGGTTAATGCGCCCAAGGAGTCGGGTCAGACAGTACAGAGCCCTGGAATGGCATGGGGTCGGGGCGGTGGGGAGGGTGGGGGGGGTAAGGCGATGTGGGCCGGCGGCGAGGCGTGGAATTTACCGTCTGCAAACGGGTCGAGCCGCTCAGGGGAGATGATCATCTGGCGTCGGCGCGCTTTGTACTCGTCCTCCCGCTCGGCGATCTTCGGCGGCCGGTGCTCCGCGAAGGGGTCGTACTGAGGGCACAGGGAGGCACGGTCAGTGGGAGAGGATACACAGTAATCAAAGCAAAGAAAAATATACTCTAAGCAGCACCAAAAACACAATTAAAACGAGAGTCGAAAAAAAAAAGTCAATAAGGGGGTCCAGACCTGTTCTGCGGATTGGGGAATGTCATTGAGCAGCGCCACCGGTGCGTGGAAGCCCGGCTTCTTCTGCCCCAGAAGGCTGGTGGAGGAATCTTCCTCGTCATCCTGTGACAGAAAGAGCGGGAATTAGAAAAGGAATTAAAACCTGGTCAAGCCGGCTCCATCAGCTCATACAGAGGGCAGGACTAATGAAACATGGGGACAACAGGCCCCTTTCAAATCATATTTAATGCTAACTAAGTAGAAGAAATTTCACAAAAAGCTTTAACTCCATATAAGCACCTCTTAATCCCACCCATCATTCACATTTAGAAGACTTAAATTCACTTTTTAGTGACTGTTACACTGAGCTATCTGGTCTTCAGTCACTTTTTCGCTAAACCCAAGCAGGGGATGTCAACATCAGCGCTGCACTCACGTCCTCGTGCTCGTTGGCGGCGATGGAGGTGACGTAGCCGGCGAAGCGGCTGTCGTTGCCGCCGTAGATCTCCTGATCGTAGTATCCGGTGGAGTCCAGGCCCACGCCGCCCTCCCCCTCCTCCAGCAGGGCGGCCTTCATGCCCTGGATCTCCAGGATCTGGGCCTCGATGTCTGGTAGATGGGGAGGAGAGTGACAGACAGAGGAAAGAAAGGGTGTGGGGGCAAACGAGAGAGATGGTCACAAATTAGCAGAGGTTCATTTCACAGTGTTGAACAAGATTATAAACGCATACAGCAGCACCGTTGAAGATCTTTCTGATCTCCTTGCTGCTGTGACAACTATATCACCTGGAGGGGATGCAACCATTAGGCTTCAGCCTTAAGTCATAGACCCCAGAGACTTTCTCCAATGTGCCATCCATAGGAGTATGTTTTTCTCTCCTCTGTGCCTAATGGTTTATTTTTAAGATTTTATTTTGTTGTATGTTTATCAATCTGTAAAGCACTGTGGCTACCCTGCAAAGGGCACTATACAAATTGACTGATTGAAATACCATATGAAAATACATCTTTGGACATTTGTTTTATATGCACACATTCTAGACATACATGAGTTATGTTTATTATAACAGTTGCAAAACTGACTGATTTTGTTAATTGAAGTTGTGATAGTTCAACTGTACTCGTTAATGACCGATGTATTCAATGCCCATTCATTCCAGCAAATTGAGAGGTTAGTGAATTCTCAAAAAATAAGCTTCTAAAACCGAGTTGTATTTTAAGGTTTAATTTACCATAAAACATTTCGTTAATTTAGCGAATGCAAAATAACCTTTTCCCGTCTACAACCACCTTGCCAAGCGTTTAGATTGATTGCATTTAAACCCCAGACTATTTTTTAATAACCTGACTGTATATAGTCTTCTATATCAGCCAGTCGTCTTATTCTAATCAGTGGACTTTGAAAAGTAATATTTGTCCACAGAGAAAGTGTAAAATAAACCGCGAAAGGCAATAACAGAGCAGCGCAATCACAGTAAGGTAGTCTTTACTGAAAGAACAGGCTCCGTTTGGGACCCGTGGCCTACAAAGTAAACACACAAACGTAGTGAAATAACACCCCCTCGTCCAGCTACACGTGTTTATGTGAAGGGTTTCATTCCCAGAACAAAGATGCATTACAAACACACCGCGGCACTGACCCTCACCGCCCATCCTGCGGGCACCATTTAAAATCAGCCCTGGAAGCTGCGTAACCCCGTGGTAAACAAGGTCCGCCATGTTGCCCCACTGGTTCCACTTCAGATCATCATTTTCTGCACAACCACACACGCATAAAGGCTAGTAAAAGAAAACGGCATTGTCAGAGTGATACTATAAACTATTCGGTTCTGATTGGGGGTTTAATGGTTAATTTTTGCACAACTCTAATTCGCATGTGGAATTAACATCAGCTGCCGTAACAAAGACACAACCGACATCACATTTCCGTTTACTGCTCATTAGCATCGATATAAATCGTGCAAACTCCTTTAATTTCATAGTTCTATGCAGTTTTAAAGTTACACCGCCTTATTTAGGTTTTCTGTAATAATGAATTCCCTGTTGTGAAGCTGATCCGGGCGCCATTATCTATTCTCCGTCCTCAATACGTCTCAGCGCACGACGTGGACGATTCGGCTCACAAACACCAAAACCAAGCTACAATCACATCCGAAAACCCGACTGGGCTCCGAGGGGTGCTGTAAGAGTTATCCCCGTCTGCTCGAATCAGATATCCGACTTCATTTTATGCGAAAAATGCGGTATTTCTCACCTTCGTGTGTTTTGGCGATCTTCGCCATTTTCCTGAAATCTGGGAGTCTAACCGGAAGGCCGAGCTCAAACCACTTCCGCTCCGTCGCTTGACTAATAAGGCTGCGCCTGCGCGGTGGGACAGCTGTGTGAGAGGAGATCTCGCGAGATCAGAGAGAGACTGGGAGCGGAGATCATGTATCTGATTAGATGCAGGACATTTGCTTATATATACAGTACAGCCATGTGGATTGTACATTGTAGACACAAGTATTGGCACCCTTCCTTTGACATGGAGATATTAACTAGTTGATTCAATTTGATACTTAGTATACCTTTAATTACCTGTCTCTCATCACAGATAGAATCTATGGAGTTGCAGGTATGGTTGTTAACACACCATGTGTGGAACTCAATTAATTCTTTACAAATACTTGCTAGGATTAATTGAAACAATACATCTATTTTTTGGTTAATACAATACATTGATAATGGTTTTGCAAAGTACAGTTTCAATGAAAACATAGCTAGATGAAGCTACATACAAAAATATTGCTATTTAAACTTAAATGTTATTTTGAACAAAATGTATCCTGTCAAACATCAAAGCTAGGTCTGTGTGTCTGCTGATCAGTCAGTGGTGCAGGGCTCGATTCAGGGCCGAGCAGTGTGTGTTTACAGATAGTCATATCGGACATTGTTTTAAAGACACATTGTTCATATGCGCAATGCCAAAGCTGAATATCTGCTTGTGTGTGTGTGTGCGTGTGCATCATTTTCTATTATTTCAAATATTTTTAAATTTTGACTGTTGAATAGTTTAGACATTTCAATAGAGGAATAAGGATGTGACACCCAACAGAGATTTGGATTTGTCTCTCACAGGCCAATTGATTTTTATTTTATTTTTTGTCATTTATATGGCATTGAGTTTTCAATAGCAATGACATTTCATCTCCAACAATTTCATAATGTTATATACAAACTATATTATGAATTACCCATGTGACCCAGCATTAATAAATACATAATGACATACATGTAGTGATCTCTAATCTATAGATGATAAACAAATAGTTATTTCATAACAGAGATTGGAAAACATTTTCATGAGTAAGGGCTTCTAATGCCAGATTTCACCAGAATAAAACAGGGCCTGTCTGGGTGTGTAGGTGTCTCAGCTGATCAGCTGTGTGAAGCCTGCAGTGAAGACACCCAGGATAAAGCCAGCTGATGACAAGGTGTATTAAAGGTCGGGTCATCTTTTAGGATGGTACTTTTTCTCTGGCAAAGACAGAAGTTAGTTAAACCTGTGGCACAGTGCATATCCATTAAGTAAGGCCATGATGCATATTTTCCATAGCAACAGCAGCAACTAAGCACTTTCTATTTTTAGCCTCATATAGTTGTGTATTTTAATTATGACTATACATAAATAGGCTACTGTGGTTGGTTGCTTATTTGAATGTTTCCTTAATGTTTTGTTTGTGTGGTGCATGGAAATGTGTAGTGTATTATAATTGATATTCAGGGCAGTATCCCTCTGACACGTCTCAGGATGCAGATTCCTGTTTGAACAGTGCGTCCCGTTTCTGATCGCATGCATGCCTGTGTTGCATGCTCAGACCGAGTGAAAAGCAGTAAGATGCACAATGCATCGCTTTGCTCCAAATTTAGCTCTAACCTTTGCCGCTGCGCGCGCCCGTGCCACCCGATCCGCCGTCTCGTGACAGCGCTGCGCACGCAACACCCACGTCACAGACACGCCCCCCCGAGGCCCGTGACGGACAGCGCCCGCGGCCACTGGCGGCGCCGGTCGCCCTCCGCCCGACCAATCAGAGCCCCGTTCGCGCCGGGTGTGTCCGGGAGGGGGCGGGTCCAGCGCCGCGCAGGGATCAGCTGCTGTCCGGGCCCGGAGTCCAGCCGACGGTGAAAATGGCGAGGGGCTGCGGCAACCTGAGGAGGGCTGTAGCGGAGTGTCTCAACCGGCTGCCGGTCACAGGAGAGGGAGCCCCCCGGAGTGGCGTCAGGTCTGTGGGTGTTGTTGAATATATCGCGGTGTTTCCCCCCCCCCCAGCAGATAACTTTCTGAAGTTATAGGTGCGAGACCTGACCCGGCAGCTGGGATCCAAAATACTTTCGAAATTGAAATGATCTTTTTTTTGGGTTGTTTAAACTCTTTTTACATAGTGTGAGTATTTGTATCGCACATGCTTGCTTTGATCTATACATACTTGAAATGGAATTATGTTTTAAGGACATCAGTGCCATGCAATTGCAAAATAGTTTTAATTGCTTTGTTGCATTCCTGCATGTGATTATGCAAACGACTCTCTTTTTCTGTGCACTAGTTTTAGTGTTTAATGTTTTAGTGTTTAGGGTTTTAGTGTGTTTTTTTAAGAGCCTCGATGTATAGATTGCTTTTGGGTTTTTTTTGCAATGAAACTGATATAGATTACCTAAACAAAATGGCTTAAATGCATTCACCCTTTTGTGAACTATTGACGTTGCTTTGTGCAGCCATAGCAGCTAACGTAAATAAACGTCATACTAGTAGCAAAACGTAAAGTCGTCACTCTAGTGAGCTGTGTTGTCATCACATACATTTGTAACGCATTGTAATAGTGCTGATGGATATCCATTGTTTAATATATTTAGCTATACATAGAAAGATAAAGATATAGATAAGGGGTTCTTAAGCAGGGGTGCCCCCAGTGGATGCATGACGCCCTTTCTGGGGGTGCTTCATAAACGGGGGTTTCGTGATAAATGGGTATAGAGGCTTAATAACCACTGATAGAGATATATATAGACACAGATGGAGAGAGACGTAAATAGAAATATAGAGAGTTATAGCGATGGATGGATGGATGGATGGATAGATAGATAGATATATATATATATAGCTCATGAATGTGAATCGAGAATCACAGTATGTCTAGGCTTTTCGTTACAACCTGGCTCCCAGTAACTTAATTGTTCTGTTTAGCTGATTGCCAGGGTTAATTAGATATACTGCTCTACAGGCTGTAGGTTATATGACAGGGAGTGTACCCTGAATTAAAACGCATGAACTGTAAAAGTCCTTTACGTTGTCCTAGTTGGGACTGATGAAATAACTAGGTTCATTAGCAAGTCGAGAACTGAAAACAGATGGTGCAGAAACCAGAAGGCCCTGCTGTTTAAACTGCACAAGGTATGCAGTAAATCATTCCCCAGAACCGCAGCTTCGAAGCACTTGACTACAGGGTCAATTACCCGGGCAGACTGCAGTGTGGAACAGCGCTAGTGGTTTGTTTTGTTGTTGTTTTGTACTAAAGTTTGTAATGATGGTGAATCCCAGTAAACCTGCACCAGCCAACACTTTTTTTGTGGTCTGCTTGTACAGGCAATACCCTTTAATGCTGAAAATTACATGTTGCTCTGTGTGAAACCTGGATTTGTATTAATTATGGTGTAGCCTACTTGAGTGAGTGCTCAGGCCTCAGGCTTTCTCTTGCTCTCTCACTGGGAGGTCAGATTTACATTTAAAAAAGGTTCTACCAGTTTTCCACTTTTGTCAATTATTTACAGAAACATTTTGAAACAATAATTCTGCCATTAGCGAAGCTATGTGTTTAATACACATATGTAAAATGATGCACATGTCATGTTTGACTAGAAAAGTATTTTGTAATGTATGCAAAGATTTAACCCCCCGCCAAAAAAAACAAATGTGACACAGTATGCTGGGCAAAGTCCTTTCTACAGCTGTGTAGAAATATGTATGTGTGAGTTACGGAGAATGAAGGACAGTATTTTAAATGTCTGGTCCCTGGAAAGTGAGGGGGGGTGGCTGTCTGCTCCTTTGGCTCTCGGCGTGACAGAGCGTTCCCAGCCAGCGGCGCCACTTGGAGCCCATCCAGCAGCCCAGCACACTGCCGCTCTGTACCTACCCAGCGTGGCACGCAAGGACACAATGTGCCGACACTGTGTGCACGCTCTCCGGGTAGCTGGCTGACGTCACGACACCGGGGGCTGACATCACAGTTGTTTAATAGTGTGACACTGGACTGGAGGGGTGGGGAGCTGTGTCAGTAAACAGACCTCTTAGTCTGTGTACACAATTTGTCGATCGACAGATGTAGATCCCAGTGTGGGTGGTTCTGCAGCAGCTGTGTGGACAATAGATTCATACTAATACCTTGCAGTGCTTGCCTGGTGAGCTTTTCATCCCAAGGGATACCAAAGCACTGTACAGGTAGCTGTAGGGACTGTTTGTGTCTTTGCCCAAAGAATAGGCCTAAATGATATGGCAATGTTGTTATCAGACAGCTGTATTTGTTTTTGATATTTTCTCACTGTGTATAGTTTGGCACATGACTATTGCTGCAGTGCGAATTAGATTCTCGCCAATAGTGTGTGGCTTTCTTGATCTGGGATTTCATAAGACGCAGCTCGGACTTTGGTAGTGGTTGTAGTCTATGTGGTCAATACCTGCTTTTGACCACGCAAACCTCTTTGCAACTGAAAAAATCCACGGGTGTTTGTTGTGCAAATGTCTCTTAAGTTTCACTGGCTTCACACTGTCATTTGCTCGCACCTCCGAACTCATGACACAATGCGAATGTGCATCCCCATCACCTGTGAGACACGTTAATCCATACTGAATGTAATCCTGTTGGTATCTCCGTCGCTTTGCTGAATTGGAGAGAGGGAGTTTATGCTTGCGCTTCTCTCCCACTGACTTCTCTCTCTGTCAGGGCTCGATATCAGATGGTGATTCATCTGTTGTTGTAGCTTTCTTTCAAGATTTAGTATCCACATACAGGTTGGATTGTATATCTTCTTGCATATCCATATTTAGCTAACCTGTGTCATAGACTGAGAACAGGGAAGCTATTTACAAACTGTGCACCAACTGGGGAGTATTTCCACAAGTTTAAATAAGATTGACTGGGCCCTACGACATCTGCTTTTAAGCTATAGAAGCTAAAATACACCGCGCAGCCATTGCCTGTGCTTTACATGTACTTACAAAAGATTCAGGTGAAAATCCCATTCTCAGACCCATGTCCTTGCTGAATTGCATGGCTGATAGACGTAGGTTGGGGTTGATTTGATGGTTTATCTCACTCTCCGTCTCTGCATGCTCCGCAGGTACCTGTCCTCGTGTGGCATCCTGATGACCCAGGGGGTGCCCCTCCTGGCGCTGCCGCCCAGCCGCCCGGTCCTGCTGTGCAAACGCAGCTTCCTGAACCTGGCAGCGCCCTTCATCAACAAGAGGAAGGAGTACTCGGAGCGACGCATCATCGGGTCAGTACGACGCAGAGTGCTCCGTTTGGAAGAACCGCGTCCGGCCCGTTGGGTATTTCCTTCAGGCTGGTGTGTAGATGTTGACTGTGTGAGTGTCCATGTAACCGGGTCCTCTCGCGCCCCAGGTACTCCATGCAGGAGATGTATGACGTGGTGGCCGGCGTGGAGCAGTACCTGCACTTTGTGCCGTGGTGTAAGCGCTCCGAGGTGATCTCCCGCCGGACAGGCTTCTGCAAGGCGCACCTGGAGGTGGGCTTCCCCCCCGTGGTGGAGCGCTACACCTCCCTCGTCACCACGGTGCGCCCCCACCTGGTCAAGGTACGGCACTGCAGCATTCCTTCATAGCGCAAAGTCCTTGATCCTCTGATGCTCGTCGTGACTCTTTGGGGGGCAGCTTTGAGTCCCGTTCCCTGAAGGGGTGTAGGAGACTGAATGGGGTTAGGGGGAGATGGGGTCCCATGGTCTAGGACTGGATAGGTACCGACTTAGTGGTGTTGTGATCTAGTCTGGGAGCCGCCTAGACCTGACCTCTGTGTGTTTGCGCTGCCAGGCTAACTGCACGGATGGGAAGCTCTTCAATCACCTGGAGACGGTGTGGCGCTTCAGTCCCGGCATCCCAGGCTACCCTCGCACCTGCACCCTGGACTTTGCGGTGAGTGTGGTAGCTACCATTTTCTTTACTCTAGTGCCTCACACTCCACACTGTACACTCGGAAGCCTGCACTTCTGGCTCTGCATGGCATCTGTGCCAATGCAAGACGCACACATACACACACACACACACACGCCCGCCCGCCCGTGTTGCCGTGCTCCTGTCTGAGCCCCTCTTCTCCCCCGTCGTCCTCCTCAGATCTCCTTCGAGTTCCGCTCGCTGCTGCACTCCCAGCTGGCCACCGTGTTCTTCGATGAGGTCGTCAAGCAGATGGTGTCTGCGTTTGAGCGGCGGGCGGGCAAGCTGTACGGGCCGGAGACGTGCATCCCCCGAGAGCTGATGTTCCATGAGATCCACCACACATAGCCCCCGAGGGTGGGGTGGGTTGTGGTGGTAATGGGTGCTGCGCCTGGGCCCAGACCACCACAATTCCCTTACCCAGCACCCCACTGCGGCTGCATGCCTCTTTAGGCCTTGCAGTCTGGTCCCCTGGGCGCCCTGTGTCCAAGTGCCTCAGATTTTTGCACACTTCTAATCTCCCCACCCCCCAATCTTCTCAACAAGGCGTGTGACCTCGCTGGACGGACATCGGTGGGTCCAGACAGGTACTGGAACGGTCTTTGGTGTTGCTTACCACTCAGTGGATGGTCACAAGAGATGGGGACCCCAAACCCCAGTCTGCGGGTTTGATCTCACCAGAGCACCAGTGGACCCTAAAACCACGTGTCTACATGGACGACGGAAGGGGTTAGACAGTAGGTCCGCACCCATCGTCTGTAACAGGCTTGGGGTATGTTTGAGACCCAAGAAGGGATTTTTGATAGTGGCTCCGGTAGGTGTTTGAAACTACAAATTACAAATTAATTGTGTGTGTGTATCCGATGCTTCTCACCGATGTGTGTACAGTCTGTAAACCGAGTTCTTCTATCACGTGTGTGTGTGCGTGCTCTATGCGTGGAGGCCGAGCTGAAGTGGCCGCATGTTTCCTCTGATCCGCAAACCCGTGGCTTCGGAAATCTGCGGTGACTGAATCGTACAACGCAGCTTTTGAAACCGCGGACGGACCGGATTCGGACATCCTGAGAGGGAAGGGAGTAGGGGATGAGAATTGTTGCATAAGAAGTGTGTAGTATTATTGTATTCAATGTGGTTTTATACTTCTGCCTGAGTTTTATAAGCCTTGTGTGCACGCGCTGTCTCCGTACACTTCAGGGCACAAGACTCGTGTCCATGTGTTGTGGATTTCTTTGGAAAGTGAAGAAGTTGCTGTGGAAGACTGATACCCAAACTGTAAACCCCTCACTTGTTGTTTTTCCCTTTTTATTTTTTTAAATATAGTGTATATTGTTCATAATTTATTTAGTTTATTAAAAACACATGTACATAATTATATAGCACAGATTAAGCTGGTTAAACACTTTCTTTATTAACTTTTCTTTTGGTGTAATTGAGGTTTTTAATGTTTATAAGTCATGGATGGAGACATGCATCCTGATTGCACGGTTTAATAAACTATTTTTCTATTAAAGTATGATCTTATTTTTTACTTATGATATATATATTTTAAGTTGCAGGTACAACACTTTAAATTTGCTGCTTCTGTTGCATTACTTGACACTCCCTGAACAATACAGGGACACAATTCTTAAAATAGATACTGAAATAAGTCATAATGCTATAGTACGGTCTTCAGTTCTAATTTTATTTTCCTTCCCCCGCCATCACAATCGTTATACACTCAGTGTCTAGTTATCTAAAACATATTTAACTTTTCTATGTAACTTCCAGTCAATAAAGGGAACTCTTCAGTGCATTTAGATAACCCATTTAATTATTTGCAAGTTAACAGATTTTCCCCAAAATACTTTACACAATTGTAGTCAGTGTGTAGGTGGGTACCTTCAGTTTATACTCAATACGTGTGACTGTTGTATCTATAAATAGCAATGTATTGATTATTTTCCATCTGTGCACCTTGAATCATAAGATATGAATATAGGTTGTAGTGGAGAGGAATAGATGTTAAGATGAATTTGTAAGTATTTTCCTTCTAGGTCTACCTTACATTTATCACAATCTGCTAAAAACAAGCCCAGGCTCATTGAACTACATGGACTCTGTTGAAGAATATTTGATTTTATTAAATAAAAACTTACAATTAATGACTACATTGTACAAAAAAAACATTTAGTAATCAAAGCTACTGCTTTGCAATGAGAAAAAAAAAAAAAAAATCACCATTCTGAAGATGTTAAGTAACTGACATCCACCCCTTCCCCCCGCCCAAGAAAAAAAGTTCTGCCGTCGGGTGTCGGATCTCAGAACCATTCTCCTACTTTTGGTTCCAGCTGGAGCTCTTACTTCATTAACCTAGGTGTCTTAACAGTGTAAATGGCTTTAAAGAGGTTTAAAATAGATTAATTTCCAACCTGGAGAGAAGTATTCACCCCCTCGGGTCTTCTGCTTAAATCGGCCCAAGTGAGTAACTTATAGTTGGGACAGAACCAACCTCAGAGAACACTGCTACCCTCCAGACCCAGTGTTTGAGACCTCCACTGCCCCAAAACCCACCCAAACACCGCCCCAGAGACCACCTGCCACCTCCACGTACTGGTGTTAAGCATGGATCTGCTTAAACTATGCAATGGGAGTCTTTCCAGTTCAAGCAGGCCAAATCAAACCCAGCCAGGAGAGGTGTAAAGTGCACTGCAGTGGACACCGCACGTGTAGGTAAATCCCCAGGCTTCACGCAGTATGACGCTGTGTAGACACGGACAGAAACTGGTCCCGTGAACCAGTGATGGAGGGGACGGTACAAAGCATACATGCAGGCGTACAGCAGGGTGTTTTGGAAGAGCAATTTAATGGATTCTCACACCGAGAATTGTAAGTACCAAAAACAAAAATGTTGGGATATGTTAGACAATTACAAGACTTATATACACAGACAAAATCATTCAGATAGAGGAGAGTAACCAGACTGCAGCAGAGGGGAGTCTGACAGACACTTATTTCAGGATCTGACCACCAGAGGACAGTAAACACCCACCCCCTGCTGGTCCAAGTCCCAGCCTCCCCCTCAACAGTATAGACAGCGAAATTCCCTCGGGGGGGCGAAAGAGACTTCCACGGCGAGTCGTTCTGCGTGAAATGGAGAGGTGAGTCGGTTGTAAACGGGCTCTGGGTGTGACGGGTAGTTACGGCAGATCTTCAGTCCAAGTTCGAGAGGCAGTCGGCCGACTCCCAGGTCCTACAGCGGGTGGCAGAGGGGCTGCAGACCGGGCTCTTCCTGGGAGGGTGTGAGAGACGGGTTCTGGACATGGTGGATATTGGGTGGGAGGGGAGGATGTGCAGAATATGGTATAGTTCTCCAGCAAACTCATGGCCACTGAGTTTCATATGAGGAGGGAGGGGGAGGGAGCGGCAGGGTTTGAGTTCAGACTTCCCACCCCACCCCACCCCACCGCCTGCCTACCCCAGTCCCTCCCCACCTCTGGCATTAAGTCCAGATGCACAATCGTGGAGAGTGCGAGGCGGGACAGTTTAGAACATGCCGCCACCCATCCCCCCCATGCCACCCATGCCTCCGCCCATTGCCGGCTCCTTCTCCTCCTTGGGTATCTCGGTGACGACGGCCTCCGCGGTGGAGAGCAGGGATGCCACTCCGGCCGCGTCCAGCAGGGCTGTGCGGACCACCTGTAAGGGGAGAGGAGGAGGAGTCACCACACGGCAATACAGGGATCGTATCACAGCCACAGATGTACTGAACAGACGCGTGTCCCGGCACACAGCGCAGGGTGGAGACGCAGTACCTTGGTAGGGTCGATGATGCCCTTCTCCACCATGTCAACGTACTCCCCCTGCATGGCATCGTAGCCGATCTCGGCACCGCTCTGCAGGATCTTCTCCACCACCAGGGAGCCCTCCACCCCAGCATTCTTCGCAATCGTCATGGCCGGGATACGCAGGGAGCGCCGGATGATATCGATGCCTGGAAGGGTAGCGAGAGGGTTAGAAACCGACAGGCCAGAGAACCGAGAACGCCGCACCGAGCCGCACGGGGAGAGAGGAGGAGTCTTTACTCACCGATCTTCTGGTCGGCGTTAATGGCCTTGATGGTGTCGAGAGCGGGGATGCAGCGCAGCAGAGCGCAGCCGCCGCCCGGCACGATGCCCTCCTCCACCGCCGCCCGCGTGGCGTTCAGGGCGTCGGTCACTCGGTCCTTCTTCTCATTCACCTCCACATCGCTCGTGCCTCCGACCTGAATCCCGCAGACGAGAGATGGACAGGCAGTCACAAACCCGTTCTGCCCATCACACTCACTACTGCCCACACAGCTTCAGAACCACTTTGTCACTCCTGCCCCACCGAAACACACACTATCCTCCCCCTCTCCCTGACCTTGAGCACGGCCACCCCGTCGGAGAGCCTGGCCAGCCTCTCGTTCAGCTTCTCCTTCTCGTAGTCGCTGGTGGTCGCCTCCAGCTGCTCCACGATCTCCAGCACACGCTTCTCGATGGCCGCCTTGTCGCCCCGGCCCTTGAGCAGCATGGTGTCGTCCTTCGTCACGGTCACCTCGCCCACCTTCCCGAAGTCATGGGCCTGGATGTCCTCCAGAGCCAATCCCACCACCTCATCCCCGAACACCTGGACAGAGGGAGGTGGGTTCACGCACAGGTTCTTACATACAGGAGTCAGAGAGAGAGATGGTAAAATCCACAAAGGTACTCACAGTGCCACCAGTGGCTACGGCCATGTCCTGCATCTGGTTCTTGCGGTTGTCTCCAAAGCCTGGGGCCTTCACTGCTACCACCTGCAGCCCCACCTTCAGCCTGAGGGGAAGAGAGAGAGAGCAGACTTGAGGGGCAAGCCACCAAACAGACACTGAGCAGCAGCTTGCTCCCCCTTTGCCAGCATCAGCAGTGAGGCAGACTTGAGAACTCGGCCGCCAGCAGAGACAGAGGACAAACGTTGAGATGCAAAAGCGTGACAGAAGATTAGTGCGGAGAGACCGACATAGAGAGACGTCTGACTTGACGTCTCAAAGGCCGACAGACCAACCTGTTGAGCACCAGCGTGCTGAGGGCCTCCCCGTCCACATCCTCGGCCACGATGACCAGCGGCTTGCGATGCTGGTTGGCGATCTCAAGCGCCGGCACGATGGACTGCACACTGGAGATCTTCTTCTCGCTCAGGAGCAGGTAGGCGTCCTGGAACTCGCACTTCTGACCTACAGAGAGAGGGGGAACAGTCAGATGGAAAGCCATCGAGCAGCAGCGTGGAGAGAGAACACAGTACGGACACAGAGAAAGACGTGCACCTGTTAGGAATAAACAGAGGGAGCAGAAGGACAACAGGAGTGAGAAATGCAGGACAGCAATGATGCATCTGGAGAAGGAGAGGACAGAAGAAATGGAGAACATTGGGATGAGAGAGGGAGGAAGGGATGGCATGAATGGACAGTCACATTGGGGGAAAGGGGGGTGAATGAAGAGAGGAACTTAACCATGTTCCAGATTGCCCAGCCCAGCCCACACACCTTTGGTAGTGTTGATGAAGTAGGGGGAGATGTAGCCACGGTCGAACTTCATCCCCTCGATGATCTCCAGCTCGTCGTGCAGGGTTTTCCCATCCTGGGGAAAGAAAGGAGAACTTCAGCAGAGCTCTCCTGGCACGACAAGCTTATACAAGCCTGACAAAAACACTCACAATGAGACAACAGAACAGTGCCAAGACAGAGGCCCCACCTGCTCTGGGACCCCAAAACTTTCTCTGCCGCTTCCTGTTGCCCTACCTTGACTGTGATGACGCCCTTGCGACCCACTTTCTTCATGGCGTCAGAGATGATGTTACCAATCTCGCTGTCACCATTGGCAGAGATGGTAGCCACCTGGAGAACAGAGAGGGAGAGAGAGAAGTTGTGAGCACTGCTGAAAACACGCTTCAGGTTTGGTCTTTACGTGTCGCGATGACAGAGCCCTGCCTCCCCGTCTGTCGTCGCATTACCTGTGCGATCTCCTCGGGCGTGGTGACGGGCTTGGACAGCTTCTTGAGCTCACTGATGACCGTCTCCACGGCCAGCATGACGCCACGGCGGATCTCCACAGGGTTGGCCCCCTTGCTGATGGTGTCGAAGCCCTCCTTGGCGATGGCACGTGCCAGCACGGTGGCGGTGGTGGTGCCGTCGCCGGCCTCCTCGTTAGTGTTGTTGGCCACGTCTTGCACCAGCCTTGCGCCGATGTTCTTGTACTTGTCCTTCAGGTCAATGCTCTTGGCCACCGTCACACCGTCCTTGGTGACCTTTGGGCTGCCCCAGCTCTGCTCGATGATGACTGTGCGACCCTGGACACACAAACGGGTAAGAGTTACAGATCTGCAGCTGCTCACTCTCACAAAGACACTCAGGACTGGTCTACCACTAGTCTTACACAATCCAGACACAGCCTCACACACTCCGCTGCCCCCTACCTTGGGTCCCATTGTGACAGCGACGGCGTCAGCCAGCAGGTCCACCCCCTGCAGCATGAGGGCCCGGGCATCCGCCCCGAACTTCACTTCCTTGGCGTAGCCGCGGGTCAGCTGGGGGGCCAGTGCTCGGCACACTGGCCGCACCTGTCTCATCACACTGGGCAAGCGGAGCATTCCTGCAAAGGGAAGAGCCGAGCGTCAGTCAGCTGTCACTTCAGTGTGTGTGTGTGTGTGTGTGTGTGTGTGTGTGGGGGGGGGGGGGGGTTGTACAGAGAACCACAGAACTTACAAGATGACAACATCCACCCCGTGGACCCGCCTCCCACTGCAATTTAGCCCGAGTGTCACCACCTCTCAACTCACGCACAGCAGGCTTGGTTATCTATTAGTTGTGAGGTTTAAAAGTTTACCCTGGCGCTTGCCTGTGAATAATTGCCAGGACACAAACCCAGGGTTGATCAATCTTTATATGTCACCGAGCACCTAATGTGCTTATTTTATCACCCTACAAAACACGGGCGGGGGGTCCAATTTGCTGGTGTTTTGTCATTATGGAGCTGTACTATAACTCTCTCCACATAATGGAAACTGGGCTCAGAAGAGCTAAACACTGTGGAGGGCTCACAGAAAGAAATAGGATTGTGTGCGTCAGTACTAAATCCTATTTCGGGGTGTCAGACTCCAGTCTAGGGGGTGCATTTATTTCCAGCTCTTGGCTGCTTAATTGGTCTAATTAAACAATTAACTGGATTACTGAACACTTCTCTCTCCAGACTCTGGAATGTTCTGTGGGTTCAATGTTTTGACTAAATCAACCAATTGTAAGGTAGTGGCTATAAAAATAAAGTTTTACATAAATCAACCCGGATAAATAATGACATTTAGTAATTGTGAGCTTCTATTGGAACAAAACCCAAAAGATACTCCCCTCGGGTTTGCAATGGTCTTGCGTCAGTTTAATCCCCCCCTCCATTCAAACACAAAGAGACGACCTCTGCACCAATTAATCTTCCCACTTTACAAAAAGATTGTCCTAAAACAGTAACAAAAGTCTCAAATAAAAATACATTGAATGCGATAACCAGAGGGGCAACAATGATGCAAAAGGAAAGCAGGCCCTCTTGCGGTAACCTTGACTCGGCCCACCCGCCCTGCTCTGCTCTTCAATTCAACAGAGAAATGATAAGTGTAGCGCGGGCGGGGGGCGGTACTGTGCTACACGTTTTATTCCCAAAGCCAGCGGACCTTAGCATGCACAGCGAGCCAAACTGAGAAAACTAGAATGCAAATCAATTCCGCAACAAAATCAACACCTTGCACGGCGAAAGCAATACTGAATCGCAGCAGCAGCGCGGCGCCTGCGCGGCCCACGTGTGCGCCGGGGTCACACGTCACAAGGTCACAGACGGCGCCGCACGCAACCCGCTAGAACAGACTTAAGCACGTCTGCGCAGATCTGCGGAATCCCCCGATCCCATTGGCGGAGGAGCGCAGACCCGAGCAGACATCGGAGGTGTACCGCTGTCCTCACGGTCACAGCATGTGCATTCACTGACGATATCACACACTACACCCAGATAAAGTGTGGCTGTAGATTAAAAACACCCTCATTCATACGGATCAATGCAATGGGATATGGGGTTCAGGGTGAAACCAATTACGCATTTGATCATCAGTATAAAACAGTGTATAACTGACAAAAAAATCTAATGGTAGCGTCATGTATTTGCACAGTAAACCTGGTTTAACCACTATGACGGCAACAGCGAGAACCAGTCAGCCATTCGGTCACCGACCCCGCTTAAGCGTGTACCTGCCCCGGGTAACAAGCCAGTTTCTCCCCTGCTCGTCTTCAGCACAATCACACAGCAGACACACTGCCGTCGAGAGAGAGGACCCAAGTCCAGCGCCTACCAGATAACATGCACATCCAGCCATCAAAGCCTAATGATGCAGCTAATGAACTAAGAAGCGGGCATTAACTCAGGACACTAATGAGCAGCACGACCCGAGCATGTGCGGGACAGCAGCCCCGCCGCCGCAGCGCCGGACCCGGGCAAGGGCTCCGTCCGAGATGTGCACATCTGTACACGGCAGTAAAAACGCGGCCCGGTACTCACTGTGCGGTCGTGGGAGCAGGTCAGGCAGGAGAGATGCTCTCGGCTCGGCGCTGGCAGGAGGAGTGAGGCGCTGCGCTGAGATCTGCCTCACTGCGCCGCACATGGCCTTCTGCATCCGGGTAACTCGCCGGCCCGCCCCGCAACATGTATAACCCCATACTCGAGCGCCTTATTCCCCTCAGACGGGGGTCTCCGAGCCCTTCACGGGGGCAGCGCCGCCGGTCTTAGACCCCCACCCGACCCCACAGTCGCCGACAGCGCGGAGAGGTCGTCACAACTATTAATCTCTCATTATTAGTGCGCAATGCTGGTTCCCGGGTGCTTCCATTCCAGAAACTTCCCAAACGCCATTGGAGGAAGAGGAACAAGTTCGAGGGGTCAAAGGTGAAGATTGTGTAAGATGGACGCAATCGTGGAAAAGCACATTTTAGACCCAGACACCCGCAAAATAAATGTATTCGTCGGCCAGCGTGTATTATTTCCCCGCCTGGTCCGTGCTTTTCATTCTGGGGGGGGCAGTTCTGAGAAGGGGCTTTGGAACACTGCGAAGGTTCTAGAACCCTCGATCCAGGTGCACGGGAGACGTGGGGGGAGGGGGGTGGTTTCCAGGTCGCGCATGCGCACCAGCGACCGCGATTCTTTCTTCACGTGGTGAGGAGCGGAGCGAGAGGGTCAGTTTTGCGGCACAGCAGGCAGCAGACGCACAGAGAGCAGCATGGTGAGACACCCCGCCGCACGCAAGCATGCAAAGACACACAGCGGGGACTGGCATGGGCATGGGCATGGGCATGGGCATGGGCATGGGCATGGGGATGGGGGCTGTATGAGCTCTCGCCTGCGTTTGACGATGTGCTTCTAGACATGCGAGCAGGACAGGCGTCTAGTCTCCACACACTGCGGCAGCGCTGGACGAGCAACAGCGGCAGAAGACACGCATGTTGGGTCGGCAGCCCGTTTGAAAGCATGCACGGCCGAGGGGAGAGCCTCCATGTGGCGCAGCGGTGCGGCCGCAAAGGTCGCCGTCTCCCTGAGAAGAGCCGCTGTGTCGGGGATGAAGGTCATTGTGACGCTAATCGCCCAAACCCTTGACCGGCAGCGTGATTGATACGGGTTTAAGCTGTTCCATTGTGACTGGAGTTGATGTATCTAACATGTTGCACTTGTATTTCTTGTATAAAAAAATCCGTATTTATTAGAAAATGTAGTCTGGTTTATAGTATACCATTACCTTCCGTCTGTCCACTAGTGACGGGCGCGTCTGTAAAGGCTGGTTCTCTGGCCGCTATTGAGGCCCCGAGGCCCCGACTCCGACTCCGACATCCAGCCTGAGTTTGGGCTCCAGCTGCAGCGTGGCCACGCAGTGCGCTAGAGACGTGCGCTCGGCCGGGAGTTACGGTAGCTGTGACGGTGTCTGTGACGTCACGCATGTCCGCACGCAACCTGACACATTGTAGCACCGGCCTGTCGCTGCAGCACTGCCGGGGCGCGTCTGGTCTTTTTTAATAAGTAAGCGTGTGACTGCAGTACTGCGCTGGACCATTGCGGGGTTTGATGTGCACAAAGAGGGATTATGCCCTTACATCTGCTTAGGTTTATTGCCTGCTGGATTCATCTGAAAAAATCATCTTGAAGTCCGATTTATTAAAGAGATCTGGAACTAGCTACGCCTGCACAAGACCATCGCTTCTTTCTTGCCCATTCGTCTGATTTCAATTAAAGATGATTATCTTTCTGCACATGCATCGCTTACCACACCACTTACCTCCAAGTGGTGCTCTTATTACGGATCTAATATTCCAGCCACAGTTGATTTAAATACTGCGATATATTTTAAGATGGGAATACTACATTGATTTGAAATTGAGGCATTGAGTTTATTTTTCATTTAATAATCTAAAGTGGTTTTTAAAGTGGCTGTAATCACACCAGGAGCTTTTACTGCTGCCCTTGACTGAGCTGTAGGTGGTCTTCATGGGGGAGGGGGCTCTGGCTGCCTCGGTGGTTCCATTGTGCAAGTGTGTGGAAAAGTCTAAAATGGCACACAGAGGAAGGCTGTTCGAATCCCGGGCCTGATGGATGGGAGGAGGGTGTTCTTTCTCTCTCTCTCTCTCTCTCTCTCTCTCTCTGTCTGGCATGGGGTCAGGGTGCCGTGTCCTCTGTAGAGATGACAATCATTCACAGAATCCTGACAGACTGGAACCAGACGAGGCCTCCCCGTGCCCTTGAGTTGTCCTTCACACAAGGTCACCTCCTCCCAGCCCCCATTCCCTCATCCCACACACCGCTGCTCGTTGCAACATCTGAATGGGTTTATTTTCATTTAGATTATGCGTAAATAACCATTTTTATTTAACCAATTAACTTATTTCTGTTGATGGGTCACAGTTTTGGGCTAACCATGTTTATTTCAATCTTGCCATGTTTAATACACACCCATCTGTTAATTTGTTACCAGTTTCTCCTCCATGGCCGTTAAGAGAGCTTGCATTGTCTCCAGTCACAAGCTATTCCTGGATTAACGAGCCGCAGATCCTTAAAGCGGGTTAACCCCTGTCCCGCGGGAGAGTTGTGTTTCAGTGCTGTGTACCGATCCTCTTCTCTGCGTTTTCCTAATGGTTTCCACTCTGGGTTTGGTGGGATCAATTACAGGAACCTGCAGTGGAAAAGGACATGACTGAAAGTGTGTGCGTTGGTATTTCGAGAGGCCTGTAAAACCCGCAAGGTTGCCCACAACGGACTTAGTTGTTAAATATTTGTATCTCCTCCCTCCCTCCCTCTCTCGCCAGGCGTTCAGAAAGTTCCTCCCGATGTTCGACCGTGTCCTGGTGGAGAGGTTCGCCGCAGAGACGGTGACCAAGGGTGGGATCATGCTGCCGGAGAAATCCCAGGGCAAAGTGCTGCAGGCCATGGTGGTGGCAGTGGGGCCTGGCAATGTGAACAAGGTGAGGGGTGTATGTGTGTGGGGGGGTGTATTCACACCCACGCTCTTGTGGATTACTGTTGTGTTCCAGGGATAGCTGTGGGGAAATGGCAAGAGTAGTCCAAGCTGAATACGGACAGACGAGTAAAAAGGCTGACGTGTCTCTCTCTGTTTTAGGACGGCAATCTGCAGCCGGTCTGTGTCAAGGTGGGAGAGAAGGTCCTGCTGCCCGAATACGGAGGAACGAAAGTGTCGCTGGATGACAAGGTACGCCCCAGAACTCGGACACGCGCAGCCACCGACGTCGGAATTAAACCCCTGCAACGCCAGCACGCCCTGCACTTCCCTTCTGTCCGATGGGGTCTCATTTGATTTGTCTTTGTTTCCTCTCAGGAGTACTTCCTGTTCCGCGATGGGGATATCCTGGGAAAATACGTGGAGTGAAGCCCTCGCTCGTGACCAGCTGTCCCATTCCACCATCAAGAGCGAGGAGGAGGAGGAGCTCTGTGTTGTATTTGTATTGCGTTCTGTTTTTTCTATTTCATTCAAATGTAAATACTAATTTTCTTTTGTCATAATAATAAAATTGACTATTGAACCCTGGGATAGGGTGTGATTCTGAGTCTTGTCAGGTGTGTTATTTGCACTCAAAGATCTTAGTCAGTTCAGGGATGCATTTAGATCAGATCACATGTGAACATATATGATCCGTTCGCAGTCAAAACATATACTTCTAACTGACATACTAAACTGAACATCCCTGCTACTAACATACTCAATTTGACATACTATTCCTGATGCATATTACTTATAAACTACATTACATGGTACTACTACTAGTTTGATTGCTATCTATCAGTGATATTATACAAGTGACCACTCTTGTCCAAATGTGCCTCTTGGGGGACTGGACTTCCCTCCCCAGCCAAGCCCTTTGAATTCCTCCTCTGTCAGCAGTTTGAGTTTTCAATCTATAAAGTGAGACTTTGTTCTCTCGTATAGGGGAAACCCAGACTGGGGCTGTGATAGGGGGTAGATTTCTCTCGAGCCAGTCACATACATCAGAGCAAAGTCTTATGAAGTTCAGGCTTTCCAGACAGGTCATTATTCTACCCAGTTGCTTACATGGAATGGGAAGAGCCAGGAAGTCGCCCTTTTCATGGTCAGATGGTGATGTTTCAGAGTCTTTTCTGTGGGGAGGGTGGGAGCGGGGGTGTCCCTCCACTCTGGACGTTTCTCTGTGTGGGGGGCTCTCCGCCGCTACACCACAGCAAGGAGTTAAGTCTCTCCTCCGTCCCCAGCAGGTGCTGTGAATCTGACCATCCGAAACGAGAGACGGTATTGCCGCAGACGGGTAGTGAGACAATGAGACAGTGCTCCAAGTTTTGTGTTGGATTGTTTTAAGCAGTACGATTAATAGCTCTCTATCCATCACAAAATACCAGTTCAAATGTAATACCGAACAATATGCAGAAAATCCACTACTCTACATAAAATATCACTAGTTAGTCTGTTTAATCTATGAAAACAGCCCTGTAAGACTTCACAAGCAGACCCGGGCATTGAAACCGGCGGAGGCTGGAAACATGGAGTGACTTGCAGCAACTCTGAGTTATTGATGAACCAATGAGCCATCTATAATATTGATTACTGTCACGCAGGCAGAATCTCTCTCCACCTGGTAGACTGCAGTACAGTGTACACTGAAGGTGGTCTGTTTATAATGTGTCACGTTTCTTTTTCATGCATTACATAAGAACATGAGAGAGTGTCCAACCGAGAGGAGCCCATTCGCCCCATCGTGCTCGTTTGGTGTCCATTAATAACTAAGTGATCAAGGATCCTATCCAGTCTGTTTTTGAATGTTCCCAAATTGTCTCTTCAGCCACATCGCTGGGGAGTTTGTTCAGATTGTGACGCCTCTCTGTGTGAAGAAGTGTCTCCTGTTTTCTGCCTTGAAGCCCAATTTCCATTTGTGTCCCGGGTGCGTGTGTCCCTGCTGATCTGGAAAAGCTCCTCTGGTTTGATGTGGTCGATGCCTTTCATGATTTTGAAGACTTGGATCAAGTCCCCACGTAGTCTCCTCTGTTCCAGGGTGAAAAGGTTCAGTCCCTCAGTCTCTCAGTAGGACTTTCCCTTCAGACCTGGAATAAGTCTGGTTGCTCTCCTCTGAACTGCCTCTAGAGCAGCGATATCTTTCTTGAAGTGTGGAGCCCAGAACTGTGCACAGTATCCAGATGAGCTCTAACTAGTGCATTGTACAGTCTGAACATCACTGCCCTTGATCTCAACTCTACACTTTTGACAATATACCCCAGCATCGTGTTTGCCTTTTTTATTGCTTCCCCACATTGCTTGGATGGAGAAAGTGAGGAGTCCACGTAGACTCCTAGGTCTTTCTCATGCGTTACTTCATCCAGTTCTGTTCCTCCCATAGTGTCATTA